>NW_027468650.1:10369648-10386685 GCF_046254945.1 Alosa pseudoharengus | reverse complement strand
GTGACTCACGCGCATCCCATTGGTCCCTGTTCGTCCAGCACGTGGACTACGAGACCAAGCGCATGCACACGCTGCGGGTGCAGGTGGACAACCGCTACCTGGACCCGCGCTTCCGCTCTCTGGGGCCGTTCCACGACACGGCACTAGTCAAGGTGGCGGTGGAGGACGAGAACGAGCCGCCCGTCTTCCAGCGGTCGTCGTACGTGATGGAGGTGCTGGAGAGCGCCCCCGTGGGCACCATTGTAGGGGCAGTCAGTGCCATGGACCCCGACAATAACCGCAGCCCTGTCAGGTATGTAGAAACACACACACACACACACACACACACACAAAGACTCACACACAGACATGTAACGGATGCCAGCTAGCTTAGATGTGCGTGTGGAACGTTGGTAAACCTCGCATCCCGACGCCTCATGGCATGCGAGCCAGTAGCCTGGGCTTTTAGCTCAATTGTCATCACACTCGACTCCCGGTCTGAGGTGCTGCTGTTTGTGGGTTTGAGTCCGCGTGTGTGCAGGGCTGAATCACGCAGGTTCAACACAACGGCAGGTTTCAGGCACACACACACACACACACACACACTCCCTCTCAGAGTTTTTCATTCTTTCTCTCTGTGTACTGAATGCACTTTTGCTGCCATCAAGGTGAGAGAGTAGAGAGGAGACCCAGTGGGCCACTTCACCAAAATAGCCGCTTGCTCTCCTGAACTGATCAAATCAAGGAACCTTTTTTTAGACTTTAAACAAGAAATAACAGGAAATTCAACTTCATCTAGAACACATTAAATACAAATCACGTACACACACACACACACACACACACACACACACACACACACACACACATAAAGCCATCCTCCTACTGTAGCTCCTGCTTCTCTGCGCTCACGGAAACATACTGCTTCCAGTAACCACCATGGGTCCTACCTAAAAGCCGTCCACCTGGTGCCAGCACAAGCCAACATGGGCACCGCAGCCTGGCTCCACCACAGGACTTCCTGTGTGCGTACATAATATTGGGATGTGTCTGGCGTGGGTGGGACGATGTGTTTGTGTGTGTGTGTGTGTGTGTGTATGTGTGTGTCTGTGTGGTAAGTAGATCTTGGTGTGTGTGTGTGAGCGCGTTGGATGGTGGTAGGTGTGTGTGTGTATGTGTGTGTGTGTGTGTGTGTGTATGTGTGTGGTGGGTGGGGGGTCCTGCTGAGAACAGCTCTTCTGGACTGGCATTAAAAGGCCATTATCTCCCGGCGCTAATCGGAGGAGGAGTCTGCCGCCCACTGAATTATGGCGGATATTAGCAAAGCAATTAGCCATTGAACAAACGCCACCAACTAAATGAGAAGAGAAGCACGGTGCAGCTGGGAAGATGAGGAGGGGGGAAGAGATAGAGCCAAAGAGAGAAAAAGAGAGAGAGAGAGAGAGAGGGAGAGAGAGAGAAGAGGGGGAAAGGTAATTTAGCGATCTGATAAAAAACAGACAGTCAGAGTGTGGAGGTGGTTGTGTAGTGGAGAGAAGGAGGGGATTGGGGGTGGGGGGGGGGCTTCAGAGTTTCAGAAAGAGCCACACGTTCTCCGTACACACACACACACACACACACACCCGTGGGGAGGGTAACATCCTCCTCCCATTTCCTGTGCCGCTTGTCCAGGCCATTAATCAAACTGATATATGGTGTTCATCGGAGAGCACACGAGAGAGAAACAAAACACAAACGTGTAACCTGTGAACCTGTGTGTGCGTACACACACACACACACGCACGCACGCACGCACACGCACACGCACGCACGCACGCACGCACGCACGCACGCACGCACGCACACACACACACACACAGACACGCACGCGCGCACGCGCGCACGCGCGCACGCGCGCACACGCGCACACACGCACACACGCACACACGCACACACGCACACACGCACACACGCACACACGCACACACGCAGACACGCAGACACGCAGACACGCAGACACGCACGCACGCACGCACGCACGCACGCACGCACGCACGCACGCACGCACGCACGCACGCACGCACGCACGCACGCACGCACGCACGCACGCACGCACGCACGCACGCACGCACGCACACACACACACACACACACACACACACACACACACACACACACACACACACACACACACACACGCCCCTCCGTATCTGCGCATGTGTATTCCCCCCTCTAGCGATCAGTGTCTGCGATTAAAACCCTTGGGTCGCACTATTATCTTATAAGAGTGTGCGTGCGGCAGAAGTGTGTCAGCCTCCTGCATTAGCCACTCCCGCCACCACGGCCAGACGCTCTCCAAAGCTCTAAATAGGTCAGACGGATCTCCGTGGCAACGCCGGCCCAGGCTAATGATAAACTTCATTAAGCAGCGAGAGAGAGAGAGAGAGAGAGAGAGAGAGAGAGAGAGAGAGAGAGAGAGAGAGAGAGAGAGAGAGAGAGAGAGAAGGGCATACTTACCTGTGCCCTGGTCTCCTTGGGGCCGAGGAAAGGCACCTCGGGCTAATAATGACTAATACTGCCATTACGCGGACGCACTGTTAACAACGGACATTAGATGTTCCGCTGGCGGGATCATTTCATTTTTGCTTCATGCGCGTTCATAGCTATTCAATTATTTTCATGTGGTTTCACAAATAGGCTTCATTAGCCAGGAGACTGAACCATGTAGAAAACTATCCCTCCATCAGACTGTTAGCGTTGCGTTGTAACAGTGACTGTACAGGTTCGTGATTGTGTGTTGGAAGAGAGAGCTTGACCTCGCCTGCGTCCTGCTCCTGACTGTTGGTCTCCTTTTGTGGGGCAGGTACTCTGTCGACCGGCACACAGATATGGACCGCGTCTTCAATGTGTACCCGGGGAACGGCTCGGTGTACCTTCAGAAGACCCTGGACCGTGAAACGCTACCCTGGCACAACATCTCCATCAGGGCAGAGGAGTTCAGTAAGTGACAGCTACTGCCAAACATCAAAACCCACTTCTGCTGCAACTTCTAATACTAATTTCAAACTCTAATGCCAACATATCGGAACAGTCATGAAACTACAAGAGGTCTTAAAATCAGGCCTGAAATGACAAGGCTAAATCAGCTGGTTTTGATGTGCACTTGCATAACTTCTAACACTTGATCTGAAGTGCTGTGACACAGTTGTTACATAAGCAAGCTGAGGGATTAATCAACATTTGGTTGGCGCTCCCATCTGACTTAAGAGCGTGAAGCATGTCTTAATGTTATGCTGAACACTGCTAATCCTCTTCATCCTTTCAGTTTTCGAGGGATCAATCCCCAGAAATCCCATAATAGTTACCCTTAGTTACGGTTGCATGCGGTCTGCTTGTGTCCTCTCCCAGACAATCTGAACCAGATCAGCCGGGTGCCCGTATCCATCAAAGTCCTGGATGTCAACGACAACCCCCCGATCTTCGCCACCTTCTACGAGACCTTTGTCTGTGAAAACGCCAAAGCTGGACAGGTAAATGCCAGCCCCCCCCCCCTCCAAACAGACACACACACACACACACACACACACTCCTCCTCTTCTTATACCAGTCTCGTCCGTTCCTTCTACATTCTACCCTCAACACTCCTCCCCTCTTACATCTCTGTGTGTTCTCCTCCTCCTCCGTGAGTGATGCTTCCTTTCTGTTTCTCTCTTCTGATCGCTCTCTCCATCTTTCTCACTCCATCACCCCCCCCCCCCCCCCCCCCCCCAGCACAGATGCCATCGATGTGTGTCTCTGAGGGTGACCTTCCTCTGGGGACGGAAATGTGATAAACCTGACTTGGGGAATGAGAATGTGGAGAGGAGGCTATGTGTGGGGGGGGGGGGAGGTGGAGAGAGAGAGAACATGCTGTGCTGTAACTCAGGCACTCCGAGGCACACACAGAGGTTTTCTGTAGCCTCCATCACAACCGTTTCAGTACATTAATAAACCATTCAAGTCCGTTATCTAATAAAGTTATGAACATGTAAAGATGAATTCAGTATGCCATGAAATGTGCGCTCCTCACATTCTCAACCTCAGAATGCTTTTACACCTCATCGCGGATTCAGATGCTAAAGAAAATTGAGCAGAAAATGTGACAGAATCAGACTTTGATGGAGAAATACTTAAGGGCTGTCACTAATGTGCTAATGTGTGTGTGTGTGTGTGTGTGTGTGTGTGTCTGGTGTCTCAGAGGATTCAGATGATCAGCGCCACTGATCCAGACGAGCCAATCGGGGGTCAGCGCTTCTCGTTCCGTCTAGCGCCTGAAGCCTCGGTCAAAGCCAACTTCACAGTCCGAGACAATAACGGTGTGTTCCCATGACAACAGGCACCATCTGCGGCCGTAATGAGAACATTCATAATGCATTAATTAGGAGTTATAGCTCTTTCAAATAAGATTTATTCCCTCTCCCCACTCCTGACAGAGAGCAGAATGTGTCATAAATCATTACAGATCCAGACTTAAAGTTTTAACTTCTTTAACTTCGCTTCATTCCTCACACATGAGCATGATTTCTTTATATCATTCTCTTACACAGGCCATAATAAGATTTCATCATGTAAGTACGGCAGTAGAAAAAGGTTAGATGTGAGACGCAGTTCACTAGGCAGTCAGTGAGTCTCACCACACCACACTGTGATGAAACCCTGGGTTAGGTCATGACTGGCCAGCGTGCGTTCTCAGCGGGTGCTAATTAACTCTGTGCTGAATGTCGAACAGACAACACGGCGATGATCCTGACGCTGCGCAGCGGCTACAGCCGCCTCCACCGCAGCCGCTACCTCATCCCCGTGGTGATCGCGGACGGCGGGAGCCCCATGCTGAGCAGCACCAACACGCTGACCGTGCGCGTGTGCTCGTGCGACCGCGACGGCAACATGAAGCTGTGCAACGCCGAGGCCCAGGCACTGACCGCTGGCCTCAGCACCGGAGCACTGGTGGCCATACTGCTGTGCGTCTGCATACTACTGAGTAAGTACTACAGTACGCACACAGCACTGCTCAGAGTGGCAGAATACACCACAGTCTAGCTCTGTACTATTTTATTATAGGCTACTCTACATCATCCCCTTGGAATTATAAGGTTCTATCTGCATTCTGAATAGTTCCGCGGTAGCATTGATCTCCAAAGTTTTAGAATTCCATAGAATTATTGATAAGTGGAACAAGCCTCTTTAGACATTATGTCCAAAAATACACAACTTCTGAAGTTGTCACAGAATAAGAATGTCAAGTACCGTAACTCAATTTTGACAAAAATGTCAGATAGAACCTTATTCATTCTAAACAATATGGCAATATGATCATTGATACTATGCTACTGGACTGTAGCACAATGTAAGAATTTATTTTCATCATTTTTCAACATACTGGCCAGTGGCCACTTATTTACGCCCACTGTAGTGCTAAAGGGTACCCAGCTAATCAAAGACAGATGAAATGGCTCATACACTGGCAACAACCAGACAGTCTGCATGTGCATTGGCAATGTCAGAAACCCCATTGTCTGTACTATGAGTTATTGCACAACATAATTCATTTGGAGACATTATTTGAAGGGGAAAGAACCACATTGTGTTGTGTCAAGAAAAGTGTATTTCTTTCTATATTGATATGTAGATCAATAATGTTCTAATCAATATCTAGCTATCTTGTCATCAATAACAACACAGCATCATATGCCATATAAGTGCTGTGAAGGATATGTCATATGAAACATGGTGGCCCATAGAGGATGATAGCGTAATTGTACTGGGCCACTAAAGTGATCTTGTGCTTATCAACAACAAATCAAACAACAAATCAAATGTACTTTGTCCAGGCACAAAATGACTTTTTGTTGGATGTTCTGTGCTGATCTTAAATGGAAAGGCATATCTGTTGTGATTCAGAGAAAACAAGCATGTGCAATACTCTTCTCTGTCATTGTTGTTGGTCAATATTTTAGTTTTTGACTCTGCAACCTTAAAGTGTTATGGTGTGTGTGTGTGTGTGTGTGTGTGTGTGTTTGTGACTATCTCTTGTGCTAAACCCAACCCAATATCTTCCCTGTCCCTGTAACCTTGATGTCTGTCATCATAGTAGTCATGGGTCAGTTTCTGTGTTGTCCACGGTCATTATGCTGTCGGTGTCTCTGCCTCTGCGCTTCACAAACTCATCTTGTTGCCGCTCTCCTTCGCTGCCTCTCTTCCCTCGTCCCTTCATATTTCAATGTCACTTTTTGCTATTGTTTTGGGAGTCCTTGAGAATCATGTTGTTATCCCTGCTCTTTTCCATATAACAACTCCTGCTGCTGCTGCTGCCATGCCTCCCGCTCTCTCTCTCTCTCTCTCTCTCTCTCTCTCGCTTCCTCTCTCTCTCTCTCTCTCTCTCTCGCTTCCTCTCTCTCTCTCTCAGTCTTTCTGAGCCCACTTTTCTCTTCATCTCTGAGCTAGTGTTGTCATTTGTCTCCATATCGATCTCTGCTTTTTCTCACTCTCCCTTTCTTTGTTGCAACTTTTTTTCTTTTTTTTCTTTTTACTTTCTCCTCAATGTCATGTTGTTCGCTGTCTCCATAGTGACCATGTTGTCGCCTCTCTCTCTCTCTCTCCCCCCTCCTTCTCTTCCCCCTCTTTTGTCGTCCCTTTCTCTCTCGCTCTCTCTAGTGCTGGTGGTGCTGTTTGCCGCCCTGCGGCGTCAGCGTAAGAAGGAGCCGCTGATCATCTCCAAGGAGGACGTGCGCGACAACGTGGTCAGCTACAACGACGAGGGCGGCGGCGAGGAGGACACGCAGGCCTTCGACATCGGCACGCTGCGCAACCCCGAGGCGCTGGAGGACAACAAGCTGCGCCGCGACATCATGCCCGACGCCCTCTTCCCCCCATTGCCGCGGAGACCGCCCCTGTCCGCGGTCGCCGGCGCGGCGCCAGGGGCCCTCCGGGACAACGCCGACGTGCGGGACTTCATCGCCCAGCGGCTGGCGGAGAACGACTCCGACCCGACGGCGCCGCCGTACGACTCGCTGGCCACCTACGCGTACGAGGGCAGCGGGTCGGTGGCGCACAGCCTCAGCTCGCTGGAGTCGGCCGCCAGCGACGGTGACCACGACTACAACTACCTGAGCGACTGGGGCCCGCGCTTCAAGAAGCTCGCCGACATGTACGGCACCGAGGACAGCGACAAGGATTCATAACGCCGCCGCGTGAGTGACCACCAGGGACTTGGAGGAGGAACGGTCAAGAAAAAAAAACACACACACACACACAACAAACAGTCCCTTACACAAACTCGGTCTCTCTCTCTCTCACACACACACATACACACACACAAATAAACTAGAGCGGACATAGTGCACTGTGCAGGCTCTGGGGACACACTGCCCCCGGTGGCTCAGACATGCGTCACGAGAAAGACGGGAACTCCTGCAAAGGCTTCGACTTTCTATCTTCTTTTCTCTTTGTTCTTTCTCTTTTCTGTTGTCTTTTCTTTTCCCCCAAGTGCCCTTTTTAAAAAGAACCGCTGTCACACCACTAAGCCTGAGCCTTTGGGACAACCAGGAAGTACCTCTCATCGCTTGACCTCAAGCCGCGCAGAACAGAGCCCCGACCTCTGACCTTTGAATCCTGGGCTGATATTAGTCAGTATTAGTTGCTCCCGCTCAGAGCAGTGAAGACCTCTGAGGAAGAAAAAAAACAACAAAAAAAACACAAGCGACAGACTTCTCTTCTCAGCCCTGACTCTGTATAGGAAATACTTTTACTTTTGTCCTGTCTTTTTAATTTTCTCAAAGCATCTGTTACACTTATGGAAAAGTGGGCAGTTATGAAGATGTATTCACATGCACATGCGCACACACACACACACACACACAAATTCATAATCACCCACAACCCATGCTGAAGCTAATAGACACATTACAGTGTTTTGGGGGAGGGGATGTATTGGCGTATTGTGAGTTTGATGACTATGTTTACTGTAACTCAGATACAATATGCTGCCTTATTGTGTTTGTTGGTTAGACACACACACACACATACACAGTAGACACACCTTTAGGGCAGGATAAGAATTCTCCACAGTCGCCAGGTTCAACACAAAAATACCTTTGGACCCCCACTTCACTTAAAATCACACCTCAATATACACCAAAATAAACATCTCAAATCCAAAAGATATCAAAAGTGTAAATCAAGTGTAAATCAACCCATAATGCTCTGGTTGAAGCTAGAAAAGGTTTTATGTGTGTGTGTGCGTGTATGTAATTGAGTGAGAAAATTCTGTTAGTTATTCTTGACTGCACCAGGTGAAGCTTCACTGTTCCAGACAAAGCGCGGGTCTCTTAAGTCCAGATACTCTACACAAAAGAGGTAAGCAGTGTGAAGTAGTGAAGTGAGAAGGTAAAGAAACTGTCAGTGAAAAAAAGTGGAAAGATGTTGTAGAAAAGGAAAAAGATAGAGCAGTTAGAGATTTAATCTTACAGGGCAAGATGGTAAAATCAATAGGACCGAAAGAGAAAGATTTGAGACAAACTGCCTCCAAACACACACACACACACACACACACACACACACACACACACACACACACAAACACACACACATAACCGTTTGGTAGAGCCGAGCACTTTGATAGGTCCGAAGAAATGCAACCAAGCAAAGACGGCAATATTCCCCAGGTCACATTGTCCAAATCCTCACAGGTCATTAATTACACATCAATTACTCATTTATAAACACATGAATACTGTAATTACAACCCACTCCACTCAACCATCTCTCTTAGGCTACACATAGGAGTCAAAAAATATTTCAACACACACACACAAACCATTCCACCTATTATATACTAGCTAATATGACACTGTTTTCCAGTAGCCGGTGGATTAGTGTAGACAGTCGGTGGGGAGGGGAGGGTTAGACACGTTTGTGGTGACTATTTGTGAAAGCGCTTAATGTGGCTTCTTTACAAGCCTTTAGCTGAGAGCTTTTTACACAGACTGGAGACAAATGTTGCTGGATTACCACACATTAACAAGAACACTACTGAAGACGAAGGCGGATGATCATCGGAGTGGTTTTGCTGTCGTTGTAATCGCTGTGACAGGAGACTGAAGGAACTCGTAAAATATCGTACGCCGTCCTCTCTCGTTTCCTTGCTGGCTGTCAGGGGGAGAGAGCACACGATGGAGCGACTGTTTGTCCAAGCAGCTCACGGGACAAACCTAGGAATGGACAAAGGCCCTACAGAGAAAACGGACAAGGTGGTCTTCCACTCCGGGACGTGGAACAAACAAATGACCGAACGGAACGGACGACCGTCAGGATCACTGGACAGCTTTGTGTGCGCGTGCGCACTCTCTCTCTCTGAATGTTTGTGTAGATACAGGAAGCCTGGCTGCAGAGCCTGCCCGTGTGTCTCATGTCCCGTGGGTGAAGTCGTGTAGTCTGACTGTGCGAGTTTGTGCATTTTATTTTTATTTTGGGGGGAGGGTGGGGTGTCCTTTTCTTTTCTTTTTTTTGTCGCTTTGACTGCGAGAGCATCACACAGGCAGGTGCCTCCACCCGTCATCTACGCTTTGTACGATGTGATATTTTGTACCAAAATATTTATATAACTCTGTATGATTAAAAATATGTTGAAAGTCCAGTCTGCTGAGTGTTTGTGTGTGTGTGTGCGCGCACAAGCACACACTGTTGGGAGAGAGGTGCAGTACAAACAGGCATAGTTGTCGACAAGGCTTATGTGCTAGAGGGTTACTCTGCACGCCTGAACAGAGCGTGAGAAGAGAGAGAGAAAGCGAGAGAGAGCTGGTTTCATAGCCTGATTACATGCTAACCAAACGGAAGTGACTCTTAATTAGACACAATCTATAATTAAGATCTTTTGGCAACAGAAATTCGCAGAGCGAGCAAGAGAGAAAGACCAAATATGAGAATGGGAGGGAATAATGGTTGAGAGGGGGAAAAATGAAATTGTTTGCAGTGCAGAAGCAGATGCAAGGCAGATGGTTCCATTTTAGATAATATTCTGTTTAATTGAATCTGATTAACCCTCTCAGCGCTGGGTAGCACAGCAGAGTTCCCCCGCTGCTGATAGGCTGGTCAGCTCCATTGTACTGCTGCCTTTGGATGTGAACACACAGGCTGAGTCAGCTACAGCTACCAGCATTCGCCATGGCAACAGAACACAATTACAAGAATAAACTAGGCAAAAAGTTAAAAAAATTCACTTCTGTTGCGATTTATTACCAAGACAAGGGTATCTTTTAAAACATATACACAGACAACTCCATTACATACAAAACACACACACACAGCTTCAAATACATTAGAAAAGTTTAAGAGAACATCCAAGGGACCGTACACCAGAAAAACACAAATAATCAGAGTTCCACTAAGTACCACCTCAATGTGAATTTTCAGGACCATCTCTTGAATACTCAAAAGTGTTGTGATGAATTCTATGAGGGGCAAATATAAGTACACTGCTAGTCTCTGTTCAACTGTTTGATTGCAAAGCCTTCTTTCCACATGTACTACAGAATTCCTGACAAAAATGTTGTGGCCATTTTGGCAACATTAAAAACTGCCTCAGAAGTTCCCCATTGTCCAAGTCTGTGAATAAAGACTGCTAGTAGCTTATTACATCTAATGCATATGTAGAAGGACTCTTTTCAGTAATGCTTTGCATAAAATTATGTTGCTTTGTTTCTCACACAGAGGTGTCTAATGGCGTTTGAACATTTGAAGCATAGAGTTCTTTTATAGACGTTATTTTTATTTCTTTGGAGAAGGAAACACAAGGCCGCTGTGAATCCCAAAGTGTATAGAAAGGGCTTGGCTTTACCATTTCACTGGGGAGAACAACCCCGCAATAGAACCGTCTCCAGCCAGGGAATGACCGTGAGTGGACAGAATGTCCATTCTTGCATGACCTATCCCTTTTGACATGATGGTGAAACAGTTTAATCCCAATGATGAAGCCTGGACATAATAACACATTAAGATGCTGGCGTACGTGCATTCCCGGTCGGGCACCGTTTCCCCCTGTGATGACCTCTGACATCACTTCCTGCCATCCTCGCCGTCATCGCTCTCCCGCTCCTGTCGCTCGCGCTCTCTCCTCATCTCCTTCAGCTCCTGCCGATACTTCCTCTCGATGAAGCGCTTCTGGTGGGCCATCTGTGGGAAGTTATCTGGACACGCACACGCACGCACACACACACACACACACACACACACACACACACACACACACACACACACACACACACACACACACACACACATCAGCAGGAGCACAGGCAGGTTAATCTATCTACTTCGGTCAGTGGTTTGGCTGGCTGGTCAAAATCATTGCCCGATGGCTGTTCAGGGCTAAACAAAATGGAGTCCATTATTACACATCTACCCATTTATGGCAACAGACAAAGAGGCATCTTCCCACCATGACATTTTCATGTGTGTGTGTGCGTTATTCCATAATTCGGGGTACATTTTGCGGTAGACGTATGTGCCTTTTGACTGAGAGAAATAGATTAATAGTGAAATGTAATCTGTTGAGCTGCAGCTCTACTGTCACAGTGCATCTGCATCAAAGCAGGCTTTAAAACACACACACACCAACAAATGTACACACACACACACACACACACACACACAGGTAGCCATGCATGTACACCCTCCCTCCAATACAACACCCACTACTCGGGCTTGTACTGACAGTCAGGGTAAACACAACACACACACACACACACACACACACACACACACACACACACACACACACACACACACACACACACACACACACACACACACACACACACACACACACACACACACACACACACACAGAGAGAGAGAGAGAGCAAGCAGCACAAGTCACACATATTCTAAAATTGCTGCCTTTCCATGTCTTCTTTCAAGACAGAACCCACTTCAAATCTCAATAGTTGAAAGTAGAGAGGGGGAAACAAAGAAGAGAAGAGGGAGAGGACACAAGACTCGGAGATGACCGTCACTACTCGTCTGTTACAGGATGACTCATGCATGTTGGTGCTGTTTGTTTGTCTGTGTGTGTGTGTGTGTGTGTGTGTGTGTTGTTGAGGCATTCGTGCTTGAAAGTAAGTCTGCGTAGGTGGACATTCATGGTTGTTTTGGTGATCATGATTCGTGATAGGTGGCTTGTGCACATCGTTTCTGTCTGTATGTGTACTGTATGTCTACATATGTTTGTGTGTGTGTGTATGTGTGTGTTTGTGTGTGGGAGGCCTCTCCTCACTGATTGTGTATGTGTATGTGTGTGTGTGTGAGAGAGAGAGTGTGTGTGTGTGTGTGTGTGTGTGTGTGTGTAATGCTTTGTTTAACTTCACTGTGCTGCCAGAGTTTGGACCCAATGGTGGGGGTGCTGTCACTAACCCTCTCAGATGCACAATTGCAATCAAATATGCACGCACATATACACACACACACACATACATATATATGCACGCACGCACACACACGCACAAACCCACACAGGCACACATAGCCCAGTAGTTCTAGAAAACTATCACCACCATCGCTTCATTTTTTTACTCAAACACACACAAAACACACATACACACACACATAAGATGATGATCAAACACACACAGATACACAAACACACTCCACCAGAGGTGAATATACAATGGCTCTCAAACAGGGACTTCTAATGGCATACAAGCACACAGGGAAACAGAATGACAAACTCACACAGACCTACTCTCTCTGCCACACAAAGACAAACACACACCAAACACACACTCACTCACTCACAGCTTAACAATGACAGATCACATAAGGACACTCTCACACATAACATGTTTACAAATGGACAACAACACTCAGTCTCTCACACACACACGCACACACACACGCACACACACACACACAATAAAGCAGACATACACACACACACACACTCAGGAAGTGGATGCAGACAAAGTAGACCCTCAACTTGTCTGAAATGGTTGGTAATTGAATCAGGCAAAAAAATGAAAAAGCTAAAGAGCGCTTGTTGTCGGCCTCAATAATGAACAATCCTCCCCCTGCCTTCTCATTCAGTTTACACACAGGACACTACGGTCACCATTTACCCAGAATCCCTTTTTCCCTCCTGCTCTGTTCATATTATGATGCTCTTGTCTTTCAATGTATTTTTAATGTGTGAGTCGGTATTTCTATATGAGGAACTAATGAAGTACCAGCCCTAAGTTGAAAGTATCTATAGATAACATAGACTTAGATAACAAATTAAGATTTAATATGCAAAAACATTTAACTTGATTTCCACAAATGTTTTTTTAACTATTGTGAATTTCAGGTAATATAAATCAATCTCTGGTAATATTTCAATCCTTAATGCTGGAAATGTGATTGGCACACTCTAAATAAATTAGTGTGTGTGTGTGTGTGCGCGTGTTCACGTGTGTGTGTGTGTCTAAAGGTGGAGAAAACATCTCT
This sequence comes from Alosa pseudoharengus, assembly GCF_046254945.1. Taxonomy (NCBI): domain Eukaryota; kingdom Metazoa; phylum Chordata; class Actinopteri; order Clupeiformes; family Clupeidae; genus Alosa; species Alosa pseudoharengus. The sequence continues at coordinate 10,373,212 of NW_027468650.1, read as the reverse complement.
GATGGGAAGATAAGGGGAGGAGGGGCTTAAGGAAAGTAGAGAGGAAAGGGTGTGAGCACGAGAAGAAACAGAGAAAGGGAGAGTGGACAGACGAGTGGACAGGGCCATAAAGAGGAGGCAGAAAAATCAACCGAAGAGAAAGAATGGAGGGAGGAAGAGGAGCAGAGACAAACAAAGCGTGCATGCGTGTGCGTCCGCTGGAGGAGGAGGAGGAGGAAAGGTGTCTGGGCGCAGCCCGAGGAGCCAGACGGATGATATTAAACGCAGTGACCTTTTCAGACGGCATCGCTAATCTAGTCACACGAAACGGCAATTTATGAGGGGGGGGAAACGTTCATTTACCAGCAATGAGCATCATTCCATCACTCTGACAGCTGGCTGCGCCAGAGAGAGAGAAGGAGGGAGAGAGAGGGAGACAGAGAGAGAGAGAGAGAGAGAGAGAGAGAGAGAGAGAGAGAGAGATAGAGAGAGAGAGATAGAGAGAGAGATGCTGGCTGGCGAGGGAGGGAGGGAGAAGAAAGGAGAATAAAAGTAAACTTGAGAGAAATGGGAGCGAAAAGGGAAGAAAGCAAGAAAGAACAGAAGATAAATAGGAAAGAGGGAGAAGGAGAAAGGAATGGGCCAGGACAATGAGGAGGAAAAGCCAAAAAAACAACACAAACACACACACACACACACACACACACACACACACGTATGCACACAAACACACATACGACTCCGTCGAATAGGAAAGAAGAGGTAAGGAAAGTAAGTGAGGGATGCAGAAAGGGAGAGAGAGAGAGACAGAGAGAGAGAGAGAAAGAGAGGGAGGGAGAGAGATGAAGGGAGAGAGAGGAAGGGGAGAGGTGAGGGAGAAGCAGGCTGTGCTAATATTTTATGTGGCAGAGGGGTTGGGGGCCGACTAACCACATCAATCACACACGACTGGAGGCCTCATTTAAGACTGGAGTTACATCAGAGCTCACATCGGCACACGTGTGTGTATGTGTGTGTGTGTGTGTGTGTGTGTGTGTGTGTGTGTGTGTGTTTGTGTGTGCACCTGCACAATGAGTCACAGCCAATTAATCCACCTATTTTTTAATGGACTGTTTGATTAATGCACTAGTTCAGATGAAGGGCCAAAATCATTTCACACACACATACATGAACACATACACACACACACATGACCTAATTCACATGCACGCACACAGACCTCTCAATAGCTTGCCACCAAGTGCACTTCAAAACACACGCACACTCCATGCGACACAAACACATTCCTGAACGGACGAGGTGGAAAGCGACAGCTTCGCCCAGTGGGTCTCTGAGAGATGCTAACCTCTTAACAAGCACTCCACACACACACACACACACACACACACACACACACACACACACACACACACACACACACACACACACAGAACAACAGTGGCAGATCCTCTGGAGAGAGTGTGTAATTTGGAGAACACACACACACACACACACACACAGAACAACAGTGGCAGATCCTCTGAAGAGATTGTGTAATTAGGAGAACATAGAGGGACTCAAAGGGGACTGGGAGGACAAGAGTGACCAGAACAATGGAGATGTGTACAAGCACCTCCCTAAAACTCTCTCTATCTCTCCCTCTCACACACACACACTTATGCATTGCTCCCACACACACACATACACACACACACACACACACACACACATATGCTTTGCTTCCAGACACACACACTTATGCATTGCTCCCCCACACACACACACATACTAATGCATTGTTCACACTCACAGTTATGTTGGTTGCACAGTAGTACACAACAATGCAATGAGACGTTCATCAAGTACTTCGGAGTACATCACACATACACACGCACAAGCACTTTTAAAGTAATATGGTTCATTTTTAATGACCGGTGGACTGACTATTACTCGATGGAAAAAATAGTAATTATACCAGGCATTCATTTCCCATGACCACAACATGCCGTTTCATTTTTCTACAGCTCTATTATGTAGTGATGCACCGATATATTGGCAGGCTATCGGTATCGGCCGATTTGGGCCTTTTTTGCTGCCATCCGCCATCTGCGAAACGGCCCATATTAGCGATAAGCGTCGCCAACCTATTCTAAGAGTGCGGATCTGAAAACTTTCTGTAGGGAGTAGCAGAGGGATATGCAAGATTAAAGTGTTTTTCTTCTGTCTCTCTTCTCATTTATTGTTTTCACTTGTTGAAATTTTTTAAAATATATTTTGAATACTTTTTTTGCCAGCAAAGGTGTATCACTTATGTGTAACACTTATAATACTTTTTTTTGCCAGCAAAGGTGTATCACCTATGTGTATCACTTATGTGTAACACTTATAATACAACTCAAAACAAACAAACAATAAGAATAAAAGCTGTAGTTGGCAAAGTAACTCATTTAAGACTGGAGTTACATCAGAGCTCACATCGGCACACACGTGTGTGTGTGTGTGTGTGTGTGTGTGTTGTGTGTGTGTGTGTTGTGTGTGTGTGTGTGTGTTGGAATAAAAGCTGTAGTTGGCAAAGTAACTTACATTTCTCCAAGGCGTCCATGGCGGCGCCCATCTCAGCCTGCTGGATGCTGTGAGGAGAAAGAGGGGGATAAAAGAACACATGAATGAGAGAAGGAATGAATGAAGAAATAAGAGGGATGAAGACAAGAGCGCGATAACGGCGGAGTGCGAAAGAAAGCCGCTCTTTAGCATATTCAGACGTCCTGCTTTTGAAGTCGCTACGAGCGGGGCCAGGGTTGGAGGGATTAAGGAAGAGTGTGTGTGTGTGTCTCTCTCTCTGTGTGTGTGTGTGTCTGTGTGTGTGAGAGAGAGAGAGAGAGAGAGAGAGAGAGAGAGAGAGAGAGAGAGAAAGTGTGTGCTTCCTTTTGTCCAGCTGTCAGGTGTACCTTACGTGAGGGAGCTGAGAACTGTAAATCGTTTTTAGTGTGTGTGCATGTGTGTGTACACGCCTTGAAGCTTAAGTTGGGCACAGATATAAACAGAGCCCGTCAATATGCGTATGGGGGCAAGGTAACGCCAGCTTAAAGCTACGGAAAGCTTGCTCAAGGCAGAAAAAAAAATCTCATGGGACACACACACACACACACACACACACGCGTAACGCATTTCCTGCTATGAGCCTTTAATCTGCCGCCGGCTTTATCTCCCTTTTTCACTTCTCACACAACCTTTACAAACAGCCAGCACTCCTCTTAGCATTTCTCTGTGTGTGTGTCTCTCTCTCTCTCTGTGTGTGTGTGTGTGTGTGTGTGTGTGTGTGCACACCAGCCATATTCAGAGATTTCTCTTACATGCAGTGGTGTGTGTGTGTGTGTGTGTGTGTGTGTGTGTGTGTTTACACCCAAGAAGATTCTGTTAATGTGCGTGTTCAACCACACAGAGATTCTGTTCATGTGCTTCGGTGTCGTTCACACAAAACGTCTGCATGTTAGCATCATATCTGAATCACCCGAAGGGCCGGACCTCCGTTTGACAAAGATCTGCATATACTGTGGAGGACATGTCTGTAAGCAGCTACTGTCTGTCTGCTTGTGTGTGTGTACT
>NW_027468650.1:10354648-10359648 GCF_046254945.1 Alosa pseudoharengus | reverse complement strand
ACACACACACACACACACCAAGAGTACACAGTTTAGTAAGTGAACTGAGATGTACTACTGAGAGCCACTGAATGTCATAACAAGCAGTCCCTCAAGAACAAAGGTCTTTCATGAGTGCTGTTCCCATTTAATGTAACGCTACTGCTCTCCCTCTCAGCTCAGCTGCATCTCTCTCTCTCTCCCTCTCTCATCATTTCATCTCTCTCCTCCCTCTCCCTCATGGCATTTCATCTCTCTCTCTCCCTCTCTCATCATTCCATCTCTCTTTCTCATGTCATTCCATATATCTCTCTTTCTCTCTCCCCTCTCTAAGTCTGCTAAAAAGGGTAGAAAGAAATGTTTATTCTCTTTTGATCTATGTACAAATTATAGATATCAATCAGTGCAAAGAATCCTATGTTGACGTTGAAAGGTTATAATTGCTGCCCGTCCAGACACCAGGGCTCGGGTTTCATGCCTGGCTCTCTTTCTCAGTCCTTTGGTGTGACATGAAGAGTTCAGGCCTTCTATATTCGTACACTGAACATGTATGGCCTAAATGGGGTTTGTTTCTCCCGACAACTGAGCAGAGTGGAGTGTATAGATCACACGGCTGTTCTCAGTGCAGAGAGTAGCAACATGTCACATGTGTCTGAATATGTCTTCTGTACTGTTATGATGGATTTTGAAGACAGTGATTTTACAAAACTTAGGTATGAGCTACACCAGGCGCGTAACTGAAGCGTTCCGTTTTGCGACGTGTAAAATACATTATTTTTAAAAAAGTCTGTTTTTTTCGAACGTACGCGCCGCTGTCACGTTTGGTGTAGCTACTTCCATTGATTATAGTGGCAGCTAATTGTTGCAGCAGACGCTACACGAAAGGAACGCTTCAGTAACGTGCCTGGTGTAGCTCATACCTAAGGCTCAACAGAGATGTAATGCTTTTCTCGCCACTTTACATGTGGTCGCCTTCCATACAACCACAAACGTGCTTTTGTTAATGAGAATCTAACCTAGTCAAATTGAATTATCATTATGAATTATTTCTTATAATTCTTAATATTATACTTATTCTTGAATTTCCCCTGGGGATCGATCAATCAATCAATCAATCAATCAATCAATCAATCAATCAATCAATCAATCAATCAATCAATCAATAAAGTAAGTAAGTAAGTAAGTAAGTAAGTAAGTAAGTAAGTAAGTAAGTAAGTAAGTAAGTAAGTAAGTAAGTAAGTAAGTAAGTATCTATCTATCTATCTATCTATCTTATGTGAAAGTTTTCTTGAATCTTTTGAACCCTTCAATGGTCTGCTACCCAAACCCAGATTTGTAATTTGTGGTCCCCCAATCTGTATTCTGTTAAGCATCGACTTTGAGGTTGTTTTAATTTCACCAGATCATTTGTTTCAAGTCATTTGGAAATACAGGCAGTTTTGTTATTATTGTGAATTTATTTTAGATTTATTGAATTCGTTTCATTAATGCTATTTTGTGCTTATGATCAAATTTAGGAGGTTATCTTTGTCTGGTTCCGTTATCTCTCTCTCTCTCACCGTGAGGTGTCCTTCGTGATGGTCGGGGAAGTGGATGAACAGATACTCAGTCGCGACCAGCTGCATGATGGAGTCGCCCAGGAACTCCATCCTCTGGTTATGGCCTCTGGAGACAGGAGAGAGAGGGGGACGGAGAAGGGAGGGAGAAGGGAGGGAGAGAGAGAGGGAGAGGGAGAGAGAGAGATAGGGGGAGGGAGGGAGGGAGGGAGAGAGGGAGTGAGGGAGAGAGAGGGGGAGGGAGAGAGGGGGGAGCGAGGGAAAGATATATTAATAGGTATTAATAAACAAATGTATAAAATACATTTTTATCCAAATTTAAAGAAGCAAAATAATGCGTATAATGAGTATCTGAATCATTTTAAATGACCGTATGACTGAGAAGCACAGAATGAGACTGAGTCACCTGTCGCACACTTATTTGCCTTTCACCAATAACTAAATAAATAACCACACACATTAATGAATTGAACTGACAGACATAAGTATGACCGTACATTACTTGTCAATTATCTATTATACACAGTGCATCAAACTAAAAATGGTTCTGCATTAAGACAAATACTCACATAGACATACTGAGGGTTAACTAAACCACACACACCGATCCTTAAAGAATTGTAACATTGAACATGTCTAATCGACAACTTCCTGCTGTTCTACTTGGCTATTTCACCACTGCAGAAGCTCAAGAGCTTAATGACCCAAGAGAGAGGAAGGACTGATGAGAGTGAATGAGAGAAAGAGAACAAGAAAATAAAGAGAGAGAGGGATGGGAGTGTGTGTGTGTGTGTGAGTGTGTGTGTGAGAGAGCGAGATAGCGAGGAAGAGAGAGAGAGAGAGATAAAGAAAGAAAGAAAGAGAAAAAAAAAAGAGAGAGAGAGAGAGAGAGAGAGAGAGAGAGAGAGAGAGAGAGAGAGAGGGGGAGAGACATGAATTCAGCTCTAGCATAAGATGTTAAATAAGGATTTTCAAAGAGAAATTGGGGCACTTGATTAAATAAGCCTACAAAATGTTCAAACTGTTTTTTGAAAATCGAAATGAAATTTTTATTATTGATGGAAATCGGCCCAATTCTGCACCCAATAAATCAAGGCAACACACACACACACACACACACACACACACGCCGATGTTCAGATGCTTTACTTCACTTTTCTGACTTTTACTTTCTTTTGCACACATGCAGAAGACCCTAACTGTGAAACATTCTCTCTCTCTCACACTCACACACACACACACACACACACACACTCACAGGGTGAGGTGGTTGAAGCCAACCGTGCGGAGTGTGAAGGCTCGGGCGAGAAGCCGCACGTGTGTGAAGAGCACGCCGATGGAGTCCTCAAAGTCCGTCAGCTTCTTCAGCACCGGAGACGACTCGATCAGCTGCCTGTCCGTCAAGGGCTCCTGCACCTGAGACATACACCAGCACAATGATATTGATTTATTGGAACTGAATATACACATTTAGAATTGGACGTACGTATGTGTGTACAATTACACAAAACAAAACAATTACACAAACAATTACACAAAATGCCACTAACAAAACATAGAAATCACTCCATCAGCCTGGCAAGAATAATCATATTAGTGAATTATTTAGTCGTTGTTATTGATCACTTTTATTCCAACCCTCAACTACTGTTGAGCACCTCATTACATGGATAAATCAATAGCTCATAGATGTGGTAGATTGAGCATGAGTTTTCACTCAAGGGAGGGGAGACATTAAATGTGAAAGATTTTAAAACACATCAAGATTTCACCTGCTCGTTGTCAGCACAGGAAGACGTCAGTTACAAAGTGCAGCCACTATGCTCACACTAACTGTGCTGTGAACTGTAACTGAACAACTAAGTACACACACACACAGAGGTACACACACAAACACGAGCATGCACGCACGCACAACACAACACAGACAAACGAACACACACACACACACACACACACACACACACACACACACACACACACACACACACACACACACACACACACACACACACACACACACACACACACACACACACACACACACACACACACACACACACACACACACACACTGAACTGAGCAACTGAGAGTGAACTGAGCAACGTGGGAGGGGAATCAACCTGTTTTCTCCCAGCGTTTCACACATCGTCAATGAAACTGAGCACAGTTCCACTGCATTTTTCTGTAACCTTCTATGTGTGTGTGTGTGTGTGTGTGTGTGTGTGTGTGTGTGTGTGTGTGTGTGTGAGGAAGTGAGAGTCATGACGGCTGTTTGACGGGCCCGAGGTCTCTGCTTCAATGTGAACTGTGCGGAGCTGCTGTCGATGCTAACGACGGCTGTTTTCCTCTCAGAGTCGGCAAAACGTTTATAATTGGGCGGCGTTGGTGTGGGCTGATGTCAGGCTTCCGTCCCTGGCGCCTAGGAGACGCCTGCGCGACCTGGCCCACTCGCTCGCCTGTCCGTCCAACCGCCCGCCACGCGTCACGCTGTCGTTAATTAGCGACGGCCTCTGGAAATGCCAGCCGCAACTTCGTCACCGTTAACGACATCTCCCGGTGACGGCGCGTGGACGAGTGCAGCAGTTGCCCTGTTAGCGGGGGCCACTAGCGTGCTGTCAGTTCTAATAACTCTTCTGCTGAGTCCAGACAACACACACACAGACACACACATATACAGACAGACACATACAGACACACACACAAACACACACACTCACACTCTCACACACACACACACACACACTCTCACTCTCACTCTCACACACACACACACACTAACAAAAAAAGCTAGAGGTGGAGATGCTTTAATCAGGTGAGAACTCATTGTCTTCACACACACACACACACACAAACACGAAAACACTGAACACGGAAACACTGCACACCTGCACACATGTGGGTGATGAAACTGGTACAGATATTTGCTAATAAGGTCATTAACAGTGACCTCAAACACCCTCTAATCCTGATAAGCAGACACAGTGGAGGCAGTCAGCACTGCAACAGGAAATGACATGACACCAAGAGGAAATGACATGACACCATGTGAATTCTGCAGGATTTCTATAGAATGGGGAGGGAAACACAAACATGTCTGGCAAGTAGTGAAAGAACAGTGAGGTAAAGAGAAGGAGAGAGATAAAATAACAGTGGAAAAGAGAGGAAGAGAGAGAGAGTGCTCTTTAAACTCAGTGATGCAGTGAACAGTGACACAACTATCCATTCTGCAACAGGAGGAGCAACACCTCTTACATGTGCTGTGTTTAGATCAGGCATTAAAACACCTGTATCTCTCTCTCTCTCACTCTCTCTCTCTCTCTCTCTCTCTCTCTCTCTCTCTCTCTCTCTCTCTCTCTCTAACACGTGCGCGGGTGCCTTTGACACTGATGTATTCTCTGTGTACTTCTGTCTCTTGGGAACTGGAGCTGAGCTTATTACTGCCTACCACCACATGGACACTG
>NW_027468650.1:10342148-10347148 GCF_046254945.1 Alosa pseudoharengus | reverse complement strand
CGTCCCTGTCCTTCAAACAGACTCAGTGTATGTGTGAAATAGTGGCCTTGGGAATGCTCATTACTTGCATGTCCATGTGTCAAGTGTGTGTACCCTGTGAAAGGTCTTTCTCAGGTAGTCATTGTAACAGGCTAATTAGCGTTAGTGAGTGAGTGAGTGAGTGTGTGTGTGTGTGTGTGTGTGTGTGTGTGTGTGTGTGTGTGTGTGTGTGTGTGTGTGTGTGTGTGTGTGTGTGTGTGTGTGTGTGTGTGTGTGTGTGTGTGTGTGTGTGTGTGTGTGTGTGTGTGTGTGTGTTAGCACATGCGGCCACTGATGAGCGGCTGGGGCTAGAATGCTCAGGGAACAGGGAAGGTCACTCTGTACTAAAAAAGCATAGCAAGGCAAGAGCATGAAATTCTGATTGCCATTCCTTCAATCAAAGCCTTGATGTGCCCACACGCACACGCACACGCACAAGCACACACACACTACCATGGACATACAAAGACACATATACACATGATCACATACACGTGCATGTAGAGAGAGAGGGAGAGATGGAAAGAGAGAGGGAGGGAGAGATAGTGAGAGGGAGATAGGGAGAGAGAGAGAGAGAGAGAAAGATGGAGTGGGAGATAAAGAGATGGAGAGAGAGAAATAGATAGATAGAGGAATAGAGTGTGAGAGAGAGGGAGGGAGAAAGAGAGAGATAATGAGAGGGAGAGATAGAGAGAGAGAAAGATAGAGAGATGGAGATGAAGAGATGGAGAGAGAGGGATATAGAGAGGGAGAGAGAGATATAGAAAGATAGAGGGAGATATAGAGAGGGTAAGAGGGAGATATATATATATATAGAGAGAGAGATAGAAAGAGAGATGGATGTGGGGAGAAAAGGATAGTGAGAGAGGGGGGAGAAAAGGATAGTGAGAGAAGGATGGGAGGAGAGGGAAAGGGGATATGGAGAGAGAGAGAGAGAGAGACTGAGAGAAAAGGATATGGAAAAGGATGGGGAGAGAGAGGGAGAAGGGGATATGGAAAAAGATGGAGAGAGCGAGGGGGATATGGTGAAAGAGGGAGGTATGGTGAGGTGAGGTGTGGTGTGGTGTGGTGTGGGGTAATTACAAAATTGGCACACCGCTCCATCAGGGCATTGAGCTGCAGCACCCAATGCCAATCTGTCTCCTCTTCACTGCTCTAGCAATATCCATCACACACACACACACACACACACACACACACACACACACACACACACACACACACACACACACACACAAGCACGCACACACACACAAGCAAGCACACACACACACACACAAGCACGCACGCACACAAGCATACACACACACGCACACACACACGCGCACACACACACACACAAGCACGCACACACGGGCACACACACTCACACGCACACAAGCACACACACACACACATGCACACAAACAAGACTGAGCCTCAAATCTCCAAATTCAGATTTCTTTCTGCAATTTGGGCTGACCAGAGAGTCAGTTGCACAATCTCTTATTTTCCCAGAGGAAGAGGCTCTTTCCAGCACCCCCGCTTGCTCACCATCTCTCTCCTTTCCTCTCCATTCCCCTCCCTCCCTCTCTCCCTTCCTCTCTCTCTCCATCACGCTCTTAAGCACTGCGCTCGGTCTTTCTCTAACCGAGCAGATAGGTGTGTGTGGGTGTGTGCACTCCGTGGCCACAGGGCAGTTGTTGAAATCCAGGGCTGAGGGACACTTAATCCACACGCGTACTCATGCTTATTCACACACACACACACACACTCTCTATCACACACACTCACACTCACACACAGAGTGAAAACAGGTGTGATTAGTGGACTTTTTTATTACCTCGCCGTTGAAAAGCAATCTCCCAAAAAGCAGCCTGGCCTCTTCCAATCCTCCCTCCAAATACACCGCCCCTGCAGGAGGAGAGAGAGAGAAAGAGAGAGAGAGAGAGAGAGAAAAAGAGAGAGAGAGCAATAGTGTGTGAGCGAGAGAGGGTGAGAGAGAGAGAAAGTGGGGGATAAGAGTGATATTTAAATAAAAATACATAGTTTAATCTCCGATCACACCCGTGTTTGGAGTTATCAGGGAAGACTTCAGGAGAAGAGGAAGAAAGAACACAAAGGGATTAGACTGGGACATACACACACACACAAACACACACACAGTTCAACAACAAACTGATAATTCAAGCTCGCAGGGCAAAACCACATATTTGTTCAGAACTGGCATGGTTTTCTTTCTGGTCTTAAATTTATACTACTTCCTCAAATCCCTGAACACACACCTAAGCACATCCACAAGTGCAATGGAAATCATGCCTTTCAGCAGAGATAAAACCACACACACACACACACACACACACACAATACTTTCTCAATAATGTCTGGAGGGGCTGCAATCTACCCTCTCTGTTGAGGGAATGCAGCAATCCACTCTCTCTTCCTCCACCTCCTCGTGTTCTCACTTTCTCTCTCTCTTCCCTGAAAACACGCCGCGACAGCATCAACACACAAGCACAACTGCAGCCTAACAGTAAGCACTACACACAGGGCCGTCCAGTGCTACATACAGCTCTGTAAAAAAATGAACAGACCACTGCACATTCTTCTGATGTCATCCTACGGTTGCTGAGTGACATTCAAAATGAAGAGACCACTGCAAATTTGAAAATGACCGTCGACTCATTTGAATGTCACTCAGCAACTGTAGGATGACATCAGAAAAATGTGCAGTGCTCTCTTCATTTTTTACAGAGCTGTTAGCACATGCTACAAAAAAAATAACCTGTGCTGTGGATGATTCATCACAGGAGACACCTTATTTAAAATCTTTAAAAATGTCGCCTACAGAAGAGGTGTTTGTAACTACATCCCGATGAGGTACAGAGGTGTTTGTAACTACCGGTACATACCGATGAGGTACAGAGGTGTTTGTAACTACATCCCGATGCGGTACAGAGGTGTTTGTAACTACATCCCGATGAGGTACAGAGGTGTTTGTAACTACATCCCGATGCTAGAGACTTTGTGGATTGTGCTACAAATGTATCAACTGCTGTAGCACCAGTGCTATGAGCAATAAAAGTTAACATACAGCCCTGACACGAGGCAGATGAATAAATAAACATCAACCAGACACGAGGCAGATGAACAAATAAACATCAACCAGATCAACCACACACATTACCTTATTTCTGAACAAAGACACACATCCACACATGCACACACACACACACGCACACACAGGGGGGTGCAGTTCCGCCACCTCAGATAAATTAATAATAAATATATTCTTTCATACCAACGTTATAGCGCGATGATATTGTTAAAATAAGTGGTGAGTTCATTTGTCACATGTACACAGGTGACCAAGAAGCTAGCAATTCTTTTCCAAAAAGTATTGCTACACCACGATACTCAATATGTTGTCCATTTTTCCCCGTTGCACCGACGCTGGATTTTAGGGTTCCCCCCACCTGCCAAATCCCACTTTAACCACTGCACACACACACACACACAGACAGACACAGACGCACGCGCACCCACATGCACACGCAGAAAAGAAGGAACAGTAAATTCATTATATGAAAACACACACACATGAACTGAGCAACCACCCACTGATGGCTTCAATGCCACACAGCAGAACAGCGTCACTCACAATGAGCTTTATTACCCATCATGCACTGCTGCTGCCATCTGTGCCGATGAAGCTGGTGGCCCTGAGCAAATGTGCTTCAGGTTTACGAACCGTCGTGAGGCACAGGTGTGTGTGTGTGTGTGTGTGTGTGTGTGTGTGTGTGTGTGTGTGAGAGAGTGTGTGGAGTATTATGGAGTGAGTCAGCAACAGAGGAAAGTCAGAGGTGTGAAAAGAGACGATGATTAACGAGGAGAGGACCTGATGAGGGGAACAGGAGAGCAGGAGGACAGGAGAGGAGACGAGAGGAAGGGAGGAGGAGAGGAGAGGAGCGGAAGAGAGGAGAGGAGAGAAAGGGAGGAGGAGAGGAGAGGAGCGGAAGAGAGGAGAGGAGAGGAGAGGAGCGGAAGGGAGGAGGAGAGGAGAGTTTTGCAATCTAACAGGTTGAACATGAAGAGGGCCCTTGATGGTTGTCAAGTCAAACGGCCAAATCCTCTCCATCCACAACAAGACACACATGGCCTAGGAAACACCCCTTTAACACACACACACACACACACACACACACACACACACACACACACACACACACACACACACACACACACACATTTCTTTTCTTCATTGCTCTTAAGCACGATTAAAGTACGATCTCATTCTAATTCGGATTGATTGGGCTAATTGGGAATTGCGATTAATACATGCACACAGTCAAAACACTTTTTCTTTTTGAATTTGCATAAAACACTGTCCTGCAGTTTATACGTGATTTGGCTACACGATAAACGCGATTCTGGAGCAAAAGAGCAATAAGCTAATCAATGATCTAATCAAAAACATTTTTAGAGATAATGCTGGGCTGGAGAACACAGACGGAGTAAATGAAATATACTTAAACTTAACTTAAAAATCTACTGAACTAACTTAACTTAAAAATCTACTTAACTAACTTAACTTAACCCATTTGCGCTGGATGCTGCATGACGCAACATTGACCCTCCCGCTGGATGCTGCGTAGCGCAACATTGACCCTCCCGCTGGATGCTGCGTAGCGCAGCATACTTTTTATGTCATGTTTCTAGGTGCTACAGAGGCTTAGATATTACATTTTGGTAGACGTTGACAATTTTTAGTATGTTTTCAGAAAACCCTCAGGAAATAAGGTTATTTAGTCTAGAATGCCATAGGATTCTATAGGCGTTTTTAGCAGGCATTTTAGGAGTAAATGGGTTAAAAATCAAAAGCCTGCAAGTGTGCTTCCTTTTCAGCAGTCAAAAGAAGCCTTTCACACACACAAACACACCTTTCACACACACAAACACACCTTTCACACACACAAACACAACTTGGGCTAATCCATGCGGGT
>NW_027468650.1:10334648-10337148 GCF_046254945.1 Alosa pseudoharengus | reverse complement strand
AAGGGAGACGCACGGAGTGAGAGAACGAGAGAAAGAGAGGGATAGAGAAGGGAGATGCACGGAGTGAGAGACCGAGAGAAAGAGAGGGATAGAGAAGGGAGACTGAGTTTAAAGGGACACCAGGCAACGTTTTCGTGTTAATTACTCATCTTCGTAAGTCGGTATATGGTTAAATGACTCATTACAGGGCGAATGAAGACTCACTCGCCCGCCCCTACTGCCTGTAGGAAGAATATTCCGCTTGCAAGTTCAGTGTATCGTACCCGGCGACCGAAGCAGTTTCAGTTTCCATCCTGCATCCACAGCACAGAGGGAGGCTAACGAAACGCTTAGCGATTGTTGCAAACGTGTGTATAATGGCAGAGCCGGCAAAGAAGCAGCGAAAACCCTTGACGGAAGATGCAAAGAAAAGGAAAAGAGCTTCAGACGGAGCGAGGGGGAGTTTCGTAGAGAAAAAGCATCAGGCTTGCCTGGTGTCCCTTTAATTGCTTATGAGCTCATAATGTCTGTGGCCCCTCAACTAAAGTGTTGAATAATGACATGTGTGTAGAAAACTGCAAAGTTGTGTTCAAATCAGAATTTGAGCAGTGATGACCACAGTTTTGGCGGAAAAAGAGGTAATCATGATCATGCTTAATAAATCATGTTCCCACCGTACCTAATGCTTTAGTTGATGAACTGTTCATGTATGAGGTCACGTATGACAGACTATGAATTTACGTGAATTTCTGATGATTCATGAGATATTAAGAAATTAATTAATAAATAAATCATGAATTAATTCATGCATGAATTCATGATAAATCATGTACCCTTACCGTAAAGTGTTACCAGAAATGCAAAATGGTCCCTTTAATAGTGAGAGACTGAGGGAGGTGAAGCAGAGGTTTAGAGAAGAGAGGAAAGGGATTCAGACAGACCTTGAAAATCATTTGTGTCCACGTTTCCTACACGATCACATACAAAATCATGTTTGAATAGGAACTACTCCATTAACATGTTGGAGAAGTGTAGAAGGGAGGGGGAGGGCCACCGCTTCAACCACCACCTTGATATTTTAGAGTAAGCTTGTGCGTTAACCCATTCGCGCTGGATGCTGCATGACGCAACATTGACCCTCCCGCTGGATGCTGCGTAGCGCAACATTGCCCCTCCCGCTGGATGCTGCGTAGCGCAGCATGCTTTTTATTTCATGTTTCTAGGTGCTACAGAGGCTTAGATATTACATTTTGGTAGACGTTGACAATTTTTAGTATGTTTTCAGAAAACCCTCAGGAAATAAGGTTTTTTAGTCTAGAATGCCATAGGATTCTATAGGCGTTTTTAGCAGGCATTTTAGGAGTAAATGGGTTAACTGACTGTGCCACTCTGAAATTGGGATTATATTTAACGATAATCACCCTCCATTACAGTCATGTATAAAAAGAGACCTTTAGAGCAGCTTTGTCAAATTCAATTTTTCAAAAGAATTGTAATACTTAGTAAGAGATCGTAGTAGACATTCTACATCCGACATTTTGAGTGTAGTTGAGGAAGCATGGATTGTAGAATGGATAGTAAGAACACAAGTCTGTTTTTTAGTTTTTTTTTTTTTTAAGCGAATCGTAACAGACTGCAGGGCTAAAAAAAAAGAACAGCTTCTGTGCCTGAAGTTATCAGAAACTTTTGCCGCCGTTATACTGTACATCTGTTTTATGAATGTCTATTTTAAAATCTATTACCACCTAACCCACAATCTATTAGCGCCCATCCCACGCCTGAATTCAGGCACAGTGCCTGAGAAACGCCAAGCCCTGAGACCGTGGTGGTGACTTATGATGACTGACGTGATGCTAATAGGCCACCCACAGCAGCTGAGTGAGTGAAAAACACACTAACCAGGACAATGGGGAGTCAGTTACCACAAACACACAAACACACACAAACACACACACACACACACACACACACACACATAGGCGACATACAGGGGCTGAGAGAGTGAAGAACACAGTAACCAGGACAGGGGGGACTGAGTTAGCTGCCCAGGCACACTAGCGAAGCTGGAACTATGTGGAACGTGCCTGCAAAGACTGTTTGCTTTTTTAAGAGAGTTTCAAAGACTTCAAAGAAAGACACCTGACTAACGCGGTGTTCTGACAGTGTTGTGCCATGGGTGGATTTTCATTGGTACCAGCACACTCTCTCCACAAGAGCCATGAGCATTATGTAATTTAATTTTTTTATATCTTGAAATGTTTGTTACAAATGTGTGCAATACAAAATTGTGTGTGTACTTTTCATGAGTACAGCTATATGACACGTACAGCCTTAATGTGATTTGATTACCGGTACACTGACTAACACCTCAGTGAACTCTAACGTGACCATGTGCGGAAACAAACACAATGTTTACAAGTGTGCAAATTACATTGACATTCACATGGATTCAATTAGCAGGGGTTCATTCAAAGTGACTTACAATAAATACTCCAATGCAGAGCAGACCTTAGTTTACAAA
>NW_027468650.1:10314648-10329648 GCF_046254945.1 Alosa pseudoharengus | reverse complement strand
ATTTAAACCTAATGAATCATTGTGAATATGGGCCCAGAGTTCTGAAGTTTGTCCTTGGGCTGTTTGGCCTGTTCATTAAAGTTCTTTTCCAAATAATTTGCCAAATGATTTGGCAAATGGATTTAGCAAATGATTTGGCAAATGGAAAAGCAAAAAGATTTTGCAACTATATTTGCAAATCCCTTTTTAAAATTAGAGCATTTATTGATAATTTAATAATTGATTTACAAAATACTTTTTGTAAATTATATTTTTAAATACTGTTTATATTGGCAAATTAACCAACTTCATTTGCCCTTTAAGTGACACCTGTGGTCCTCCATATTCTCTTCATCTCCATTTCTCTTCCTCTCTCACATTCTTTCCTTTTTTCTTTCTCTACTTTCCTCTCTCACTCTTTAACTCTTTCATTGCTTTCTCCACATGTTGAAATGGCTGCTGTAGTGTTCTCCAGCGCAGGCCAAGAGAGACACGGGCAGTGTGTGTGTGTGTGTGTGTGTGTGTGGGGGGGGGGGGCAGAGAGAAGATGGAGAGACAGAGAGTGTGTAGGACAGAAAGAGTGATATAGAGAGAGTGTGTGTAGGACAGAGAGTGAGAGGAAGGAGACACACACACTCACACAAAACAATGCAAGAGGGGCAGAGAAAAAAGGGGGAGAGGGGGAACCATAAGGAAAGTGGGGAAGAGGAAGAGAAGAAACATAAAAAACAGAAGGGAAGTGGGAGAAAAGGGTGTTACGGCCCTGCTGGTCATTCCCAGTACCACATCTTTTCTAATGCCTGTTGGGGCTCTGCCCCCTTGGGTCTGTGCTGCCTTATCAATCTGCAGATCATGGAGAGTGCCCATTGGTGCTGGAAGTAATGGGTGGCCCTATAAAGGAGACCTCATGGGTAATGGGTGGCCCTATAAAGGAGACCTCATGGGTAATGGGTGGCCCTATAAAGGAGACCTCATGGGTAATGGGTGGCCCTATAAAGGAGACCTCATGGGTAATGGACACTCTGCTCGCTTCTCTGCTCGCTGCTCTGCTCTGACGCTCTGGCCTGGTTCCTGGTCACTCCGTGGCTGCTCCGCTGGGGAGAGCCTCAGCCCGTCGCTCCTCACACCGACGTCACGTTTTACACTTTGATCACCCCTGGACATACTTTGCATACACTATACTGACCTTATCTTTTAATGTTAAAATAAACGTATGTATTATTGAACATATCGCTACAGTGTGGTCTCCCATTTAATGTCACAGCTACTTTGAGCCAGGTGGTTGTGACAAGGGGAATCATAGAACGTAGAAAAAGAGGGCCCACATCCCCTCTGTTTCTACAGTATGTGTCTCCTACTCTTCCTTTCCCCCACTTTCCCTATGGTTCCCCTTTTCTCCCACCTCCCCTCTGTTTCTATGTAGAAAAGGGGAACCATAAGGGAACCATAAGGAAAGTGGGGGGCAGAATAAGGGAGACAGGAACTCCAGTGCTGGATGGTAAAGCTTCTACAACAGGATGTGCTGAACAGAAAGGGGAGAGGAGAGAAGAGGAGAGAAGAGGAGAGGAGAGGAGAGGAGAGGAGAGGAGAGGGAGAAAGAAAGACAGCATGTAGAGAGAGAGAGAGGGTGTGATAGAGAGAAAGACAGACAGCATGTAGAGAGAGAGAGGGTGTGATAGATAGAGAAAGACAGACAGCATGTAGAGAGAGAGAGAGGGTGTGATAGAGAGAAAGACAGACAGCATGTAGAGAGAGAGAGGGTGTGATAGAGAGAAAGACAGACAGCATGTAGAGAGAGAGAGGGTGTGATAGATAGAGAAAGACAGACAGCATGTAGAGAGAGAGAGGGTGTGATAGAGAGAGAAAGACAGACAGCATGTAGAGAGAGAGAGGGTGTGATAGAGAGAGAAAGACAGACAGCATGTAGAGAGAGAGAGAGGGTGTGATAGAGAGAGAAAGACAGACAGCATGTAGAGAGAGAGAGAGGGTGTGATAGAGAGAGAAAGACAGACAGCATGTAGAGAGAGAGAGGGTGTGATAGAGAGAGAAAGACAGACAGCATGTAGAGAGAGAGAGGGTGTGATAGAGAGAGAAAGACAGACAGCATGTAGAGAAAGAGAGAGATGGTGTGATAGAGAGAGAAAGACAGACAGCATGTAGAGAGAGAGAGAGGGTGTGATAGAGAGAGAAAGACAGACAGCATGTAGAGAGAGAGAGAGGGTGTGATAGAGAGAGAAAGACAGACAGCATGTAGAGAGAGAGAGAGATGGTGTGATAGAGAGAGAAAGACAGACAGCATGTAGAGAGAGAGAGAGGGTGTGATAGAGAGAGAAAGACAGACAGCATGTAGAGCATGTCAGAGGTGTGAGCAGGGGCTCCAGTGGGCTTGTTCTGTGTCTGGGGGGAAATCTAAAAGCTCTCCTCTAAAGTCCTACAACAATAACCTCTGAGCTCTAATTACAGGCTCCCAGAAACAGGCACGGCACAAAGTAAGATGGGGAAGAATGGAACAAGGGGTGTGAAAGAGAAAGAGACGGAGGGAGAGATTGAGAGAGAAAGAGAGAGAGAGAGTAAGAGAGAAACAGAGAGAGCGAGAGAGAGAGAGAGAGAAAGAAATCTCTCTGAAGTGTTCAGGCCTGCAGTGCAGATGACCGAAACCAGAGGCCGCATGGCCGACTATCTAAAGGTGGCATTGAAAGGGTGCAAGTGTCTAGCGTGTAGCCAGTATGTAGGCGTGTGAGGGCGCAGCTGGGACTCACTTTAGCCAGCATGGCCAGGTGCTGGTTCTGGACGATGGCGGTACGGTAGGTGGCCAGACCCCCCTCCTCCAGGCTGGGGAACAGGTAGTACAGGTGCACACTGCAAGGAGGGACACACGGACACACACACACACACACACACACACACACACACACACAGAGACAAATGCAAAGATATTAGATTCACAAGCAAATACACACACAGTTATCAGACATACATACACAAACACAAACACACATACAAACACACACACACACACACACACACACACACAGACACGAGGAACAAAACCGCTGAGTCAGACTAGACAGACGCTGAGTCAAGAGGAATGGCAACGGAAGGCTGAGTCACAAGCACACACTAACCCTGAGTCAGCACAACCGGACAACTCAACTGGGACAAAAGTATCAAAAACTTTTTTTTTCTTTTTCTTTTTTTTAAAGTACATCCTAAAGTCACCACGGGGACTCAAAGGAAATGCAGCATCACTTTACTGGGTACCCAATCATGACCGCTCTTAGTCAATGACCTGCCCAATCTCATTGCACACTAACAAGGTCTCTGAGAAATCGCATCATTGAGTCATTGCAGAATAGAATCAAACACAACAACCACAACCAAAAAAACACCACACAGAAAGCACACATGCAATCCCCAATGCACATACATCACACATATTAATATGCTTTGCCGATTTTGAATCGTCCATCGTATCCTCTTCACTGTGGGTGTGAATACTTCATGATGGTTTATGAGACGCAACCCATGACTCAGCAGAAAGAGACATGCGGAGTCATGGCAAGCTCCCCCTGGTCCGACACACAGTTAAGAAACGGGAGAGGCGGGATCCAATCAGCTGAGTCCGTTTGGACTGAACACAACATATTCAAATTAAATGGAGCATTAAAAATTCAAGGACAACCAGCTGCAGACGCAGACACATACACACACACACACACACACATAGCATACAGACAACACTCCTCATTAAATTACGGAACATTCCGGTATATTAATTTAGAAACCAATAAAAACTTTTCCGAAGAGGAGGGGAGGGGGCTGTTGTTTAATCAGACACCGTAGAAGATTACTCGTCAAGGCTGATGCAAGCAGAGGAGCAGCTTCAAACGCCAAAGTGCCTCAAATGAGGCGTGCATTAGCATAAAAACAAACAACTCTTTCCAGGACATCTCGTTTTCAGGGCGTGCGAGTCCCTGAGACAAACATGGGAGAGCTGTGCGGGTGAGTGTGTGTATAAGTGTGTGTGTATGTGTGGGTCTGTTTACTTTTTACATAACATACAGTAGGGCTGTGATGTGCAAGGGTGTTGCGTGCCTGAACAACCTCCAGAGGTAGACGGGAGGTCGTCCTTTTAACTGAATCTGAGGTGAGATCTAAAACACTCACAACTTCACCTTTAGGGGGAATGTACTGTAGGAGACATTTGAACCATTTATTTTATTTGTTAATAATTTATTATAATATGTGCCCTCTGCAGGTCAAAAGGTCATTAAACAGTACAGTGTATAAGTATAAGTACATATACTCTTTTGATCCTGTGAGGGAAATTTTGGTCTCTGCATTTATCCCAATCCGTGAATTAGTGAAACACACTGCACACAGTGAACACATAGTGAGGTGAAGCACACACTAATCCCGGCGCAGTGAGCTGCCTGCAACAACAGTGGCGCTCGGGGAGCAGTGAGGGGTTAGGTGCCTTGCTCAAGGGCACTTCAGCCGTGGCCTACTGGTCGGGGTTCGAACCGGCAACCCTCCGGTTCCAAGACCGAAGCGCTAACCAGTAGGCCACGACTGCCCCGGTGGCCTGGAGGGGGAGTGGCTGACTGGGAGCCCACAGCTTTTGACCCTGGCCTAACTTTTGACCTTTAAATTTTGGCCTTGCTCGCTGAACTGTTGCGTATAGGAACTGCTGCACCTTTTTGGTGCTCTTTAGCAAAGTCCCTCCACTCGGCTGCCATATTACAATGCTTTTTGGGAATGTATTCACACGTCAACTTTTGGTGGAGGAAGGGGCCGTATATGTGTAGACGACTGCCATGTTTGTGTTATGTTTGTGAAATGTATGGTGTTAACTAACACCATACATTTCTATGGGAGATTTTTGGAGTGCTGTGTCTCCTCATTAGAAAGTCTCTGTCTTTTACTTTAAATATCCAGTCTGCCTTATATCATTTATTGACCAGACGAAAGACCTGTAATGTTTCTTTTTTGTAATAAAAACTCTAACTTTACCAGACCTCTCTTGGATATTATTTTGTTTATTGCAACTTACAAGCGTCAAAGATTTCCCCCAGTTAACAACAATGTGACAAGGAACACATTTAGGATAAAATAGTCACTACATTAATCAAAAAGCTTGCTTCTGCATCTTGGAAACATTGTGGATTGTGTGCTGAAGGAAATCAGCAGTTCATCAACTGCTTGCTTGAGTGTTTGACCCTGTGTCGTGTGTGTGTGTGCGCAGCAGGTACAAGTGCGTGTGCAGCAGGTACAATTTGAGGAGTGCTGATTGTAACAAGGTCCTTGCTGTGGTGTTTACCACTGAGGTCTCACCTCTATCAAAGAACACACACATACACACACCCCAAAAGTGACATCTAATAATGATCAGTGCCCATGATTCACAGAGTTCAGCAGGTGTGAAAGACCACTCTTTGAGACAGACAGACAGACAGACAGACAGACAGACAGACGGACAGACACACACACACACACACACACACACACACACACACACACACACACACACAGACACAGACACAAAAGGAGAGACAAACATGCACATGAAAAATCTTCACACAGTCACATGAAAGCACCCTGAATCATCATGGCCTCTGATGCTTGAGATGCAAACCACTGTGTGCATGGGACAAATAAACTGGAGCAAGCACACACACACACACACACACACACACTGTATGCACATAAACAAACACAATCCAGAATCCCCAGCACGTCCCCTGAACAAACGCGTGTTTGGCTGCGCTGGTGCGTTGCTGGGCAACGGGCCGCAGCACTGTCAGAAGTCGGGCTACCATTTGGATTTGAAATGGAGCGAGGATTTAAAACAAGAGGAGAAAAAGACAAGAGACAGAACAAGACTGCGAGGGCTTTCGTGATGAAGTTTGTGTTTGTGTTTATCGGGGCCCCATCAATGCTGTGAAGGTCAGCAGAGGACTTGTAGTGTCTCTCTTGCCGTCATTACAGCAGACCGATGCCGCCGTGTGTCAGGCTTTCAGGAGGATTTGGACAGATTGAGCGATTTATCTGAGCATCCCGAGGAAGGACAGAGAAAGAGAGAGAGAGAGAGAGGGGGGGGGGGAGAGAGAGAGAGGGGGAGGAAGGGACTGGGACAGAGAGGAAGGGAAAGAGAGAGTGAGAGAGAGAGATAGAGAGAGAGAGCGAAGGATAAGGGAAGGCGGCGTGTTTTGTCCTTACGCAGACGGGTGCGGCAGTTTGTGGTGATTTGTTGAGAGAACTGTGGAGGAGAAGAGGGTGTGTGTGTGACTGTGTGTGTGTGTGTGTGTGTGTGGGGGGGGGGGGGGGGGTGATTACTGTGTAAACACACAGAGACCACAAAGAGAGATGAACTGTATTTAAACCTACTCCCCTATGTCTCATAACAAAGTCTCTCTCTCTCTCTCTCTCTCTCTCTCTCTCTCTGAAGGCCACAGTAATGGGGCCATGTGAGTCCCATTCGGCCTTAAGACCAACACAAACACAACACAAACAGCCACACACGCACAACACGACACAAACAGCCACACACGCACAACACAACACAAACACAACACAAACAATAGGAGGGCCAGGGTGGTGAGATAAAAACACATACATAATTAATGAGGGCTGAGACAGGGGGACGTCCCTGACTGTGTGTCCAAGACATTCAGATGGTCACACTCTCCGCTTGTGCTCCATCACTGCCCACAACCTCTCCTTTCATTAGTGTGTTTGTTTGGCATGTGTGTGTGTATGTAAAAAGTAGTATGTACTATTACTATTTAAGTAAGTACTAAGTACTATTTGAAACATTGAAGTACTATTTGCTTGAGTACCAAAACTGTTGCTGCTGCATATAATAACTGTGAAGCGTGTGTGACACATCTCATTGGCTTATACGTGTGTGTGTGTGTGTGTGTGTGTGTGTGTGTGTGTGTGTGTGTGTGTGTGTGTGTGTGTGTGTGTGTGTGTGAGAGAGCAGGGTTTCACCTGGGAGCCACTCTGCTGCAGCCTCAGCCAGCTAATTAGCGGTTGTCATGGAGAAACTTGTTTCTTTTAAAGAGAAGGGGAAGCGACATAATAAGGAGCAACATCTCCCCATTCACATTCCAATTACCACAAAGAGGAGGAGGGAGGCACGAGGAACGAGAGAGAGACAGAGAGAGGGAGGGAGAGTGAGAAAGAGAGAGAGGGAGAGACGGGAGAGAGAGGGAGAGATAGAGAGAATATGAGAGAAAGAGAGAGTAAGCATCCTGAGGTCTGAGGTATATGCCAGAGAGAGAAAATAATAAATTGCTGTTATTTCCAATTAATGAAGATGTCCGTCAAACACACATGGACACGCTTCTGGGACAGGAAACACAAACACAAACACACCTGGTAAGGAACTCCACCACTGCATCTCCAAGGAACTCCAGCCTCTCGTTGTGATTGATCCTGACGGGGCAGAAAGGGACATTTCAGTAACTGACAGCAACACACTCACACATTTGCACACAAACACACAGAGCCATGCAACATATGGTTTGTGTGTATGTGTGTGTGTGTGTGTGTGTGTGTGTGTGTGTGTGTGTGTGTACCTGGAAGGAGATGGGTCGTCCTGTCCAAGCCTGGACATGATGTTGATTAATGTGTTGATTCCTGACCAATCGAAGAGCAGAATCAGTCAACAAGCCCACATCCCATCTCCACACAGAGTTAACACAGGAAGGCAAACATCATCCTGCCTCTAATAGACCTTTAACACATGCCTCCCGCTGTGTGTGTGTGTGTGTGTGTGTGTGTTGTGCATGTTTGTTCAAGTATAAATAAGCAAACACTGATATCTTCACTGCTTAACCAGGGATGCCAGAGGCATTTATTTAAGCCACACAAACACATGCCCACATGCACACACGCGCAAACAAACACACACACAGGCTGTTTTTTTTTCTCTCCTGAACAGAGGACAAGCTAAGAGCAGAAAAACACTGTTGCAGCGGGCTTTTTCACCCCCCTGGTGAGTGCCCACCTTTCTTCCTCATGTACATGTGGTGCACCTTCCTGTCGCCATATTTGGGCTGGCGGATGCCACAGTTGGACAGCGAGTTGCGGGCGTGGTCGGGGTTCATGCCGAAGTTCAGGTGGTGGCTGGGATGAGTCATGGCCAACTGATATACCATATGAGGAGAGAGATGGAGAGAGAAGGAGAAAGAGATGGAGAGAGAGAGAGAGAGAGAGAGAGAGAGAGAGAGAGAGAGATGGACCAATTAATAGACAGCCAATGATTATCACTGATTCATGATCAATAATAAATGTGGATACACTGCACACAAGTCTGCACTCTAACTCTCTCTCTCTCTCACGCACACGCGCACACGCACGTGCACGCACACGCACACACAGTGCTACAGACACAAGTATAGACAGCAGAGTAAGAAGTGGGATAGTGGCAGCCTTCTGTCCTGACAGCAGACTAAGCACGCTCGGGGTTTTGACAGGAAATCAGAGCTGAACACAGGCGCCAAGTCAGGAGGAGCAGAGAGACAGATCCAGATGAAGAGAGGAAGGCAAGATGGAGAGAGTCAGCTGGAGGAAGAAAGAAGTGCAGAAATGAAAAGAGAGGAGGACCAGAGAGCCAGAGAGAGGGAGGGAGAGAGAGAACAGAGAGAGAGAGAGATAGAGGAGAGAGAGAGAGAGAGAGAGAGAGAACAGAGAGAGAGAGAGAGAGAAAGGAGAGAGAGAGCACTCTGTAAAACATACTGTAGGCAGCATTTATCAATCTTACATCAAGCAAGTGTGTTCTCAGCGGTAACTCAGCTGCTGAGATGTGCCAAGTCCAACTTCACACACACACACACACACACGCACACGCACACACACACACACGCTCACACACACGCACACAGACGCACACACATACGCACACACGCACACACACACACACACATACACACACTCACACACACTTCTTAAATCAATTTCAAGCTCCAATGAGATATACGTGTAAGGCACTGGCCCTTGTGGTTTTACCATTTTGATTTTTAATATGTATTTATGAAATACTTCAAGCACGCGGCAGCTCCTCTGAGCACCGACAAATTTCACTACAAGTCGAGTTTTGTACGGACGCTGATAGAAGTGGAATTCTCTTCCCCCGACATCTGCTGGGTTTGTACAAGAGGCAGAATAGACTGTGTGTGTGTGTGTGTGTGTGTGTGTGTGTGTGTGTGTGTGTGTGTGTGTATGTGTATGATTGTGAGTCGTTGAGGTAAAACACCACATCTGGATTGCTTGGGGCCTCCACACATACAAATGTAAAGCACCTCTCTGTGGTCAGGTTGCAAAGCATCATGGGTGTCTAAAGATCTTTGCAAAGACTTCTGGTCAAGTGACATGAGACTGACCAATAATATGTTTTGCTGTGCAGCAATGCAGTTTCATGGAGCTACGTTACTGAGTCAACATTACTGACGTAGCCGTATGTCTGCATTCTCTGCCCAAGTCATCTGCGGTCCTACACCACAGCAGACTGAGTGGACAGGGCTGGACGTGAAGAACCAGAGCACAGACATGAGAATGGGACACAGACATGAGAATGGGACAGAGACATGAGAATGGGACACAGACATGAGAATGGGACACAGACATGAGAATGGGACATAGACATGAGAATGGGACACGGCACAGGGGCCAACAGACATGAGAATGGGACACGGCACAGGGGCCAACAGACATGAGAATGGGACAGAGACATGAGAATGGGACACAGCACAGGGGCCAACAGACATGAGAATGGGACATGGCACAGGGGCCAACAGACATGTGAATGGGACACAGCACAGGGGCCAACAGACATGAGAATGGGACACAGCCATTAGAATGAGACACAGACATGAGAATGGGACACAGCACAGGGGCCAACAGACATGAGAATGGGACACGGCACAGGGGCCAACAGACATGAGAATGGGACACAGACATTAGAATGAGACACAGACATGAGAATGGGACACAGCACAGGGGCCAACAGACATGAGAATGGGACACAGACATGAGAATGGGACACAGCACAGGGGCCAACAGACATGAGAATGAGACACAGACATGAGAATGGGACACAGACATGAGAATGAGACACAGACATGAGAATGGGACACAGACATTAGAATGAGACACAGACATGAGAATGGGACACAGCACAGGGGCCAACAGACATGAGAATGGGACACAGACATGAGAATGGGACACAGACATTAGAATGAGACACAGACATGAGAATGGGACACAGACATTAGAATGAGACACAGACATGAGAATGGGACACAGACATGAAAATGGGACACGGCACAGGGGCCAACAGACATTAGAATGGGCCACAGACATGGGAATGGGACACAGACATTAGAATGAGACACAGACATGAGAATGGGACACAGACATGAGAATGGGACACAGACATGGGAATGGGACACAGACATTAGAATGAGACACAGACATGAGAATGGGACACAGACATTAGAATGAGACACAGACATGAGAATGGGACACAGACATGAAAATGGGACACGGCACAGGGGCCAACATACATTAGAATGGGACACAGACATGAGAATGGGACACAGACATGAGAATGAAACACAGACATGAGAATGAGACACAGACATGGGAATGGGACACGGCACAGGGGCCAACAGACATTAGAATGGGACACAGACATGAGAATGGGACACAGACATGAGAATGAAACACAGACATGAGAATGAGACAGACATGGGAATGGGGTGGGATCCGAATATGCACAGAGATTATATTTACAAATCACTCTATGAGCGTGTGTGTGTCTGTTATGTGAATGGGGTGGGATCTGAATATGTGAAAGTCTGTGAACACTGTGACAATAACCTAATCGGTGCACCTAACACACGGTGTGTGTGTGTGGTAACGCAGGATTTAAAACATGTTTATCTGAAGGATTTGGCCGGTTCCCACTTGCCACCCTCTAATGGCCACTGATTCAGCTTCATTACACACACACACACACACACACACACACACACACACACACACACACACACACACACACACACACACAGGTTCAACATCTCAGTTTTGGCCACGGTCTCTCAAAAGAGGAAATTCACAGGAAAGATTAGCACTTCATTCACTCTCTTTCCACGAGTCTTCAGTAATCCCAAACATTTATTTGTATTTGCTCATATATCTATATAATTATTTATGTATGTGTATGCCTAGAGGCAGGAGGTGTCAACGACTCATCCTCTCACACACACGCACACACACACGCAAATAGAGAGACTTTAGAGACTCACAAGATGCAACACTCATATGTGTGTATAAATAGTCCCTGATGCAGGCAGGCCCATACTGTTGCAAACACGTATGTTCAAACACTCGCACAAACAGAGGAAATCTGAAATGGAGCGCTTGAATCGCACGGATGAATTATTTAAATCCCGCAGGATATCTTTGCTGCTGCTGTCTGTCAGTGTGTGTGTGTGTGAGAGAGAGTGTGTGTGTCTCTGAATCATTCAGCAGTGTGCCTGCCCAAGTCACCCCCCACTGGTCAAAACCATATGCCCTGCTCTACCCCTTGGTGCTTACTGCCTGCCTACTTGCCCACACACACACACACACACACACACACACCACACACACACACACACACACACACACACACACACACACACACACACACAACACACACAACACACACAAACCCTTGCTATTACACAAGCCCTATTGCGTCACCTCAGGTCTTTGAGTTGGACTCTGTACCAAGACTGAAGGGGATGGGTAGTTTTTAAATCAGGCTAAGTGATTGACATTCTCCACAATCTCTTTGTACCTCAAAATATGTTATTATATATGATAACTGTATGTTATTATTCATTACTAGGCTTATTAGCATCTAAACAAGAAAAAAAAAAACTACAAAAATGCCATTTGTGAGAACAAAACCTTTTTTAGCCATTTTCATCATATAGTTCATTTTAAAACGATGTCACTTTCAACACATCATAACAACGTCTTACAGTGGGCAGGAAACTGAACACAAGGACATGCGGTAGTATGTTAGAACTGTGATGTCAAAGGAAACAAAGTCATTTTAAATGAAATGGCAGGTATTTAAATATAGACCACATTTCTGTCAAACATAAGTTCATAAAAACACTTGACCTGTTTGGACTTGTTTTTACAAACTCATTACCAACTTATTTACTGGTTTGCATGCAGCCAACCAACGAAATGTCCAGATACAAAAAAATCTGTCCGTCCGTCAAAAAATCACACACTCCAAAAGTGTACCACACCTTCAGAAGAGTGTATGTGTTCAGCCTTCCAGTGATTACCGTCCCAACATTAACCTCTTACAGAACCAGAATGGGAGGCTGAACACATCTTACCTCTTACAGAACCAGAATGGGAGGCTGAACCCATCTTACCTCTTACAGAACCAGAATGGGAGGCTGAACACATCTTACCTCTTACAGAACCAGAATGGGAGGCTGAACACATCTTACCTCTTACAGAACCAGAATGGGAGGCTGAACACATCTTACACATCTTACCTCTTACAGAACCAGAATGGGAGGCTGAACACATCTTACACATCTTACCTCATACAGAACCAGAATGGGAGGCTGAACACATCTTACCTCTTACAGAACCAGAATGGGAGGCTGAACACATCTTACACATCTTACCTCTTACAGAACCCTTAGCATGGGAGGCTGGCTGAGGACTCAATCAATTACAATGGCAGAGATGCGCTTAACAGAGCAATGGAGGAAAGAGAGTGTGTGAGAAAGGAAAGGAGAAGAGAGGAAAAGAGAGGATGAGAGAAAAAAAGGAGGATAGAGTGAAGAGGAGGGAAGAAGAGAAGAGAAGAGAGGATAGGAGGAGAGAGGGAAGAGGAGAGAAGAGAGGATAGTAGGGAGAGAGGGAAGAGGAGAGAAGAGAGGAAAGGAGGGAGAGGAGAAGAGGAGAGGAGAAGAGAGGATAGAAGGAGAGAGGGAAGAGGAGAGAAGAGAGGATAGGAGGGAGAGAGGGAAGAGGAGAGGAGAAGAGAGGATATAAGGAGAGGGAAGAGGAGAGGAGAAGAGAGGATAGGAGGGAGAGGAGAAGAGGAGAGGAGAAGAGAGGATAGGAGGGAGAGGAGAAGAGGAGAGGAGAAGAGAGGATAGGAGGGAGAGGAGAAGAGGAGAGGAGAAGAGAGGATAGGAGGGAGAGGAGGGAGAGGAGAGGAGAAGAGAGGATAGGAGGGAGAGAGGGAAGAGGAGAGAGGGAAGAGAGGATAGGAGAGGAGAAGAGATGATAGGAGGGAGAGAGGGAAGAGGAGAGAGGGAAGAGGGAAGAGGAAAGGAGAAGAGAGGATAGAAGCAGAGAGGGAAGAGGAGAGGAGAAGAGAGGATAGGAAGTAGAAAGTACAAAGTTGTGGTGCTGAGCTGACATCAGAAGTGAGCAGCAAGGAGATCAATAACTGATTCTCTCACTCACTCTCTCACACACACACTTCACATACCATTTCTATGGAGGTAGGACTGTGAAAAAGACCTTTTGTGCCACCTCAAAGAACATGACCATGGCCACCAATGACGACCACAAACAGAAACACCCACACCCACACACACACACACCCACACCCACACACACACACACTCTCTCTCTCTCTCTGGAGACCATCACAGGGTGATGAGAGTGAGCCTGTATATTGCTCCTCTTTGGGCCCAAATAAAACGCATTGATTGGTGATGCATCAGAGCGTGACAGCTCTCCAATAGTGCTACAGGCTGTACATAGAAGAAGTGCGCACACACACACACACACACACACACCTGCCCTTGCTATTTCTCTCTGGAAGCTTTGTGCTTTCTGCCCACTCACTTCAATGTTAGAGTCTTCAAAAAGTCCAAGACTGTAAGCCTGTGCTTCTATGTGTGTGTGTGTGTGTGTGAGTGTGTGTGTGTGTGTGCGTGTGTGTGAGAGAGAGAGAGAGAGAAAGAGAGAGAGAGAGAGACAGAGACAGAGAGAGAGAGAGAGAGAGAGGGCAAAAGAGAGAGGATAAGTATTAGAGTAGGGGCAGCTGTCAGTGTGTGCACCTGCATGTGTGTGTGTGTGTGTGTGTGTGTGTGTGCGCAGGGCCGCGTTTGGGCATTGGGCAAAGGGGCTGCCCCCCCGGGCCCAGGCCACTAGGGGGCCCCGGCGCGGGACATTTAAAAAAAGAAAACAAATGTCTTATCGTCACCTGTCTTTCCCCTTATCAATGCATGCTATCACAGACAACAATGGCTTATCAATGCATGCTATCACAGACAACAATGGCTTATCAATGCATGCTATCACAGACAACAATGGCTTTGCATGAGACAATTAGGAAATATTAAAGCGGAGCTCAAAGAAAGAAAGAGCGGCAGCCAGACGTTCTCAGTAAGGCGCGCCAAAACCACGGCCGTACCCAAGTACGCACTGTGCGTATCATCAGGCTACTGTGAAAAGGCCCTGTGTGTATGTGTTCACACAAAATAGGCCTAGGCTACCATAACTTCCCAACTCTGCACAGTATTCCATTAACTGCATGACAGTAGGCTATTTACAATTTTCTGTAAAGTAAGTTTGTAAACACGTTATCAAAATCAACTTAATGCAGAACTATGCACGCGCGCACCTTTTGTTTGAGCAGGAGAGCCTACATACGCATGCTACAGAAGTTGTCGGCTAGCTTGTTGTTTTCTATTACTATCTATGCTGGTTATCAGCACACAATGTTATAAGCTAATTCATTAACTCGAGACTCATCATGGATATAACACGTTTTTTAAACAACGAAAACAGAAAGGATGGAGACAGCAAAGCGAGAGGAGTTATTTCAAATGGTTCCCTAAAGGTTAGTTCGAACCAAACCAAAAACTAACGGTTAGGGAACGTTCCCTACGGGTTCTAACATTCCCTAAACGTTAAGGGAACCAACCAACTAAAACATTCTCCTGTGGTTGCACAGTACCTTCACACAACGTT
>NW_027468650.1:10307148-10309648 GCF_046254945.1 Alosa pseudoharengus | reverse complement strand
GCAACTGTGGCCCATCACACCACTACGAGAAAGATTTAGTGCTTTATCCAGTACTGCACTTTACAGTAGTGCATAAAAGGAAATGCTTGTGTGTGTGTGCGATATCAATATACTGCAGTTCTGTGGCTGTGTGTGTGTGTGTGTGTGTGTGTGTGTGTGTGTGTGTGTGTGTGTGCAAGCTCACATGCCCACCTCTCTCTGTGTCAGCTTCTGCTTGTCAATCTGCTTGACCTTTGGACTGTTGGCCAGCAGGTGGCGTAGTTTGACATAGCTCTTCCACAGCTTCTGATACCTGCACGCACGCGCACACACACACACACACACACAGCACATTAGTATCATCTCCTCTCCCTCACCTCTGTTTGAGTATCAGAGTGGGTTTGTAGGGAGGCCTGTGGGCTGCATGGGGCTTAGTGTCCCTGCCAGGCTGCCGTAGGCGGGAGTATACTGGGGCAAATCCATGGAAAATGACGTTTTTTGTAACATCCATAACGCCAATAAAATGTGATGGTATGATATGACGTGAATGATTACATGAAATTTGAGCATTTGCTATTTTTGGCTGAAGAATGTAAATGAGAAAAAATGCACAAAAAATGAATGTTATCATTCACATCATACAAAAGCCAAGGCATTTCACTGGCGTTATGGGTGGAATTGCCCACTGATGACACCTGAGGGGGCTGAGGCTGCCGGAACAAAACCCTCCTATGGGCCATGTGGTCTCTCTCTCTCTCTTGTTTTTTTTTTCCATTTTCTCCATCTCCATCTCTCACTCTCCCACACTCCTTTATTACATCTCCAATACACACACACTCACGCGCGCGCACACACACACACACACACACACACACACACACACACACACACACACACACACACACACACACACACACACACACACACACACACACACACACACACACACACACACACACACACACGACACAGAGAAGAGAACAGACAAAGACATGAATTAGGAAAGAGATGATGCAGGGGCTCTTCAGTCTTGAGGCACTTTCAGCTTTCTTGAATTTCCCCTGGGGATCAAAAGAATCTATCTATCTAGCTTCCTATCTAAGTGACCCAAGACTGAGGCAGGGATCACGCTGGCCAGCAGCAGGGGGCAGATTTCTTACGGTTCAGCAGCGGAACAGTGGGAACGGCAGCGGCGTCACACTATCTGAACTTTGTTCAACTTCCAAAGTGTAATGTGAGGCTCATCAATTGTCAGTTTAGGAATCAGAATGTAGACCGTTTGTGTGATTTAAAACTTCTTTTGAATTATTATGGTCTTGGGTGGGGGAGGGGGGGTGTATAAATAAGCGTGTGTGTGTGTGTGTGTGTGTGTGTGTGTGTGTGCGCGTGCGCACTAGACATGTCTGCAGCCTAGGGGCCCCGCATGTTCCAGCCTGCCAGGGGGACCCCATTGGCCATAAAAAAATAAATAATTCATTCAAATTTACATAAGAGAATAAAACTTAAGCTTAATTGGCCCAAAATTAATATTTAAAGTGATTGGGTAAATATGCAGAGCAGTGTTGTAGTACTCGAGTCGGAGTCATTAGCTAAATTTAGAGACTCGTGACTTGACTTGGACTTAAGCACTGAATGAACTCAAACTTGGACTCGGACTCGTGCATTTGACTCGCGATGACTCGTCGAGGACTCAACTTTTTTTGTAATATATCATGAGGCTATAATTGTAGTAGGGTCAAACCGGGACGATTGAAACGGAGGACGAATGAAACATTCCGGTTTTCTCCGAGTGCAACGATGATAGACAGTCATCATTTGGACAAAACATAGAGCATATTAACCTCCGTTGCTCAGCCAAATGCCTTCCTGTTACGTCCTGGTATCACGGAGTTACAGGCGATAAACGATTTTTGATGGTCACAAGTTTACATCATTAGCGGTTTATTTTTTTTGATTATTAAAGAGTGTTTTTCATTTAAAGGTTTGACTTCATGCTTATTCAGTAGAGCATTTAGTGCTCTCCCCAATCCCAGACGTTCACATTGCATGATTGTTTGTAATGGATGCAAAACAGCCTATAATGCTAGATGTCTATGGCGGGACGATTGAAACACCTGTTTCATTTGTCCCGACCAGTCAGTAAACCCCATTTATTCTAAGTCAATGCACACATATCTGTGTTTATACTATATTTTATGCAGGTGAGACATGGAAAAGTAGTTTTAGAAAGATGCAAATATATTTGGGGCTATCAGGTAGGGGGGTCGAGTTTTTCCGTGTTAACCTATGGAGACCGACGGCCTGTCGGTCATGAAGGGCACTTATTTGGATGTGTGGTGGCTTTAACCACGTAAAAACAGAGTGAAATAACATTTTGTACTATAGAAACATTATATAATTCGAAACATGCATTATTCTAGCTATATCAATGGCATAGTGCATGCTATTTCCATAACCGCGAGATAAGCGCTTTACCATGACGTCAATGAGTTGTTAACAGACATGAACCAAGACATATAGC
>NW_027468650.1:9997148-10302148 GCF_046254945.1 Alosa pseudoharengus | reverse complement strand
ATTGATTTAGTGAGTTAGAAGTACTCTCAACTACTATTAAAAACTAGGCCTCCTAGATACTAATATACCCGTATCCTGTGCTTTTCCCATGTTAACCAGATGGGAGCCACTTTAGATGCTTTGTGAGTACCATCCAGTCTGAAGAGGACGCAATTGCATCATTCCTACCACAAGGGGGAGCCATACTCCTTTTTATCGATCCATAAATGGTTTGACAGGCAAAACTTTGAACAGATCCCATACAGACAAACACTCTTTTCATTAATGCACATTAAAAAAAACATGAACTTGTCTGAAGCATGAATGCCCTCTTATGCACTCAAGCAAACACACACACTAATTGGCAACAGTCATTTGGGCCGCAAATGGCTCTTGGAGGGCCGTAATGAGTTTGCTGATTCACACACACACTCACACACACACACACACACACACACACACACACACACACACACACACACACACACTCACACACACACTCACACACCAACCTGGGAGGAAGCGGACAAAGCGTGGCATGAAGTGAAACTTCTGGCAACCAGGAGCCTCAGTGTCTGACTCCGGATCTGAGAGAAGGAGATAGGAGCACAGAGAGAGAGAGAGAGAGAAAGAGAGAGAGGGGAGAGAGAGAGAGTGAGAGAAAGAGAGAGAGAGGGGGGAGAGATAGAGAAATTCAACAGCCAGTTATTGGCTAATTTTTCAACCCATCAAGTCACCAAGTCAACTCATACAAGGGTAAAACTCTACAAACATGCAAACCATGTAATCAACACAACCCTGATGCGAAACCACACACCATACAAACATACATATACATTCATACATAAAAAATCCCAATACATTATATCTTAGAATGCACCTGACCATCACCCCCACCCACACACACTGAGACAGAGAGAGAGAGAGAGAGAGAGAGAGAGAGAGAGAAAGAGAGAGAAAAGAGTGGTGTGATGGGGATGAAGATGGACAGGTGGCTATGAAAAGATTCTAAAAAAAGTCTTAGAGTAAGACGGAATTCAAGGAGAATTCCAAGAATTTCAAACTGTGCATGTGGATTACACACTATTACAGCATTACTCTTTAGATGGAGTAAGGTCAGTGTGTGCTTAAATCAGTTTCTCTGTGTGTGTGTGTGTGTGTGTGTGTGTGCGCGTTTGTGCGTGTGTGTGTGCGTGTGTGTGGTACGTGCACTTACCCGTGAGGTTCCAGTCATAGAGCTCCAAGATGTCTTTAAACAGATAGTTAGCAAAACATTCAAGGCCTCTGACACAGTAGTTCTGCAATCAAAGAAAAGAATCCCACAGCATAATGGAGAAAATAAATGACTGTGACTATTCACTAGTTGATCTGATCAATACATATCAATTATCGTGGCCAAATGAACTTTTAGAATTGCACCAGACGAGAGAGAAGAGAGTGAGCGCAGTGTGTTTGAGAGGAGACAGAGTGGAGCTGAGCGAAAGAGAGCCTTACCTCGGGCGCCATCTCCTCGATGAAGTGGATGGTGTAGTCGATGTTGAAGCGGATCACTCTGCACAAGGGGATCTGTGGAGATAAAGAGACCGAAGCTTTAATGAGGGCTAAGGTTCTTCTCAGCAAAACGTATTGGCAGGTTCATCTCTCTCTGTCTCTCTAGCTCAAACACACACACAGGCACAGAGCACCCATTCCACCACACACACACACACACACACTGTGTGCTGAGTGTGTTTCACTAATTCACGGATTGGGATAAATGCAGAGACCAAATTTCCCTCACGGGATCAAAAGAGTATATATACTTATACTATACTTATATTTTGTTCCGGGCAGTGTAAGGACATCTCATTTATCTAATTGCAACCAGAGGAGGCAAGACCGAGGGGAGAGGAGGGACGTGGAAGGCCCGATACGCTAGGAAACACAAGAGTATCCTCGGAATACTCAGTCGGAATTGTGCGATCATTGGTCCAAGCTGCCAAAGTGAAAAGTTCCCTCCTACGTCTATCAACTTTCGGTTTCCAACAAATTTGTAGGGATTTATTAGCGACAATAAATTAGTAGATAGAAGAAAATATCTTTATATGCTGGATTATCACAAACTACCATGCAAACTTTAAAAAAAAGTTCATGCCTGATTTGATCACGCATTCTACTTAAATAAGTGTTCATTCATGTCTCAAGAACTATAAACCATTACCTCATTTTCAGGATCAATAAGTGGGAAGAGTCCATATTCATATTTATATAATATTTTTAGGCTTTGGCATAAGTTCATATTCTCTGTAATTTGTGTGTAACAATGGTCTGTTTACTCTAGCATAGGAGTGATGCTACGCTGCATCATCAGTAATTGACGTCTCTTAAAAATGATGAGTGAGCAGGACGTCTCATTTCTCATATCTGTCTCTCCTTGAATCCTCCATCCTCCTATCATTCCTTCCGCGTTTCCTTCACAAAATGAATTAGAAGGTTAGTACAGGAGCAAGGAGGGAATGAAGGATGGTCTGTACCCATTGTTTCCTGACTGTTGAAGCTGTTTATTATCAGTTTCATATGGTCTGTACCCATTGTTTCCTGACTGTTGAAGCTGTTTATTATCAGTTTCTAAAGTTTAGGCGAAGTAGGAAGTAATGTTAGGAATCTCTGATCAATGTGATTGGTAGGAAAACCTTCTCACTCTCTTACACACACGCACGCACAGGCACGCACAGACACACACAGGCGGGCACACAGACACGCACACACACTTTCAGATGGTAAGCCATGCCTTGCTGTGACAACCCCTGAAGCAATTTCACCTTTTCAAAAAAGGGCCCTTCACTCTTTTTCTACTTCCACTCTTCACCGCCACAGAATGGTAAACCTTTTTAATGTCAGTAAGAGCGTGTGTGAGATGCTTTGAATGACAGGGAAGTTTAAGTGCTGACCGATCCACTTGGGTCCAGCTGGGATCTTTAACACTCCCAAAAAGGATGAAGTGCCCGCACTCTGCTAAAATCTCCCGTACATTTATTATGTGCTGCAACATTTCGACCTGGCTGGGTCTTCCTTCCTTTTTGAGTTCTAGTTCCATTTGCCCTGCACCTCACCGGTGGGGATGTGCACACTACAACAACTATCTTTAACACTCCCCCCATGTTCAGCTGAGCACACTGGCAGGTCTGACAAGAGGAACATATAGGTCATAGAGAGAGCAGACACACACACACACACACGTGTCAGCTTGTCAAAAACGTGTATAGCTCTCATTCAATATGTCTGTCAGGGCCGGAAGAAACACACACACACACACACACACACACACACACACACACACACACACACACACACACACACACACACACACACACACACACACACACACACACACACACACACACACACACACACACACACACACACACACACCTGTGTTGTGCAAGTTCATACTTTTCATGAACTAGAAGTTCAGTTCACATAGGTTCAAAGTGAACAGTTCACATTCATAGTTCACCATTTCAATTTTTAACTAGTTCAAAGTTCAGTTAATTTTTTAGGTGAGAAATGAGAATGAAATATCCTGCAATCAAAAGCCACAACATATTACTGTGTTGTGCCTTGCAATAAAATCAATTAGGCCTACTACTAGATCTTAAATTCACACAAAACAAAAAAACAAAAAATGTTATAATGGATAAAAAAATAGATTTTTGTTTTTGGTTTATTGGTCTATTGCCCAATACTGTTCCTCTAGAAAAACATATCCTAAGAAATGCATCATTAAAAAAACATAAGAAATCATTTTAGTGTGACAGAAGGACATTTTTGTCAAACAGCTTGAGGTAGAGAAGAAAAAATCCATGTTAATTAGACCTCAACAAACGTAATCTGAACTGAGTTCACATTCTAGTTCTTAATTTGCAAATATGTTGCGTTCAGTTCAAAGTTCACAGGAAAATGAACGTGTTCAATGAACATGCACAACACTGACACACACACACAAACAAACACACACACACTTACATTTGTGAGAGGCATGTGTGAGAACATGGAGAAGCCTTCAAACAGGTACTCATGGTCATCATACTCAATCACGGTTGGCCGGTCCGTCTGAAAGAGAGAGAGAGAAAGGGAGGGAGAGAGAGAGAGGGAGAGAGAGAGGGGGGCACAAGCAAGGAGAGGTCAGAGGTGAGAGGTAAGAAAGGAGACCCACAATGCACCAGAGTAGACATCAGACCAAGAGAAACAGAAGCAGTCATCTCACCAGGAAGTTGGTCGGTGGAGACACAGTGATGCGATAATGGAAGAGCTTTCCTGAGTTGTTGTTCATGTTACGGCACACTTTAACAGGCTGAGACACAGAGAAACAAAACACACACACACACACACATATTCAATGGTTCATCTAATCAACTTCAGCTTCAATGGTGAAAATGTATGTTATGGTCATGCTCAGTGTGCTTAAGGGAAAGAGCGGAGCAGACCTGTTCTCCAGGGTAGATGCTGTGTCGGATTCCTGTACGTCTGGCTTTGGCACTACACTTACACAGAGGACCATCATTCATCTGCAGAGAGAGAGGGACAGAGAGAGAGCAAGAGAGAGGGAGAGAGAGGGAGAGAGGGAGAGAAGGAGAGAGACAGAGAGAGAGAGAGAGAGAGAGAGAGAGAGAGAGAGAAATGACGACATGCATGCATATGCAAACTTTGGAAACATGGAAAAAGAAAAAACTTCATATTTCATTCAGTCATTCATACAGCCTTAAATAGTCCAAGAGTCTGTGTGTGTGTGTGTGTATGTGTGTGTTTGCGTGTGTATGAAAGAGTGTGGGAGAGAGAAAAGCATAGAGAGAGAAAGGGATAGAGGGAGAGAAAGAGAGAAAAGAAAGAGAGAGAGGTACATTTGGGGGAGGGGGTAACAGATTGGACTTGTTGGTAAATAGAAAACACAACCAGATGTTCCTGGTCATCCTCAACTCTGTCTGTATGTTGTACTGGCATCCTTGTTGACTGAATAAATAGCATTCTACGAGGAGCTTTAGAGTGGCCCACACACTGTGGAGTGGTGAGGACTGAGAGTGGGGCTGACAGGTAGCGAGCTGCTTTACGTTCAGAAGTGTGAAGCCAGCACACATGAGTGCAGTGCACTCTGCCTTCCTGCCGACGTTTAATAACCCCTTCGCTTCAGCTGTTTTTGTACACAATAACAGACCTGAGTTGACGGCAACAATCAAAATTAAAGTAATCAAACATCAGTGTGTGGTCGGTTTAAATATTTTCAGTCCATGACGAAACTATGGTAGGGTAAATTGGATTATGGCAGGCCGCCGATGTCTAATCCAGGGGTTTTCAACCAGTGGTTGCAGCCCATGAAGGCAGTGCTGGTGGTCCCTGACCATAGATTAAATAAAGCAGTTTCAATGTGGGAATCACTATTTTTATCAGTCGTGGTCTTCAGGTTGCCTCCTAAGATAGAATGGTGGTTTGTGGTTCACTGCCAGTTGAAAACCCCTGGTCTAGTCAGTTAATGGGAACCACTGGGTCAGACAGGAAGAGAAGGGCTTCACAGACCTGCCCGGGGTCATTGTACCACAGCTCCTCGTGCAGGCGGTCAGGGTGCGCCTTCTTGCGTTTGATCTCGGCGATGACATCAAACACATCCGAGTCAGAACTACTGGAACAGCTGGAGCCCTCTTCATCAGAATCACACTCCGATTCACTGGAGCTCTCATCTGCACCACACACACACACACACACACACACACAATATGACACAAAATGCATTATTACCTTATTATCATCACCTAATACAAACTATACCTGACTTTAGCATGCACTGCTAAACATAGACATTCTAGTAGCTGTCAACAACAAGCACAGCTACATTGTTTTCCCTTTGTCTTTCATGAGCTCTCATCTGCACGCGCGCGCGCGCAAGCAGAAGCGTACCCTGGTCTTCGTCCAGCTTGGTTCTGGGTGGATCCCATTTGGGTCGAGCCGCCTTGGCGCCCTCCTGCCGGCGCCCAAGCTCCTCCTGGAAGCGCTCGTACAGATCCCGCAGCTTACTGGTGCCCACCACGGTGGAGTCACCCTGACAACACAAACATCACAAACGTCATAGACACATCATTGGGACTGCAGGTAAAAGAAATCACATGGACTATCATGGACTAATCATGGACTATCATGGACTAATCACATGGACTTTCTGATTATCCTGTTTGAAAATGGGTGGTATTGGTGACGTTTTCACAAGCGAGGGCGTGTCGAGGTGTAATGTGGAGAGGCTAATGGCCTGATAGTCTGAACACAAACGTGTCAGCGTCATGAGGCTTGTAGCCTGGGCTACTATCACCAGGTGGCCCCTCAAATTACCCTGGCCTGGCCTGGCTCGACCCTCTGAAGCCGAAATCACATGGACTAAAGGTAAATCTCAAACTGAAATGCAGGCACAAAATGGGTTGATTTGCTACAATTGTGTTCAGAAGCTGCATCTCAATGCAACAAGTATAAGACTGGCATCTCCACTATTCACTAACAACCACCCCATTACTCACGGCATGCTCTATTTGAACATACAGCATTACTTAAGCGTATGTTGGATCTTAACTGGTCTTGCTATGGCGCCCTTACACCTCTCATGGTCATTACAGTAAGTCGCGAGTCGCGACCCATATATTTTTTTTGCCGATCAAGCCAAGGGATACGGTGAGCTAATGGCAAGGCATGCAAAGTCCTGTATGTTTAGAAAATGCTGATGTTTGGCATTACATTTGTGAAGTCTTCAACTCATGATGTCACCTTTCAAAGTAGACAACAGGTTTGTCTTTGAAGGTGTGCTTTGTTTCCATGAGGCATTTTCACTCATGTGCCAGCCATTCAGTGAACTGCAGACTGGAGTTTCTGTCCCATTTTGTCTCAATACAAGTGAATACATATCCTACTTCAAATATTCAGGGTCGTAGCCTACCTGCGTTTACCGCTAAAATGATAGATCCTGTCACATAAACATTGTATATGTGCATGGCAATGACTGACATACAAATAAAGTCTATCAAAATAGAGGTCCAATATTAGATCTGGTAAGGTAGCATTTTAATGGCTGATATTTTGTTTTGTTTTTACCACAAGCTCAGCAACCCACTTTTAGGTCCCCCACCAGTTAAGAAGCAGTGCTCTAAAGGATCTATTCCAATCTATGAAGATTCCACATTTAATATGTACACCAATTTATAAAAAGTCACAGGTGCTTGTCAATGTTGTAGATTATGTTTATATGTAGTTGATGTTGTGTATGCATCACAGTGTGTGTGTGTGTGTGTGTGTGTGTGTGTGTGTCTGTGGTTATTCTGTGTAGAAATATTTCTATGTGATTGTGCATTTTGTGAGAGCTTTACTGTAGGTAGGTACCACTTGATCCAAGGGGTTGTTGGAGTAGTAGTTCACGGCGCGTGTGTGTGTGTGCGTGTTTGTGTGTGTGCGTACCACTTGATCCATGGGGTCGTTGGAGTAGTAGTTCTCGGCGTGTGTGTGTGTGTGTGTGTGTGTGTGTGTGCGTGTGTTTGTGTGTGTGTTTGTGTGTGCGTGTGTTTGTGTGTGTGTTTGTGTGTGTGCGTACCACTTGATCCATGGGGTCGTTGGAGTAGTAGTTCTCGGCGTGTGTGTGTGTGTGTGTGTGTGTGTGTGTGTGTGTGTGTGTGTGTGTGTGCGTGTGTTTGTGTGTGTGTTTGTGTGTGTGCGTACCACTTGATCCATGGGGTCGTTGGAGTAGTAGTTCTCGGTGTGTGTGTGTGTGTGTGTGTGTGTGTGTGTGTGCGTGTGCATGTGCGTGTGATTGTGTGTGTTTGTGTGTGTGCGTGTGTTTGTGTGTGTGCGTACCACTTGATCCATGGGGTCGTTGGAGTAGTAGTTCTCGGCGTGTGTGTGTGTGTGTGTGTGTGTGTGTGTGTGTGTGTGTGTGTGTGTGTGTGTGTGTGTGCGTGTGCATG
This sequence comes from Alosa pseudoharengus, assembly GCF_046254945.1. Classification (NCBI taxonomy): domain Eukaryota; kingdom Metazoa; phylum Chordata; class Actinopteri; order Clupeiformes; family Clupeidae; genus Alosa; species Alosa pseudoharengus. The sequence goes on along the minus strand of NW_027468650.1, from coordinate 10,294,202 downwards.
TGCGTGTGATTGTGTGTGTGTGTTTGTGTGTGTGCGTGTGTTTGTGTGTGTGCGTACCACTTGATCCATGGGGTCGTTGGAGTAGTAGTTCTCGGCGTGTGTGCACCGAATCCACGCTGGCTTCAGCAGCTGGTCCTCCTCGTCCTTCTCATCGTCATGGCGATCGCTGGGTGTGGGCGTGTCCTCAGCTTCACGGCTCCTGAAAGACGAGGCCGAGGAGGTGTGGCTCCGCTCGCGGCTCGCTGACCCCGAGCTGACCTCTGACCTGCGCTCCCTCTCCTCTTCCCATCGTCCTCTCTTCCTCTCACGGCTGCTCGAGCGACTCCGTCCCCGCTTCCTGTGGCGGTCCAGAGGCGGGGAGCCACGGCTGTCTCTATGGCGATACCGCTCCCTGTAGGAAACAGCCACCACATTACACACAACATACAATGACACCCCATAATAGCCATAATGTTTATCAACAATGTTTGTCATATCAAGCCAGAGGCTTTTATCTGCAGACTGACAAATCATACACATACGCCAACAGTTTGTTGCAATGAAAACACAGCAACACACAAGCAGCCATACAGCATAGAGAGGGAGATACAAGACAGATTGGCACACACATACACACACACACAAATACACGCACACAGACACACACACACACACAGACACACACACACCTGCTGCGCTCCCGGCTCCTGTGTCTGGGTGGACTCCGGGGCCGGTCATAGTCCGCACGGTACCGCCCGCCCTCAGACCGCCTCCTCTCAGCGCTCCTGCCTCTCTCCTTCCTGTCCACGCCATACTCCATCTTGTGCCTGTCGCCGCCGCCACTGCCGCCATGGCTGCTGTAGCCGTAGCTCTTGTGCCGGTGGTCACTGTGGTGACCCCTGCCGCCGCGCTCAGGGGATCTGGGCCGCTCGGACGAGGGCTTCTCGCTCTTATAAGGCGGCGCTTGGCGGAAGGGGGCAGGATTGAATCCTGGGGGAGGGTAGTGAGGGTTGGCGTAAGGCAGCGGAGGGTATCCAGACTGATAGCTCACCGCCGGGGGCATGGGAGGGTGTGGGGGCAGAGGCGGAGGGGGTACGTTGGGCATCATGTAGGAATATGGGTTCTGGGCACTGGGGGGAGCACCAGATGGGTTGGGTAAAGGTGGCGGTGGGAAACTGGGCGTGTCCGGAGGAAAGCCCTGCAGCCGGGACGGGGCGCTGCTGAATGGAGGACGCATAGGGCACTGGCTGACCGGTGCAAGTGACTGGGAAGGCGCAGAGAGAGGATAGGGGAGGAAATCTGGTCGCGGGGGTGGGTAACCGCTGCCCTGTCCACTGTAGCCTGTGCAAGGTGGTGGTGGCGGTGGTTCATAGTGATAGGGAGGCATATGGGACTGAGAGGCAGGTGGCCTCAGGCTGGGGGGGCGGTAGTTCTGGGGAGAGCTATGCGACCCTGGAGGGGGGCGTCCCCTTGGACAACCCCGGCTCGAGTGGAAGGACATGATCAATACACCTAAGAGATGGATAGCACGTTATATGTATATTGCAAACACAAAAACCGCGTCTACTATATACGGTAACAGTATCAGTAACGGGTAACTTGACATGTATCACAAGCTAAGTAACGTTAGCTTATTAGCCCGTCATTCTTAGAGACTGTTAAGTTACTGATAATATTTCAGGCACGTTACACACAAATAACGAGTAAAAACAGCAATGTTTTGTTTGTACTCTCAACTGAAACCACCATTTCCATTAGCGATACAAACAATATGCCAGTAGAGCATCACCTACCTTCACAAGCTCACAGGGTAGACAGTCAGTCAGTCCAGCCAGCCAACAACTGCAGGCTAATGTTAGCTGGCTTGCTAGCACTTCAGCATCCACCAACCCAATGTGGCGCTACGGGAATGTAATCTGAACGGGCATATATGAAGGGAACATATAATAGAACTGTCGGGAAAACGTGTTTAACAACTAAATTGTGTGGTTGTGTAAACACGTACCTTAGCGAGCAAGCTATAGTTTATTTGCCACCCGCTTATTGAAGCAGTCTGTACATGCAGCAGTGCAACAGTTTCCAGTCGGATTGTTGAAGTAGCTGGACACAGAACAACCAATCAGCGGATGGCCTTCTGAAACGCACCAATCAAACGCAATTAACAGTCCAGTACAACTAAAATAATGTTCCTAGGGTTAGAAACCACGTCTACAAGACAATGTTCCGGAAGGCTGTGGTACAAAAACATCTTGAATAGAGTCTGTTATCTCTCTGTATATAATATATATGTCTGTCTTTTTACGTTTGACGAAGGCGATATTCACAAGGAGGTTGCTGAAACAACTGACATCATTCATTCATTCACAAACGAATATAATTCACATTTATGTTAACTTATAGGATGTATGATCAATCAACTGCAATTATGTTCACGAATTAATTCAACGTTATGTAGGCTATTATTTTTACCTAAAGGCCTCTTTTATTACTTGCACAGTTAGTAAGCAACCACTAGATGGCATTCTCTGCCAACACTAAAGGTATGGGGATGGCAGGAAATTTGACACTTCATATCAAGAGGGCAGTAGAAGCTTAACATGTAACTATAGTTACTTCCTATTCAAATCAGATAGGTCAGGACAAAAAACTAAGCGTTTGCATGCACTTAGTTTGTTTTATTTCAGATTTATGTTACACAATTTCATCCTGTAGGTTACATACAGTGTTTTCCATTGGTGCAGAATTCACTAAAGAATGCCTCAGAAATACTGTGTGTACAAATTAAGAGATATTCAATGTATGCACTAGTCAAAATCGTGACCGTATGAGACATGGCCACATATTCCCAAGTAGTATCATAGCAATACCAGTAGACCTGCTACCGTCTGGTATGGAAGCTCTGACATTCGCACCAAGAGGAAATTAGAGAGAGTTGTCACCAAAGCCTCCAACATCACTGGTTGTGACCTTCCATCAGTCCACTCTCTGTATGCTGAATGCAGCTTGAACCGAGCAACCAAGATTATCAGGCATGATCTCTTCCAACTTCTGCCCTCTGGAAGACACTATAGATCTATAGAAGACTGGACTTCAACCAGCTTCTACCCTTCAGCAATTAGACTCCTGAACTCCTGAAGATTTGCAACTCTTCAACCCCCCCCCCCAAACACACACCAACATCGTTGTGTGGCACTTAAAGTTTCTATTCTATTCTTATTGACGATGAATGTTGGATGAATTCGATGACTTCTCCATGACTCACTCCCATGTGGTGTTCGCATATCATTAAAATGTTGACTTCCATCCCTGCGTCACGGGTGCCCACACCAATGATCAGGGGGGAATTAAGGAAATGTCCTCCACACATTAGCACACATGCACAAACACATGTTCCTACAGACTGCAGCGTCTCCCTTCCAGACTCCTGACACACATAATGTAGGCTACACCACAGGAATCAACAAAGAACAGTTTGAGTCAATGAGTCAGCCTAATCATTTTGTTCAAGAATAAACTGTGTTTTATGGCAGTCCATGGCCATGACATTCAGTAACCCAGGCATTAGGCTCACAAATGAAGCAGCTTAGTTTGTATATTGTGAATGTATTATGGCTAGTGCAGTTCCTATTCAAAACCTGCCTATTCCTGTAGAAAACCCATAGTCCAATGCCCACAGGCCTTCTTTAAAAAATAGGATGATAGTAGGAAAAAACACCATTCAGATAGATAGATAGATAGAGATAGATAGATAGATAGATGTGGAGGACGTTTGCGAAAGGGTATGGGGAATTTATGACCAGCACTGTTCAGAATCAACCAAAAGATGCTGCAGTCCTTCCAGGTGGCCACTCGTCATTCCACACCGGTGCAAACGTTGGCTGTACACTGTACACTATGCTGTACATTTATGCGGTAAGGGAATTGATTAAATATGCACAATATACCTGCAGTGCTTCCCTGTCCATTAAACAAACATTAGTCACGTTGTATCCTTACCGCACCATGCTAGGTTTCATTCCTTTGCACCACTTTAACGTTACAGACATGCCTGAAAACATTAACATTAACCCTGACACACATGGGAAAGTTGTTCCTCAGCATCAAGTGAACCTAATGTTACCTCACCTCCATCCATATTTCCTATTGATACACTATTAACCCCCCCCCCCCCCCAATTTATATTATCAAATATAAATATATCGCGACTATAGTCGCCAAAAACACCTGAACCTTTAATGATCTTTTATTAATAAAATTAAAAAAAATAAAAAATTAAAAAAAATAAAAGCCACAATCACACAATCTTCACATATAGGGAGGAATCAATGTAGTAGTGAAAGCTGATGCTTGTAATTTAGCCTGAAGAAGGGAGGTATCCCAAGAAAATCATCGCAGATGACTTGACCAAATGCTGAAACGCTAATCACTGTTATCCGCAGCAAGAAAAGCCCCCTCTCTCCTCCAAAGATAGCACAAGGTAACTAACGCCTAAAAGCTGAAACCACTATCAGCAACGATGGGAAAATGGCCTCCTGAGATCCTGCTTGTGATGGAAATATGCACCAAAAACACATTTAAATACTCAACTAAGATAATTGTGTCAGCGCGGTTGGCAGCTGATACAACAAAACCATTTTGAACCGACAAAACAATTAAGCTATGGCAGAAAAAGCAGGCCAAAATGTACTAAGTAAGGATGGATAGACAAGCCAGGAAATATGACGTGTAACATTTTATAGCAAGCTATTTGTGATTGTATAAAATATATAGAAAGGATTTAGAACTGGATGTCAGTTGACTAAGTAGAATGCTAAAGTCAACTGACCACATAGAGCACAGGCATAAGGATAATGTTTTTATTTTTTTTAAAAACAGACACGATTCCATCCTGAGGCTGGGAACAAAAACAACTGTGGACCACGAGTAGTTAATTTGTTCTTCGAGTATCAAACCATGAATAGCTCAGCCTCCATGTTGTGAGTTATCTTTTCAATTATTATTACATGGGAGGCTTCTAGGTATGTCTAATAGAATCAGCATCAATAGGTGCATTGCATTTTGCTCTTACATAATACAAAAAACAAAACAACTAAAACCAATAGACTGAAGTAAATACATTTATTCCACATATACTTTCACAGACTGAAATGTAGCAATGTTCTATAGTGTCCACATACAAAGAGCATGCCAGACGGAGTTGCGAAAGACACGGTGTATCTGTTACTAGGCAATCAGTGTGGTACTGTATATAGGAAAGATCCCAGTACACAGAAACAACCGCTGCCCCTTTTCTGTTAGAGAAGCCAGAAGAGTTAAATCAGACACAAGCAGGAATACACCTTCTGTGGGTTTCGTTCATATTTACCTCAGACACTAGCAGGAATACACTTTCTGTGGGTTTAGTTAATATTGGACTGGACCCCCCGAAAGGAGGGTAGGGCACACACAGTTTTCTGTGAATATCTCGAGAACCGTAGGGTTTAGGAGGACCATTTTTTTTTTATGTTGATCTCAAGGGGCCATGTCAAACCATTCCATAACCACTCATTTCATGTATAGCGCCACCTAGTTAAACACAAAAAAGTAAAAATGAGGTGTTGTAATCGCAGGTATCTGTGACCTAACATAATCAAAACTGCACGAAATTGGAAGTGTAGGATCATTATGACACCCTCTGTATGCACGCCAAGTTTCGTGGAATTCCGTTCATGGGGGGCCACACAATAAATTAATTTATGTTACTATACACCAACTGGCCTGTAGGTGGCCGGAGACAGTTTTCTGTGAATATCTCGAGAACCGTAGGGCCTAGGAGGTCCACCTTTTTTATGTATGTTGGTCTTAAGGGGGCATGTCAACCCATCCCATTACCACCAAATTAAAAAGCAAAAAATTAGGTGTTTTCATCACAATATCTCTGGCTGACAAGGTCAAAACTGCACGAAATTAAAAGTGTAGGATCATTATGACACCCTCCGTATGCATGCCACGTTTTGTGTACTTTCGTTCATGGGGGGCCTTACAATAAAATAATGTATGTGTACATTTAGTGACGCACCAACAAGGATTCCCGGGACACTGAAAGACCGGGGTACACAAAACTTGGTGGGCATGTAACCCCACATGGATAGCATGGAAACATCGTTTTTCGTTTTGATCTGTAGCCCCCCCGCTGGACTGGACCCCCCGAAAGGAGGGTAGGGCAGACACAGTTCTCTGTGAATATCTTGAGAACTGTAGGGACTAGGATGACCATTTTTTTCCGTATGTTTGCCTCCAGGGGTCATGTTAACCCATTTCATGTACACACATGTGCACAAACAGATACACACACACACACATACATTCATAGTAATCATACGTATGACACATACTCACACAGTAGACATATGTACGCTTGCATGCACAGGCACATACGCAGGCACACACACAAGCACACACACACACACATAACATAAACATGTACATGCAAACATGCACACAATTCAAGAATTTCTCAGAATTATGAACAGGCAAGATGGAGGTGGGGTTGTATAAAATGAATTTTACATGTGAAATCTATGAACTATGTTTTGGTACTTGTTGTCTAGCAGATATCAGTGAGAATTGAGTGTGGATAATGCAATTTAGTGAGACAGTTAGAATCATATAGGCCTTTCAGCGTGATTTATTTTTGTGGAAAAAATGTGCTGGACTGGGTGGCGGTCATATTTTGTACCGCTCTGCGGTACATCTAGTTTTTTGTAAGGTAAGTCACAGACATAAATCACCATTGACCCCTACCATGCCATTCAAGTGAGAGCTCTGACTCATTTCCCAAGCTCTATGGTGCTGTTTTTAAATTGAGCCTAGAGGGACCAACCAAGTCTCAAATGGACTCTTATCACTGCAAGCATTCATCACGGTACAGTGTCAATGCAGTCATACATCCACATGAGTTATGGTAGTGTCTCCAGAGCACGCATAATATGGTGCATATTTGGAGCCATCATTCATATGCAGTGTTGTGCAGGATCACACTTCACAGGAGCTATAGCTCAAAGTTTCGTTCACAAAGAATATGTAGGATGCTGCAGGTATACTTAAACGAGACAGACAGTGTCAAGAGCAAGTTTTTTTTTCTGGTTCTAATCAGGGAGTGTTCCGGGTATTAGAATCTCACATATTGCCTGAACTTGTACAAATTCACATTCCTTGATTACCTATGATATGTTAAGTTCACCATTCACAGGATACATGAGCTTATTCAATGAACGCACTGTTTTTAAAGTGTTCATAAACAACACTGTCAATATGTGTCATCTAAAGAATGAACCCCCTAAGTCTACCCAGCATGCACATTTGTCATCGGATGCCATGGAGCCTCTAGGCCCTGAGGCAATACAAATCAGAAACTGACTTGAATGATTTAAATTGTTAAATAAATTCACTCTGAGGGAATGTCTGTTAGTCTGTGTCTCTCTGAGGCCATTCTATCTCTCTTATGGGTGAGTGCTCTTATGGAATGTACACCTATTATAAATTGCCAGGATATCCATTGTTTAGGGTGGCCTACTTGTCAGAGCAGTAGAGAAAGTGGGGACACTCCCATAAGAGACCGTGAAAGAAAATGGCAGCACTTTTCCATGACAGTCTCCGGGTTATGGAGACAGTAAAAGTTTCAAAAACTGCCAATCACCTGGTCAGTAGCCAATGAGTTACCCACCCTCTCCAACCTTCCGGAAATAAATCCTGCCCTCCTGCTATCTGTGCCATACAGCACGTTTTTTTAGGAACTATTGAGGCGTTCACGAACCACGTGACCACATGGCAGCGACATCAAAGAGAGTCTCTTTCTTGAAGGCTCTGCTACTTCTTATTTGTCTCAGTTACCAACCGAAAGCTGGACCTGCATGGTCATTAAAGCGGCGAGATCACAACACATGATTGGCACATTGTATGTTTTTTGAATGTTTTTGAGTGCTGTGTCTCCTCATTAGAATGTCTCTGGTTTAACCACATGGCAGCAGTGGGTCTTTAATGCTCATGATCTGGTGGGATGGCCTAACCTGACAATAGCCAGATGAATGTTGTTCCGCTTAGCTCCGCCTAGCTTCACTCACATCCATCTGGGACCTCTTCCATTGAGAGTGATTTCTGCAACCGACTTTATGGTTCAGCCAATCAGGACGCAGGGCGGGAGTTTCATAGATGTGACATAGGGAGGGAAAGTAATCTCTATCGTTCCTAGAGTTTAGCGGAGGGGATGGGATTTTTTTTTTAGAAAAAATATATCTCGGTGCACATTGGGATCTTAATTTAATGCCTTCCATATGTTAGGCACTGGGGTCACCTCTATTGCTTCAAGTGGTCATACCTTATTTTTAGGATCAGTTGAATTGTTTTGAGTTTTTGTCGTAACATGGTGATAACAAACTACAGTTGCATGTGACGTCACAGGTTTGGGTGCTTAATCTCTAACTGATCAATACGGCAATTTGCTTAACTGGCTTACATATTTTTGTAATAACGGAAGGTGATGTAAACCGCGTGGTGATAACCTTTATGTCTGGATAACTAACTGGTGTTGTGCTTCTACTCACATGAAGAGCTGGCAGTAAGTGTTAAGTGGCAATGCTAACCAGGCTAATAAACAAACCATGCTACCGTGAGTAACGTCGAAGGGTAAAGTCACGTGGCTTTTTTGTAGTTCGTTTATGAAACAAAAGGAGCAATTTCTATTTTTTTAAATAAGGCAAAATAGGGTCTGACATTTTCACAGTTAGAAGATTATTACTGTATAGACACTGAAAAATATTTTTGGTGGATAAGATCGCTGATTTGGCTTCACAGTTTTTTTTTTTAAATAGGTCTATGGGACTTAACATTGGAGCTGCTCTTCGATAGGAACGCAACCACTTGGGGCGCTGGTTTTCACTTTCCCTCCCTATAGCGTAGAAGCGACTGTGAGGGTGCATTCAGAGCACCTCGGAATGACAAGGACCGCCCCCATGGCTACTTTGTTTTTCCGACAGCAAGTGTTCAAGTGCTTTGCCATCGAATGTGTGACAAACACGGATGCCACAACAAAGGTTAAAACATACACTCACTAATCCTAAACAAACAACTGTATTTGCTTAAAATATAGTGTAAGATGCTCGTGAAAGAAAGATATACAGCTTTTCAAGTGATAAAAAGGGCAAATTCCCAAGTTCACATTATAACTGTTGGACATGAAAGGCCACATGGACTACAAACGAACTACAACGTGATGACAAAAGTGATGACGAGCCCCTAACTGGGCAACTCTGTTAGCAAAATCTAGCCCCAGTTTCCGACCTCTGACTCACACATTAAGTGACGCGGAATGATGATGTTTTCACTCGGAGAAAGGTTTTTCCGAAGCCCATGAACGCTAGGTGAGACTGTTATCAGCGTCACGGGTTGGCTTCGATGTGAGTGGTTGAAGTAGCATGTCAATAGATGACGGACAAGTGGCTTATTCAATCATATGCAAGCATTTTTTGATTAGGCCAGCCTTCTGAAGCAACACTTTAATGGATCGGTTCCAGATGGATGAGTGGAGCTAGGCGGAGCGAAATTTGACTGTTGTTGACTTGTGCTTTGAATGTTTGTCAATTTTAAAGACAATTTTTCATGTAAAGACATTTGCAGTTTGTTTCGTAACTATTGAATTACAACATTGTGAAAGATCGTAATTCCAACGACTACAAACCCATCAGTCGTGCTAGTGACGTTAGCTCATTCACAGCCACTCTCGATTGTACAAGCATACCAGCAACGGGTCTTAATTGGGCTTTCCTCGCCGATGAAAATACCATGAGTCAGAGGATTAAACACATCAGGTAAGTTGTATTCGTCCATAGACTGTACATTAGATACTGTTAAGTGACATAGCAGGCAGCAAGATGCAACTGTTAAATAGCATAACAACTAGGGGTGGGCGGATCGATATAAATATCGATTGTATCGATGCCAACACTGGTATTGGTATTTGATCGATACAACTGTAATTGAATCGATATTTTAATTTAAATATCTCTCCTCTACGTTCACTAGTTGCTTGTGTCTTCCACCTCTACAGTCCTGAGCGAACGCTGCTTTCACATCTTGCCCACTTTGCTCCTCCTCCCCCTCCTGCTGCTCTGCTGTGATTCGTTGTTGTGTTGTCACGTGACTCACTGACACAACGCGCAGAGGAGCAGCGAGGCTGATAGTACATTGAATGAGAGATCAGGATGGCATTAAAGAAGTGTTGTGTGGAGCTATTTTACGGGACTAATGATAGTACTGCAACTTGTGATACGTGTAAAAAGAGCATTCGATACTGTGGCAACACTACAACCTATACAAACACTTAAAAACACATGTCAAGGAAAATGCTGAGCTACAAAAACGAAGAAATGAGGAGGGAAATCCATCCACTTCCAGACCCCCGGCACAGAGACAGAGTTCGTTGGGAGAGTCATTTCAGAGAGGCAGAGAATACCCAGGTAGCTTGTAAGAGTAGGCTAATATTATTGTAGCGTCGGCGCATAAAGACTGTGTTAGCGTTCTCCACCGAAAGGCATGCTGGGACTCGAGGGTGAACAATCGGGGGGTTTATGTCTGTATTTCTCCTTAGTTATAAGTGTAAAGTTAGCGTCTTTAGTGTGACATGTTTCCCTTTTAGTTCTCCCTCGTGTGTGATCCTTTTTGTGTGGGGGGCTGCGACCTCCCCTGTATGTGTAGTGTGTGTGTCTTCTTGACCTGCCCTGTGTGCATTGTGATCTGTGTCTGTGTCCCTGCCCTCGTTCGTGAGCCAATAAAGCTTGCCATTGAACAACGTTGGTGTCGTGTGCATTAAACGTTACATTGGTGTCAGAAGCGACTTTCGAACATGGCCTCCACTCAGCGGGAGGAGCTGGGAGCGGGAGACTTCATCACTGGGTGGAGGCCCACGCGAGAGGATGCAGGGAGAGCCCTTGTAAGGGCTACTAAAAAGCTCGGGGCCTTCTATCGCTACTGCCGACGGAGGAGAGAAGCTTTCGGTTGGAGCTGCCTGCGGCCATGGGAGAAGTTCTTGCCGGAAGAGGAGCCTGAAGAAGCGTTCGCGGAGAGGACGGCGATGGCCTGGGCGCTGACTCCACGGCGAGCCGCGACGCGTGAGCAGAGAGGGAGTGCGGCGAGGAAGAGGTTCCTAGACGATGGACGGTTGGCGGAGCCGCTGAGGGCAGCGAACTCACGACGGTGGGGCAGCTTCGACGGAAGGGCCCTCTAGTGTGTGACTGTTTTGGTGTGTGCTTTAACTTTTGGGTGCGTGTGAGGGGCACCTTGCAGTGCTAGGCGCTAGTTCTAGTTGGCCTGTTGGCCGGCGCCTTTTGAAAAAAGTTCGTTGTGTGGAGTTCGATAGCACGACCATCTCGGGGGTCGTGCCTTCGCCGAGGCCGCGAAGGAGTGGAACGGGCCGGGAACAGAGCAGTACGGCTCTGCGAGGCAGCAACGGTTGTCCGGCTGCAGCGGAACCGGAGCCTGTCTGTCCTGGTCGGTGAATCAACGGAGCGGAGCGACGGAGGTGCAGCGACAGTTGACCCGTGAGTTCCGGTGCTTGGTACAGTGTCGACGGTTGTAAGGCCACCTAGGGCCCCGTCTGGAGAGGAGGAGTGCCGTGGTGACACGCCGCGGAAAGGGCAGCCTGAGGGCGGCTGCTGAGAGGGAGCTGGTGACGAGCGGGTCGGCCACGTGGCTGCTAGCACGCCCGAACTGGATTGCTAGCAGCGTGGCGCCCGTTGAGTGAGCTCCTGCGGCGCGTGCACCCCACGTGAGTTGGCGGAACTGTCGCACTGGACTGAGTGGCGGGCGATGCGCGCCGACGCTAGCATGTGGCTACCTCGTGGTCGTTGCCGAGGACGGCAACGGCTTGTTGGGGGAGCTATGTAGCGTCGGCGCATAAAGACTGTGTTAGCGTTCTCCACCGAAAGGCATGCTGGGACTCGAGGGTGAACAATCGGGGGGTTTATGTCTGTATTTCTCCTTAGTTATAAGTGTAAAGTTAGCGTCTTTAGTGTGACATGTTTCCCTTTTAGTTCTCCCTCGTGTGTGATCCTTTTTGTGTGGGGGGCTGCGACCTCCCCTGTATGTGTAGTGTGTGTGTCTTCTTGACCTGCCCTGTGTGCATTGTGATCTGTGTCTGTGTCCCTGCCCTCGTTCGTGAGCCAATAAAGCTTGCCATTGAACAACGTTGGTGTCGTGTGCATTAAACGTTACATTATGTTAGCATGTCATATCCTGTCTTCAGTAAGTGTGATTGCTCAAGAATAAGACATCGCGAAGCTGAGCGCAACCTGACGAACTTTAATTCTTATTAATTCTCATTTAGACCTGGGCTGTATTCACTTATCCTGCGCGCCCCCTCTAACATTAGATTACATTTGTGCAACTTGTGCACTTGTTATTTAGGCCTACAGCTTAACGGTGTGCTAATATAATGTCTATTGTCTAGCATGGCAAAACCTTTGAGCTGTTGTCTAAGATAACAACTGGCTCGTCCATATGCTTGCATATAGGCTATCATGCACTCCTGATTGCTTCCATCTAGTCAAGCATGTCCATCATTACCGCATATATTGATAAACTAGAAAATAAACATGAATGTTGTTGAGCAATCACACACATTTTGTTGTAGGCCTAGTATAGATCAGACGTTCAAATAATATATGCAGCCCATTGAAACGTGTTATCTATAAACATAGTATTTTTTGCTCATGTGACCTGCTATATTTAGGCTAAATTAAAACCAGAAAAAAGGGAGAGATTTTTGTTATTTGTTATTTATTTATTTTTTAAAAAGGCTGTAAAATTTGGTTTGCATTTATTCTACAGTGCCTAATAACTAATAATTCTGTGCACTTCAATACATTAACAAAAACATATTGCCTAAAGAATTGATCATTCATTCACCTCAGAAATAATGACATCCTGCTCTCCCCTACACAAAAGTATTTAGTGAAAAAAGTAGTGAAAAAAGTATCGTATTGGTATCGGTATCGGCAATACGGACCCTATATGTATTTGGTATCGGATCGATACCAAATTTTGCAGTATCGCCCACCACTAATAACAACTAATCTTATCGTTGAATTACATTGGTGACGTACATCGTTCGAGACGAGAGATGTAGTCCACTGAGCGGATTCGCACAAAACCAACATAACTTTTGAAGTCTATCGAACAACAGTACTTTCTTGACGTGAAAAATTATCTTTTAAATTCACACACATCATATGTGAAATTCGTGGCACAATTCAAACTGGACCAAAAAATAATTGTTATCTCTCCATTAACTCCCGTTCATATTTTTTTGAAAGATAGGTCCCTTGTAGCGGAAGTAAAACGGAAGTCACTGGGACACTCTATAGAATAAGAGAGTTGCGACACTCTTTGAAGTCGCGGTCACGTACGCTTCAAGTTCCAAACAGCTCTTTGCGTGTCGTGTTATTTCAATGGGATAGACAGCAGCAGCGAGTGCGTTATTGAACGGGAAACATTACAACAAACCAAAAACGAGTGTTATTACGTGTTAGCATGCTTACATTATAAGTGTCAATTATATATTGCGAGTATAATTAGTTTGCAACATCGATCTAAAATATGTTCTTTGGTAGTTCTAACATTGAACGTTTGTTTTCTTGCTGGACATGAGCTGTTATTGGATTCCTACATTTGCCTGTATCACGCTACATATACTTTACTTACAATGCATTTTGTATCCTTTTTGTGTGTGGACATTAGATCCAGTGTCCTTTTCAGTTCGTTTGGTGAGATGAAGATGAAGGTGCCCCCCCCCCCCCCTCCAAATCTACCACACAATTTTGATCATTGTAAGACTAGCAATAAACGTATATCAATGGCAATATATGAATGGCATTCAGTAGCCTAACAACATTTTAAAAGTTTGATCAATGCATTAAATCTGTTAAGTTCTTTTAGAGAAATAGCATATAGGTGGCCAACACACAGCCTTGGTAACATTTTAAGACTAAGCCATAAACATGTCAAAAACACATAGGCTAGGCTAAATAAGAATCAATAACAACTTAAATGTAAAAAAAATGTTTAATACTGCAAGATAAGACGCCCACTGCTTCAATAACACACTTGTAACTCAATAAGCAATCAACTATTTCAATAAAACACTTATAAGTTATATTTCAGCCAGCTGGTGAGACTACAGCATGAAAAGGATGACTGATACATGTTAGGTTTTCAATAGAATTTTTATTCAGTTTTCAATGTGTGTTTAATACAATAACAGGAACAAATGCAAAAAAGACTGGGAGGAAGGTATGTTGACACTGCAACATAAAAAGGAGGTCTGACACTCATTTAGGTTTCCAAAAAATAAAAAGATTTCAGTTTCCAAAGTTTGAACACTTGTGTGAACTACACAAAAGACACAATGTGGAAGGGATGGGTAGCCCTCCGTATACTCTGTACACCTATAAGAGGGACATGGTAAGGAGGATGCAACATTTGGCTGGAGTCGGGAGTGTTATGGGAGGTGTGGAAGATGCTGGATCAACACAACTCCATTTGTGTAAGGGCCCCATCGTGTGGACCTCAAACATAAAAAATGATCTTATCTGACCATTCCAGTCATATATCGCACACCCTTCTTGTCCTCTGCATCCTTGGTCCTGGATAAGCAGAACAGGCACAGTGGAGAATGGAGGGAGAGAACAAAGCAGGTAACACTCAGTGTATACTTGGGACAACACATTAAGTAAGTAGCAGAAACCTAAGCAAAAGGCCATCTCCAGCAAGAGGCCAGCAAGAGTTTTACATACCCATACACAGCCAACCATTTGCAAGGCTGGTTGGGGTTGCCACAAGTTTTTGTTGGGGATTACTTTCAGAGTGATCTATGCCCTATTAAACTGACTACACTTTTCAGTTATCCAAAAAAAGACATTTGTCCTAGTAGACAGGTTCCTTATAGTCAGATTTTGACCTTTGTGGGAAGTTTTTGGGGATTAGGTAAACTATACATTTGTGGAAAGGTTATTGTATAAGGAGACAGAAAATCAATGTTTGCATTTGATCAGATGTCTATATGGCAGCCATATTGAAGTTTAAAAAATGGCCGCCATAAAATGTTAAATTGTAATATCTCGACTTCTGGATAAACTGGAATGTTGATTTTTACTGCTAAACCCACACTGTAAGGGTCAAGGAATCCAATGGTGCTACTTACACTTGATATTAACCCTTCAGTGCATGAGTAGGTAAAAAATGACCCTGTGTGGTTGTTTCCTTGCAATATCTTTGTAATAAAAAGTTATTTCATATTCCAGCTGTTATTCAAAAAATAAATACTTTTTATATCAGTCATTAAAACATTTAATATTTATTGTGGGAATGATTACAAAGACATGCACATTGCAAACCTACTAGAATGGGTGCTGAGAGTGATCTGTCACGCGGGTCTATCGGCTTGGTTTACCCGTGACCAGGCAAACAATTTAATCAACAGCAGGGAATGTGGTGGGCAGGCGAAGGATACCAAGACAAGGATTTAATATTATTTTGTTCAATTTATTAATCAGTTATGTTCTAGGCAGAAGATATTAAAACATCACAAGTGGATTATAATCCCATTCATGTCAGGATGGCAGTCACAAATTCCTAAAACAGTCTTCAAGTAAAACAATCAAGAGTCAAAACCGCGTCTAGCCACTAGGAGCGCTGTACTCCTTCCGGCCACCGCACCAGCACAGTGAAGCGTAGAGCAAACGATCCCGTTTCCCAAACAGCTGACGGTCAGGTTGACCACGGCTAGCAGTTACCAGCTAGCGGCCAAACTTCAAACACCCACAACTAGCATAGCGTGGCAGCAACAGACACAGCGGCAGGAGTAGTAGTAAGAGGCAAGCTGAGCAAGCAGGAGTTCCGTCCCCCAACGGAGTAGGCAAGCAGGCGGCCAGTAGAGCAAGCAGGAGTTCCGTCCCCCAACGGAGTAGGCAAGCAAGCGGCCAGCAGAGCAGGCGGCAAGCGGAACAGCAGGGTAGCCTACCGTCCTTCCGTATGGTTCGTCCTCCGTCGGTAGAGGTCCCAGCCGCCTAAACCGGGCACAGACATAGTCTGAGGCCCGGAGATGTGACGAACGCTCGACTCTCTAGTACAGCAGCCGGATATTCCGATCGCGGCCTCTCATCCAGGATCAACGTGAAGGGAACGATGCTATCACCCTGGAGTTTATCTGCCGCTGTTGGTGCTGGGTGACTCTCCAACTATGGTACTTTTCGGACCACAGCTGGAGAATCACCCTGCTACACCCATCAACTCGATGCTGTCGCGTCCCTTGAGCATCCCTGGTCAGGGGATAAAGTAGGAAAGCCCCCTCCCCCAACACACCTGTCCCAAATCTCATTTAACCAGCCACCCGCCAGGATTGGTGGAAAGTTATGGGTCCATTATCCCTCATTATCAGTCAACATTGGGAGCACCAGGGAAGGGTAATACACAGCACACAAGAACACACATGTGAATTGACACAGCACACAAATAAAAGCACAGAAAAATAGTTCCTAAACAACCAAAATATTCACACACGTGACACCACACACAAAGTAGCTCCTGTTGAAAGATTTTATTTGCAGTGATTTTTTGAGCCAATGGCTCTTCCTCAGACTTGCTATATCAGAAGTGTCATCCCTTAAGAACATTGTTTTACAGAGCATCTGTAAACAACACATGTATAGTAAGTATTATCTTCATTTTACCTCAGAAAATATGGTATACATCTCAACAACATATTAATACATACTGTATATGACTACAGCTAACTAAGCTAGTTAATATTACGGTATAGTGTGTGTCATATGACTTTTGCGCCTCAGACTTCTGATATACTGGGATAGTTGTTGTGGAACAAACAACATATTATATCAGCTGTGTCATCCCTCAAGAACATTGTTTTACAGAGCATCTGGTACATGTAAAGTAAGTAGCTTATTATCTTAATTTTTACCTCAGAATGTTATATTTCAACAATATATTTATGACTGCTGCTAACAGGGCGCTAACATTACTGTACAGTACGTGTCAGTGTCATAAATGACGATTGTTTGAAACATTAGGCTACTGTGTCCTGCATTCATATTTATTATGTTGAGAGCATAGGTTATCATGTATCATCAAATTACCTTTTGTAGTTAGATAACAACACTAGCTAGCTTGATAATATTTTATGTCTTTGCAGGTGCCAAGCATGAGTGAGTCACAAGGTAAAGAAGAGGTATGTCAAGCTGAGCAGTCCATTAACTGGAAGCAGTGCATTTTCTGCCAGTCTGATGATAAAAAGAAAGGAGTCCTGGTCAAACACCCTAGATTAGAGTCCTATGGGATCATTCTTCAGGTAGTTCAAGAGAGGGCCAGTTTGAATGATGGGGACTATGTCCAAGTACAAAGGCGACTGCAGAACTGCACACCAGTAACAATGTGCACAGAGAAGGCAGTCTGGCATCGCTCCCGTCACTCAAGTGCAACTAATAAGGCTGACATACAACGTGCAAGAGATCGCAATGCACATGCTTTAGCTACAGGACACTACACTGCCAAAAAGCGTGGACAGAAAAGAAGAAGCACAGAAACCGCTGAGCCAGATCCCTCAACATCTGTCTCTTCATTCACACGATCCCATACAAATCCACTCGTTAAGAAAGAGTGCTTCTTCTGCCAAAAGGACAATGGCCAGCCACTGTACCAGATCAGGACTGAGAATGCTGGTAAAGATCTCAAAGATGCTGTGGAAAGGTACCATAATACTGCACTGAAGACAAGGCTGAACACCTGCATCTCACCTGGTGATGCACATGCAATTGATGTTAAATACCACAAATTTTGCTGGAGAGAAAATGTGTTCCACGCTCTTCGAGAAACTACCACTAGCAAAACAGCCAAAGAACCCTTTCTACAAAGGTTGTGTCTTCTTGAGCTGATCAACCTTATTGATGTGGAAACACGAAACCAAGCGTACCTTAGTATGGGTGACATTGAAACCACTTATGTCAATTTGATTGGTTCCGAAGTCTTGGAAACTCATGTACCTGCATTCAATAGAAAATGGCTAAAAGAAAGAATCCTCACTTATTTGCCACACCTGGTGTCTGTTCGTCCAAATATAAAGAAGCCAGCAGTCCTCTACTCCCCAGATGCATGTGAAGAGGACATGGTTACTACAATGACAGCTGGCAAGGAGGAGGAGAACAGCATGAAGACAATCTACAAAGCAGCACAGATAATAAGGCAAAGCATTGCAACCTTTGCCAAGACCATGGAGAGAAATGTCATAAAGGTATCTAGTGAGATTGGTGATGTTCCAGCTGAACTACACACCTTAATAAATGGTTGGGCCTGCTGAAAAGCTGCAAACTGAAAAGAGAACCAGAGTTGTTGACCGAGCAACACTGACGGTAAGCCAGAATATCATGTATGGGTTCAAATCCTGTAGACAGGTAAAGTACATGCTGAGCAGTGAATCAGTATCATTCAGATCACCCCAAGCACGAGAGAACCCCCAGGTTCTGGGGCTAGCACTGACTGTCCACCATGACACACGCAACAAGAAGCTGAAGAATCTTCTCAGTGCTCATGGCTACTCTGTTTCACATAGAAGTGCCCTTCTCATGGAAACTGCTTTGGCCAATGCTGTTATAGAAAACATCAAAGCACACCAAGGCCTCTATGTACCACCATTCCTGAAGAAGGGGACCTTCGTGTTTTTTGCAGTAGATAACACAGACTTTGCAGAGGACATTCCTGATGGAAAGGGCACCACTCACGGAACGATCACTGCAGTGTACCAGAAGGTTGATCCTTTTAAAGAACCTGTTGCAGAACCTCTGATCATAGGTGATGCACAGAGTCTATCAGTCACTCCCTACCATGTAGAGATGCTTCACTGTGACAAGCCAAAACCACAACTTACCAAGAGGTCAGAACAGTTTGCCATCAGCCAGGGGATCTCAGAATCCTATCAGCTGACACAGCTAGGATGGGTTTTTGCATCTGTTTTATCAAGACTGAAAGCAGAAGAAACTTCCAGCAACATTCCAGGCTGGGCAGGATACAACTCACTACTGTCTGAAAGCCTTCCCTTGACACAGGTTGGAGCTGTGCCACTACTCCCAGAGAGTAGAGATGTCCGATAATATCGGCCCACCGATATTATCGGCCCGATATTAGCATAAAAATGTATTATCTGTTAATATCGTTATCGGATTTTTTTTGCCTTAAAACCGATAAAATAATGCTTGCGTTACACCCAAATAGTGCCTATGCGCTCCTGAAGCGTTTACCGGCGCACAGATGATGACCTCATCAAGCTGCGTCTTGAAGCATACAAACAAGCGTGGATGGCTGCAGTAACAAACTTGCTCGCTCTGTTTCAACATTATGTCTGTGGTTTGGAATTGGCCATGGCCGTCGTAGCCCCTTGAGTTGGCCGTGACGCCCCTTTGAAAATCAGAGGTTTACAGGCCACGGTGGCCTTGGTGCCCCCTTCTTTAAATATTCTGCTTTGCGTCCTACTAATAGTGGTGCCCTGACATGTGGCCTTTGTGCCCCCCACCAAATATGCCCAACTGAAGGCCAAGTGGCTTTGCCCCTAAAATGGTGAAATTCCAAGCCTGATTGTGGGTATGGCCCGTTATGTACTTCACCTCAAGCCTGAAGTATTTTTTGTAGCTCAAACAAATGTTTTCAAAATTGTGCAGTATAGTTGCTTGCCACATTGTAATTGACTCATATTTGTGCATTCATTCAATTAAGGTGATTGAGTTTTAGTTAAAGAAACAGTTCATGAAGCATCCTACAAATGCAGGCTGATTTAACACAGAAAAAGGGTAGCCTGTCATACACTATGCCTGTTATTTTAGTTGGCTTTACATTCTGCTATGTTGCACATAGTTGCTGAGGTACAATGTTTTATCATTTGTGAAGAAGTCAAATTTGCCCTATTTGTTGTGGGCATTGTCAAGATTATCTCAGGGAGAGTGTAATCCAAACTGTTGTTTGAGACAATTAACAAATAAAAAATAAACATGGCACTTTTTCCCTAAATTAAGTTGAAGTATTTTTCTTATTTTGCACAGACAATGTTAACATTTGGAAAGCCTTGTTGCATTCAAGAATGCATCCAGTGGGGCATCACAATAACATTAAGCATGTTGTGTTAATTCCACAACAGGAGATATATGATGTTACCTAAATTAGTTTTGAGGAAAAATAACCCACATATCGACATCGGTATCGGCTGATATCGGAATCGAAATTTGAGAGTTGGACAATATCAGCATATCGGATATCGGC
This sequence comes from Alosa pseudoharengus, assembly GCF_046254945.1. Classification (NCBI taxonomy): domain Eukaryota; kingdom Metazoa; phylum Chordata; class Actinopteri; order Clupeiformes; family Clupeidae; genus Alosa; species Alosa pseudoharengus. The sequence continues at coordinate 10,273,874 of NW_027468650.1, read as the reverse complement.
AAAAAAGCCAATATCGGACATCCCTACCAGAGAGTGGTCAACTCTGCTGACTGTGATCATGCAAGCAAATCAGCTGAGGAAGTTGGCAGTTGGGGAAGATCACCCCACAGTCATTACCTTTGACATGGCCCTCTATGAGAAAGTGGTGAAGCTCCTAGATGCCAGACCTGACTTGAAACAAATGTTTTTTCCCAGACTGGGTGAGTTGCATGTCGTCATGGCAGCCCTCAGAGCTCTTGGTGCTTCCATGGAGAACTCGGGCATAGATGATGCCTGGGTGGAAGCTGATGTGTATGGTCCTGCCACAAGGCAAATCCTGAAATGTACACACTATAAGCGAGCTCTCCATGCCCATATCTACTCATATCTAGCACTCTCTGAAATGGCTCTGGAAGAGTTCTTCAAGGACAACTCAAAACTGAAAGATGTGTGCCTGAAGGCTACAGAGGGAGTAGAAGCTGCCTGCTCTGAACAGAAAGACACAAAGGCTGATTACATGAAGCAAGCAAAAAGCACCCTCCTGGAAGCCTTGACTACTGCTGAGGTCATCACAGCATTCCAGAAATGGAAGGAACAGAAATCCCAGAATGCAATGTTCAAGGCTATGATGAATTACCTACATCGTGTGGAAACAATCCTTTCCTTTATAGCGGCAACTCGGAATGCTGACCTGGAACTCCATCTACAAGCTGGAGAAGCACTGAGCAAGCTGTTCTTTGCCATGGACCGCATCAAGTACAAGCGACTCTGGCCAAGATACATCGCAGACAGAGAGATTTTTCATGGTCACACCAGAACTTTCTCGTCTGTCGAAAGAGTTCAAGAGTCAGTTTGACATGGAAGCTGACAGAATCACAGAGCATCATGAGCTTGGGCCAAGTGCAGTCAAGAGGGCACATGATACAATCGACAAGATCAAGGCAGCCATACTCAGCCATGGAAACCCCTTTACCACTGAAGGTGACAACCTGCACAATGTGATCACGCAAGCCTACATCCCAGACGAGTATGTACAACAAATCTTGAATGCTGATGTCACTGGCCAGAAGTTATATGAAGACTATGTGTCAGAGCGTATCAATGGAGATGTCAGCCTTTGGGCCCCTGTGAAGAAAGAGAACAACAAGATGTTCCTGTCTGGGAACCAGAAGATTACAGTGAAACTCAGAGACAATACTGTGGATCTGAAGGAGACCAAGGACCTGTTTGCAAGGCTGATGGTACTTGCTAGGTCAAACCGAGACATCAATCAGAAAGAGGCCATAGGAAATTATGAATTCACTCTAACACCAAGGGCACTGTTCACTTCTGATGGAACAATTCTGCCATGCCATGACAAGTCCAAGTTAATCCATCTACTTGAGAAGCTGACAAAAGAAGACATGCCCCATGAAGACCATCAGCTGCCTCAAGTTGGAAGTTCTACTCAACAAGATGTAATGGATGCAGGACTCTCAGACCTCACTACTGATCAGCCAAGTCGGAAGATAGCACTGGTGGATGGTATGGTGCTTGTACAGAAGCTGAGCAAAAAAACAGCGACTGTATTGACAGTCAATGATCTGAGTTGCTGCTTCAATGACAGACTGATGCAACTAACACGAGCTTATGATGAAATCATCCTCGTGTTTGACACATATAGGGCAGATTCTCTGAAGAGTGCAACTAGAGATAAACGAAGACAAGGAAAAGCTTCTATTCAGTATCAAGTCAGAGATGACACCAACATCAAACACATCCCAATGAGCAGGTTCCTCTCCCATGACAAGACTAAGAGTGATCTGACTGAATATCTTGCTGCCAAAACTCTGGAGTACAACAAGGGATCCTCCAAGCTAATCATCACATCTGCTTCTGGGCTCACTAGAAGCAACAAAGATCTTGTCTTTGAAGAAAATAACCACGAAGAAGCAGACACACTGCTGATCCACCAGGCTGTGCTGGCTTCACAGCGAAACCCACATGATGCACAGTTGGTGTTTTTCTCACCAGATACAGATGTGTTAGTGCTAGTCACAGCAAACTATGATCTCATGTTGAAGAACACATCCATTTCTATGGCCTCTGGTGTTGTGCAGATTGAACCACTGTGGCGAGCTCTAGGTAAAGAAAGAGCAAAGGCTCTGCCAGCCTTCCATGCATTCACTGGGGCTGACAACACAGGAAGGTTCTCCCGCATAGGCAAGGCAACCTGGCTGCAGGTCTACCTCAAAGCAGATGATGATATTGTCAAAGCTCTGCAGATGCTTTTGGATGAAGTAGAGGTGACAGAAGGAATGCTGTCAGCCCTGGAATCCTTTATATGTGCAGCTTACTCACCCAAGGGGATCAACATCAAGGCTATTCCTCAACTGCGATGGCATCTCTTCTGCAAACATAGGGCAGAAAGTGACAAGCAACCTCCAACACTTGGAGCTCTGAAGCAGCACATCTTGAGAGCCCATGTCCAAACAAGAGTATGGGCACAGGCAGCCATTGCTCTGCAGAATCCACAGCTGGATCCTCTGCAAAACGGATACTTCAAACACTCGGATGGCATGCTCAAACCAGTGACCACAGAGGTCCTCCCAGCCCCAAAGGCCATCCTTGAGTTGGTTCAGTGCAAGTGTAAATCTGACTGCTCTTCTGGAAGGTGCTCCTGTAGAGCTAAGGACTTAGCCTGTACTGACATGTGTCAGTGCAGCAGCCAGTGCCAGAATGATGACGATTCCCAAGCCATGATGTATGAAAGTGATGATCAGTAGCGGCTCCTGGGTTGACAAATAGGCAGGGCAGAGTCTGACGATCAAGTTTAGAAAAAAAAATTGGCATAGTTCCAGGTCACCGGCAGCTGGACGCACACTAAGGGCGGTCCACGGAGATTTTGTTCATTTTTACGGCTCTTTCTTTCGATGGCTAGGCTATGAGCGAAATTTGGGGAATGGAATCCCATAATGTTACCATGCACTTGCGGTCAAAACACTGTTTTGTTCATGCATTATTAACCTATGGTTAGCCTACTTAATGTTATTTTATTAATAAGAAGTGAAGTTTAAAATTGTGAGATTCCAGACAAATAAAAGCTACAAGGCAGGTACCGGTAATCAGCTCATTAGCTCAGATCAGTGGAGAACTACTTTAGGGGAAAAACTCAAGGAGGAAACAAATTAACCGAGAATTCGTTGCGAAATCAAAATTCCACTGGAGCTCCAAGCGTAGGCTTCACGCCAAGCGTAGGCTTCACGCCACCTTACACCACTCAGCTCTCAGTCAAGTTCAAGTTGTTTATGGTCATGTAGGCCTACTCATAAAAGAAATTATAAGTAACGAAATTATTGTGTTCAAGAGCCAGCTCAACTTTAAAGAGTAAATTAAAAGTAGGCTATTCATTAAAAAGGTAAACATTGTATGTATGGGGGGGTATGGAATTAATGCTTGCGTGTCCACCGTGGTTTGTATAGAAATTAATATTTAGTGACACATACATGTAAAAGGGCAGTTTTTTTACGAGCTCATTGGGGAATGATTTGGAAAATTTGAGGAAGCTTGAACTATCAAATAGGATGGCGGCAGACAAATGGCCAGTGAATGAAAATCTGTCGGTGGCGGTATGATTGTCACACACTTCATAGGCAATTTGCGCAAAGTTAGAAGCGGACCTGCGCTTACCCAGGACACCGGTATGTTTTGCACAAATGCACGGTATCATTCTCATGTTGGCCACAAACTTGTCTGTAACCCTGTGTGCCTCCACGGCATCCATTGCTCTTTTCTGCAGCTGTGCATAGAGCACTACCCGGGGCATCTTGTAGAACAGGTCTAAAAGGAATAAAAACTCGGGATCTAAGAGCATTCGAGAAAACCCTTTAGCCTCTCTAACTGAGATTGTATCAAAATCTCCAGATGTTTCAATTATTTCGAAACACTCCAAAATAAGCTTTTAAATCTTTTCAGAGATCTTGTGAAAAAAGCGGAGAAACCATAAAGATCCGAGAAGAAGACCCGCACTGAGGATGCTGCTGACGCAGCCTTTCCCATCACCAGGTTCAATTGATGTGCATAGCAAGGGCCTACACGTCTTGCACTTTCTTATACGCACTCCACCAGATGCTCCTCTCAACATAGCCCCATCAAATGTCTGTGCAATCAGCCTTACTTTATCTGTGTCACTCTCAGGTGAACAAACTCGTACACGATTTTGCACTTACACTGTAGGCTAGCCCTCATCGAGTTGTGCTGCAATATTAGCTTTCCCCAGCATGGCTAATTTGCACAACTCAGATGCTAGCCTCATGTTTTTCACCTTCTCTGAAAAATGTTTCATGTCACACACCTACACTAGCCTACTCCAAACATCCCCTTGTCCCCCAGAAGATCGGAAAAGCAGGCATGGAAAACAGAACATTTTATTGCGTTCAGGACAACCAGAGCTTCTTATCAGACATAGCCTACTGTATGGCCTACCACGAACGTGAAAATGTCCGACTCTTGTCCTTTGTTTGTTGGTATACGATGTTGTTGTCGGTCCTAGGTCTTTGATAGCTAATTTAACTACAAACTCAAGTCTTTCGAATGAGTTCTTTAAGAGAAACTCCACACTATTGCACACAGGCTGTTCACTCGCCATTTTTCAACTGTCTGTCTGTCTGACCTCACAAACTTCGTGCGGACTAATACAGTAGGCATACTACAGTACAGTAGGCATATTACAGTAAGTTCTGACGTCGTATAGGGTGGGCAGTGGCATGATCTGCCCACCCGACCTTCTACTAACCGCGCTCTAGCTGCAGTTCCATTATCGGTCGACAGATTTACATAGACAAACAGCAGGCGCTGTTCAATTTCTTCAGGGCAGTGACGTCACTGCCCTACCAGAAATGAAATGTAACGTTACAGTAGGCCTACAACAACTACGGATATGATCAACGAGATCTTTGCGATCTTTTCGAAATTTCTTTGCAAATCATACAAAAATGTAACATGACTGAGTATGTTGCCACTGATTACAATAATAAACAAACAACATTTTATTTAAAACAAATATTTTGTGGATCTACTTTTCTAGTGGATGAATCTTTAGTAGGGCTCTGCCCCTCCTGCCCAAGTGAACGAGCTGCGTCTGGTGATGATGATTATAATGATGCATAGAAACTGTCTAATTAAAAAGGTTGCTTAATCATAATGTGCATGTCGATAGTTCCAGAACATCCACGTTTCACTTTAGCTAATTTTAACTTCAATAAAAGGAACTCTTGAGTTATCTGACCAACTGCTTGTGATGCGTAGTTTTTTTTACCCATATTGTGGATATATTTCAATGGGATGATAAAAAACATGTTTTTTGAGGAACATGGAATATTAAACGTGAACAACTTTTCATTACAATGATATTACAAGAAAACAACCACACCGGGTCATTTTTGACCCACTTATGCATCTATGGGTTAATGTGGTAAAGTGTTGTAGCTTTGTAACTAGCACCATTGGATTCCCTGACCCTAAAAATGTGGGTTTAGCAGTTAAAAATCAACATTTTAGCTTATTCCGAAGCATAGATATTACAAATTAAAAGTTTTACAGCAGCCATTTTTAAAATATTCAATATGGCCGCCTCATAAACATCTGGGCAAATGCAAACATTGATTTTCTGACTCCTTATACAATAACCTTTCCAAAAATGTATAGTTTACGTAATCCCCAAAAACGTCCCACAGAAACACATAGTGCACCTGACTATAGCCTACTAATGAAAGACCTAATGAACCTAACCTGACCTAATGAAAGGCAATGCAGTCACGTCAGTCTCTTCCATGCAAACTTCGCTATGTATTTGGCAAATTACTTGGCAGATAAAGCAATCAAAATTATTACACCAAGAACCAACACGAAATGTAGAATTACTGAAAACTAAATGAACTTAAACCGATCATCAATTGGAGCAAAAACTCCTACTGTAGGCTACTATACAGACGCTATACTGTCCCACGACCACGCTCGTGCCACACTCACCTTGTGCCACTGTCCGTTTGGAACAGTGATAGTGGCACAGGACAGGACTGGGCTGGCAAGGGACACAAGAGCCACGCACCAGTAACAACAACAATAACTTTAATAGTCTAGGTTTTGCTCCTACTGCTTTCCCTGAAATTCATAACTGAAATCCCCTCGTTCACGAGTCGTGGACACTAGCCTACTACATGTCATGTTCAGCCCATGGTTCAGTTCATAACGCCATAAAACTCGCCATCTAGCAAGCTAATCTATATCAGGTTTAAAGACAATAATCACATTCATTTCCTCCATTTTTCACCTGAAGAGCGTTAATCACAAACCCATTGATAACCAGCACATCTGATAGAGTTACCATGCTGTATGAAATGTATTTTATCAAGATAAAGTTTGTGTTCCCCCTCATAGCATGTCTAACGTTAAAGTGCGTATGTCAGGTTAAAAAACATTTTTGACAAATGAAGGGACATGAAGCAAGATAGTAGTGAGTAGTGATTTTTCTTGAAAAATCAACTTTAAATACAATAGAACAATATTTACAGCTATTTTTATAACTGAATTTATGAACATTCCAGGAAACATTCCAGACACAATGATGACCTCATAAGAGGGAGTCCAGCAAAGTTGGTCAATTAAAACACATGGGATAAGGGATCACACAGTAGGTTTTTTTACACTGATGAGGCCAAAAACATGACTTCATTCCAGTATGTCAGGCTAGAGTCTACTACCTGCCTGACATAAAAATATCCTGATACCTTTTTTCTTTATTGGCAACCATTATTGATATTAAAATGTGATATGGGTAAGTAGCAATGCTTGAAAATGCCAATTGTGTCACTTGCCATCACATATAGGCCATTATATAGCCTAAACTAAGTAGAATCAGTAAGCAACTCATTAGTCTGTGTTCAGCCAACCATGGGCATATATGGTTTTCTTTAGAGACCTGACTATAAAACCATCAGTGTATATGTGCTACCACACATTTGCTCTTTATATATCTGCTTATCAACTAATGTTAGCTATTGACAGACTATTAATTTGCTTACTGATTCTACTTAACTTGTTGTATATGAAAGCCTATGTGATGGCAAATGACACAACTGCCATTTTGAACCCATGATACTAATAGTGATCCGATCCTACTCACACCCCTAATCAATTTCTCACTGATGATTTGATGGCCATTATTTACCTAAATTTTGTAGCCTATTCGTCTTTACTTTGTCCCTGCCAGTCAGGCTCATGCTTATGAACCACTGGTATGTCATAGAGAACATTTTTGGCCTTATCAGTGTAAAAGAAAATGCAGTTAAAACCCATTCTCCCCTATGCTCAACTTTGCTGGACTCCCTCTTATGAGGTCATCACTGTGTCTGGAATGTTCATAAATTCAGTTATAAAAATAACTGTAATTATTATACGGCTCTTCACAATGCAAGTAGAATGCTCCATTGACTTGAATGGGATTTCCGAAAGTTCTAGCGGTCATTATTTCTTGGGAAAGGACCTCTGAAAACAAGAATGACCGATGTCAATGGCAACGGAGTTTGCGCTTGGAACTTCATTCAAAAGTGAAAGCAGACGGTTGATCAGCTGTGTTCTAAAGAATGTTTGATTCAAGTTCAGCGTGTGTTGCGAACTATTTGTTTCTCAGCAAAAGCCACGACGAAACGGTAACAAATAAGTGTAAAGAGACATATCATGGAGTTCATTTTTTCGTTTTGGCAAGTAGCCGTATAATAAGCGGAATAATGTACAGAAAGCCGGTCATTATGGGAAAATAAGCCCCTTCAGGGCGAAACAAGACCCCTCCGCTGGCGCGTCGGGTCCGGTTCGCCCTGTCGGGACTTATTTTCCCCATAATGACCGGCGTTCTATACATTATCCCTTACATATTGTTCTATTGTATTTAAAGTTGATTTTTCAAGAAAAATCACTACTCACTACTATCATGCTTCATGTCCCTTCATTTGTCAATTTTTTTTTTTAACCCGACATATACACTTTAACACTATGTATGTGAATGAGCTGACTAGCTAACGTAAGCTAGTAAGCTAACGCAATCAGATTTGAAAAATATAGCATTATAAACATAATAAAGACCTGCTGACAACCAACCTATCATCTAAAGTTGCCCTACTACAATAGGCTAGCCAAATGTGTTTTGTCTGAAATTCATTATTGACGTAGGAACATTATCTTTAAGCTAGCCTCTCTCCACATCAGGGTTTGCAGGCTAACTTTTGGCTTTAACATTTCAGTCAACATTTAAGCAATAAATATCAGTTAAACAAGCAGCACAAAAACCTCAAAGAACTATACCAGTATCTACTAGTGCAGTTGGTATAGGAAATGCATATGCCAATTGAAAAAACGTCGTACATTCGTCTACTTACCACTGACAATATCAGGCAGAAAGCAATGGAAGTGAATGGGGCTAAAGCCGTGAATGTCAAAGTTAGGAACTTTTGAGCTCTGCATAACACCGAATTAGCCTGGAAAAAGCGCCGCCATTGTTTCCTATGGAAGTCTATGGGAGTGTCGCCACTCTGTTTTATCTACCGCTCTGGTTCAGGTGTGAGAGAAGCCAATCTAAACGCACCCCTAGCGGCAGCAAATTACATTTTAATGTGGGTCTGGCTCGCCAGGCTAAGAGAAGCCTTGAGTGTCATGTCAACTTGTTGCTCTCCTGCTCTGCAGCTGAGTGAAATACTGTGTCCTGATTTGCTCACTATCTCTCCCACTGTGTCTCCAATTTACTTGTAGTATACAAAATTACCAACAGCTGTACACGTTTGGGACTGAAGCGAATCAAACTACTGTGACAAAGGCCAACTAAAAACAGCTGAGAACCCTAGAAACAGACGAATGGACAAGCAACAATATATCTAAAATAACACCTTTTGGGAGTACCATTCATGATATGTAGTAAAATGTTTAAGTTTTGTGAAGTTTATAATGCTTAAACTGTGTTCCATTCGTCTCCTTATGGTGTTTCAATTGTCCCGACCAGGGACAAGTGAAACATTACGCACGTCCCACTTTTGCTGATAATTCCTGAAAGGTTTTGTTAAAAGATGAAAATGCATTTGTATTTGACAGAGGACAGATATACTGTAAGTTGCTATTGACAAAATATTAGCTTTCAGTGTGGTACGACCGCTTTGTGAATTACGTCTAACTAAAAAGTGTTTCAACTTTCCCAGCTCTACCCTACTTAAAAAAATAAAGCCACACAGCAATTAGTTACAGCTTTGCAAGGAAAACACAGTCTGCTTAAGAAGGAGTGGGCAATTGTCTGGAAATCATAAAGTGCTTAACAATGAGTGCTGTTGTTGCAGAGGCAATTTGCTTATGTCTGCATCCCTTCATAGATTAGTCCCAAGACTATGCAGCGTGTCATCATACCAAAGTCATTAATAACCATATCGCTTTTCCACACCTGAACACACATACACCCGCGCACACACACACAATCCCACATACACTCTCTCTCTCTCTCTCTCCCTCTCCATGCCTATTCATGAATATAATCTAAAATATGCTGAAATTGCTGACCAAATAGGGATTCTATGGGTTGGAACACTTTGCCTAATGAGGTTAATTAACTTTTCATGTACAGTAAATGAGAAGCTGGCGATTTTCCACATAGATCTACTGTAGTTCCAACACCTAAAGCAGCAGGCAGCTACAGTGCTACACTCTGGGGGCATGAACATGGGCAGGGGCGTCGGACTGGGGGGTACTGATTACTAGGGCCCCAAGGGGATAGAGGGCCCTTGAAATGTCTGGAATATATTGTAGGATGAAATGTAAAGTTAGTGTATTGGCTGGATAACAGGTTGATTGACTAACTACATTTTGTATACAAAACAGTGAAGACTATCTAAGGTCTCATCTAGGGATGGGCATCGTTAAGAAATTATCGATATCGATGCCATTGTCGAGTCTGCTTATAGATGCGATTCCTTATCGATTCCCATATCGATTCCTGTACCATTTGCTGAACACTTACAGGACGGCTTTGAGAGTTGTTGGCTTTGAATGTCTAATTTAAAGTGGTTTTAGAGAATGAATACCAAGTGTGCAATATCGATACAGAAGTTGAATGCTTTAAAATTTCTAAGTAAAGATTTCTAAAACAAAGCTTTGTATTGGAATCTGGATGGATCGGAACGTTTGGAACCGATTCCTAACCGATACCTGGAACCGATTCCCAAGTCTAGTCTCATCCACACCTTGCTAATGCGCCAAATGGTTTAGTGTACAGATTTTGTGTACAGATAATAATAATAATAATAATAAGTTTATTTTATATAGCGCCTTTCTCAAACCCAAGGTCGCTTTACATAGTAGGAAGGCAGGGAAACACAATAACAAACAAACAAAACAATACAACAGAGACAAAGGCAGGGAAACACAATAACAAACAGACAAAACAATACAACAAAGACAAGTTATCTGTATGGAAATATGTGTTGGGTGTGGAGGAGAAGTGATCATTAAACAGAAAGGTCTTGAGATGTGCTTTGAAGAAAGGAAGAGAAGGACAGGCAAGAAGGGGTTGGGGGAGGGAGTTCCAGAGTTTGGGGGCAAAGGCACTGAAGGACCTGCCACCCAGGGTGGAGAGATCTCGGAGCCTAGGCTGCCTACAGAGATGCGTTTTTTTGACAGCCTGCTTACGGGGTAAGCAGCTAGCTGATCATTAGGAAAGATTAGATGAATGTGATCATTTATGTTTGGGCCTTTTTTTGGGCCTGAAATCGCTGATACAACCTTTAAGTTATATCCTTCATGTATAGAAAGATGACAGAGAAGATGTGATTGAGGATGTGAAGAGAGTAGGGAGTATGGTTGCTATGAGCACAGACAGGAAATGAAAAAAGAGGAACTAGAAAGTAGGCAGAGCCAGTGGCGCCGCCAGCCGTAATCCTGCACGCACTGTGCGTACAATTTTCAACGCTCTATTCATGAAATCATTCAATATTACAACAATAAAAATAGCTTAATTGTGTACTGTCTTAATTGAAACATGCTTCGCGCACAAATGATAGCCTATGTTTAGGGCAAAGAGAATGGACATAAGGATACATTAGAAGATGATGATTTGTGTAAACTTTGTCACGACATGATAAGCAGTTCTGGCACTTAAAAATGCAACGTCCCATTCAGTCATAAATCATTCAAGCATAGGCTAGTGTTCGTCATTAAAAGAAAACAGCAGCTTAATATTTTTCAGGTGTTTAACATTAATAGGCGCACTGTTCTTAGCAGTTATGCCGAAGGCAGTGAGATTAGGCATTGCATCCTACAGTCACTGTTTGGAACATCGCAGTTCGGGTTTCAAGATTGATAAGATTCAGTTAATGCATAGAGTATGGATGGTCTCAAAGTTTGGGACAACCAAACAGCAGTGTAAGCAAATCCTTATTGTTAGGTTACCATAGCTGTCTTTTCTCTAGGCCTAGGCCTATCGCAAATTGCGACATAAGCTCACTGGTTTCTTTTTTCTTTTCTTTCCCTTGTTCGCGTGTTGGGTAGTGAAGCGATAATGCATTTAAAGCAATGTTCACGCCATGTGAGCCAGAGCCGATATGGCCATAGCTGCTTGCTCTGTAAAAGTATTTCTGTCCCACCCAAATTGCATTAAAATGGTGTTTAGCAGTCAGAATTTTTTTTAAATCCAGGGGGTCATATCTCCCTCATCCCAGAACTTTTAAAAAGTGTCAAATACCTTTATGTGTAGGGTAGCCACCTTTTTTTTTGGGGGGGGGGGGGAGTAATGAGCGCCCTGGGCCATCATATGCGTACTATGGAATGCAACACTAGCGGCGCCCCTGGGCAGAGCAATGCAGAACAGTTTTTGCCAGAGGACCCAGGACTATGGCCAGAGAAATTAACAAATGATCAGTGAGACACCATAGTATGTATGTAGTCATGCCATGTAGCTTAAACTAAACCACCAGTAAAGTAGGCTAGAGAATGTTGGGAAAGGAGGTTTGAAATGTGTAGTAAGCACATATCACAGACCTGGTTTCAGCGCGTTTGCCGGTGGGACAAGCGAGATTTTGCATGCTCCTGTCCTGTTGTAGGCTACAAACAGTAGCCTACATCTGTACATGTAGGCCCTATGCCAGTGGTGGGCAAACTGCGGCCTGCCCGCCAAGCACTTTCATCCGACCCGCCGAGCATTTCATTTGGTTATCAGGCTGCTCGCTATTTTTTTCCTGCGATAGAGACGACGTTGGTTAGCTTTACTGCAAACTGCTTTTCACTCTCCTTAGAGAACGTTTACAATGTATGTTAAATAGAGATAACATCATGTTAATCTAAGTTAACTCTTAGATATCGCTGACGTCACTCACAGACTGGATTCTATTTGTCCAGAGGCTCCCAAGTTTTTCATGGGAGATTTTAATCATTGTGTCTTGGACAAGACCCTAAGATCATATGAACAGTATATAACTTGCTCTACAACGCAGAGGAAGACCACCTTAGATCTCTGCTATGGCTCAGTAAATGGGGCCTACAGATCCATGGCCATGCCACCCCTTGGCGCCTCCTACCACAATAGTATCTATCTGATGCCTGTGTACAAACCCGCTTTCATACGCCTTGAGCGCGAGGAGAAAACCATAAAACTCTGGACAGAAGACAGTATTTCCTCTCTACAGGGGTGTCTGGAATGTACGGACTGGAATTGTTTTTATGACACTTGTAGTGACATTAATGAACTCAGAACACAGAAACAATGTCTGCCTATATCAAATATTGTGTTGATTTGGTTATTCCATCCAAAAAGGTGGTCATTTACCCTAATAATAAGCCATGGGTAACAAAGGAACTAAAAAGTGTTATCAACAGGAAAAAAAAGACATTCTATTCAGGGGACCTGGTAGAGAAAAAAGCTGTCTCAAGAGAAGTCAAAAATGAAATAAGGAAAGCAAAAATACAGTATAGGAATAATCAATATAATAGTGGGGATCTAAAAGCAGCCTGGCAAGGTATTAAAACTATGGCAGCCATTAATCAGCCTGTAAGCAGAACAGGGCAACCAATAAAATTGAGTGGTATAGACGACGGCGATTTGCCAAACACTTTTAACCAATTCTTCTGCAGGTTTGAAAGGTCCTTCCCAGATAATATAGTCACATTGAGAGAGACCTTAATGCCCCAGAGAGGGATAAAAATTCAACAGACAAAAGTCACAAATCTACTTAAAAACACAAAAATAGGAAAGGCTGCTGGCCCTGACGCCATCTGTGGGCGTACACTGCGCTATTGCGCCACCTGTGGGCGTACACTGCGCTATTGTGCCGAACAGCTTAGTGAGGCCTTCACATGTATCTTTCAAAAATGTGCTGACAGTGGGGATATACCTGACTTATGGAAAACATCAACAGTAATACCCATCCCCAAAACAAAATCTCCTAAAGACCTTAATGAATTCAGACCAATTGCACTAACTTCCCTGGTAATGAAGTGCTTTGAAAAGATCCTCAAGGACACAATCATCTCCCTAACTGTAGACAAACTAGATCCACTACAATTTGCCTATCAAGCGGGCAAGGGTGTAGAGGATGCAAAACTCTTCATTCTTGACAGGGTGTATAAACATCTAGAGAAATCTGCATCACACACAAGACTTTTATTTGCTGACTTCAGTTCAGCTTTTAACAAAATGCAGCCTCACATTCTGATTGAACGATTAGCCTCATATTTCAAGCTACCCGAGCAGATTTTATTACTAGTCTTAAATTTTTTAACAAACAGAAGGCAGCAGGTCTATGTAAATGGAAACATGTCCTCTGTCATTGTATCCAACACAGGCTCTCCCCAGGGTTGTGTGCTGTCCCCCCTGCTTTTTATAGTATACACTGACAACTGCAGGTCCTCTTGGGAAAACAGGTACTTGGTGAAGTTTTCAGACGACTCAGCCTTGTTGTCTCTTCTCCAGGGCAACCAATCTGACCACAACAGAGCCCTTACAGAATTTGTCAGATGGTGCGATGACAGCTTCCTTGACCTAAATGTGTCTAAAACTAAAGAATTAATCATAGACTTTAGGAAGCACAGTGAGGAACCAAAACCGAGTGTAATACACAATGAAGTTGTTCAAATAGTCCAAACATATAAGTTAGGCACAGTGTTTGACCCGCAACTGAAATTCAGTGAGAACACTGACAGCATTATTAAGAGAGCAAACCAAAGAATATACTTACTGAGGAAGCTTAACTCTTTTGGTGTCTGTAGACAGATTCTATGTACATTTTATCAAGCCTTCATTGAGAGTCTATTGACATTTTCTTTTATATGTTGGTTTAATGGACTGTCTGTGAAGGACAAAAAGAGCTTGAGCGACATTGTCAAAGTATGCTCAAAAATCACTGGTACCCAGTTAGAAGATCTCTGTTCTCTCTGGAAAACACGGGTGGTTCAGAAAGCAGAAAGAATATCTTGCCAACCAAATCATGTACTCAGTAATGAATTGGTTATCATGCAGTCAGGTCGGCGGTACCATGTGCCAATACGTAAAACTAACCGCTATGCCAACTCATTCATTCCCTCTGCTATTAGATTGTTAAATGAACATCATAGAAGACTGTTAAAAGAATGCACAGAACTACAACAATACTGGTTCTTGGACTCTGCTGCTCTGTTCCGTCACTGGTAGGCGAAGTGTGTGTGTGTGTGTGTGTGTGTGTGTGTGTGTGCGGCTGTGTGTGGCTGTAGATAGGTGATATATGACTGCTGCAGTATTTATTTGTCTATTTATCTTTCTTAACATTGCATACATTTATTTAGTGTATGCTAATGCACTCTTTAAACTTTTAACCCCTTAATGGATGGGTTGGCTGTAAACCGATTTGCCCCTCGTGGACTAATAAAGATATCTGAACTGAACTGAACTGAAGGGAGAGAGAGCCGCAGGTTCCAGCTGGCTTGTCATTGTTGATAATTGATATCTCCTTCTTATAAGAAACTTTTAAAAGGAAATCATGTATGCAACAGTAGTTCCCACTACTGACCATTTAAAAACTGTGAGAGGGCCCAGCCGTAGGTACAGCACTAGCCATAGTGGAGCAGGCAGATCATTGAGAAATAAACGTGAATTAAAGCGACTGTCTTAAAGCGACAGTGCACAATTTATACATTGTTAAACAGCATACATTTAGCAGTATTTTTAAGCAATTCATATTGTAAAATAAATAATTTTCATACTAAATTATAGGCTATAAAAAAAAGGATGGATGGGTTGTTGTGCGGCCCGCCGGCCAATTTTCAAAACCCAATGTGGCCCTTGAGCCAAAAAGTTTGCCCACCCCTGTCCTATGCTATGGCCTTATAAACAGTGTTCAAAAGAGTTCAAAGAATCCACACATATTTAGGCTACTGTGGTAAACAAAGATTGAACATGGTTTGCTACATCTATACGACAATATACTTCAGCTAGCTAGCGACAGTTACAACTAGTTAAGCAAGGAGATGGTTAAGTTTATGTTTGTATTAGGGCTGTCAGCATAACGTGTTAATGAGTAAGGACAAATCATACACATTATTTTTTTTTAATCACATTAATGTGTGCCGCCAAACATTTTTAATTTTACACCGTCACTTGTTCTGTTATCAACAATTCTCTTTGGCTGCCAATATTTTCACCCTTTGATGCATCGTTTATTGTCCTCAAACTGACACAGACACCCAGTAGGCTAGGCTATAATTCTGTCTGCCTGTAAGCCTAGTCATGAAGAACACTAACGCAGTTCTGAATTCCCGGTCGGCTGAATGGGCGTTATACTTAAAAAAATAAAAAAAAAATCCCTGTCGGCTCAGTCGACATGGAATTAAAATATCATTGACACACCTCGGGTTTAAACTACAACCCCAAAACAGAAAAAGTTGGGACGTTGTGTAAAATGTAAATAAAAACAGAATGTCATAATATAGAAGTCTTGTAAACCCATATTTAGCAGAAAAAAGGACATAGACAACATATCAAATGTTGAAAATGAAAATTTGGACTATTTCATGGAAAGTATATGTTCATATTAAATTTCATGCCAGCAACATGTTCCAAAAGAAGTTGGGATGGGAGCATGTTTACCACTGTGCTGCTTCACCTCTTTATTTAACACAATTTTGTGAATGTTTAGGAACTGAGAAGACCATTTTCTACAGTTTTGAGTATGAAATTTGTCCGATTACTCCTCTATATGATTTCAGTTGCTCAACAGTATGGGGTATTCTTAGTCATGCTTTCCATTCCATTAAGCACCTAATTTGAAAAATCTGGACTGCAGACATGCCATCTTAGCACCTGGACTCTTCCTCTATGGAGAAATACTGTTTAAATATGTGCAGAATTCATTTTGGCATTGTTTTCCTGAAATATTCAAGGTCGTCCCTGGAAAAGACATTCAGAATTGATTGTGCTTTGTCAAATGTGCAAGATGCCCATGCTGCTAATGCTCCTCCACACCGTCAGAGATGTTGGGTTTCGAACTGAGCACTAAAACAAGTTGGATAGGTTGGATACATGGATAGGCCCTCTCCTCTTTAGCCCAGATGAGTCCATGATTTCCAAAAAGAATGGCAAACTTTGATTGGTCTAACCATAGGACCTTTTTCCACGTTACCTCAGTCCATTTTAAACAAGCTCAGGCCCAGATAAGAGGGTGGTATTTCCTGTATTATGTCTCAATACAATTTTAACTGTTACAATTTTGGCTGTAGTTTTGGAATTAAGTATCAAACTGGGCACAGAGACAATGGTTATCAGAGATTGTCTTGAGCTAATACAAATACAGGTCTGGAAACAGGTCTGGTGTTGATGCCATCTGAGGTCCAAAAGACCACGGCCATCCAATTTGTTTTTCAGCTATTTCCCTTGTTTGCAAAGATTTCTCTGGATTCTCTGAATGTTTTAATAATATTATGTCCTGTAGACGATGAACTCCCTAAATATGTCACAATTTCATGTTAACAAGCATTAAAATGACAATGTTTCATCATTTGTGCACACAGGTTTACACAGAGTGATAAATACCCCTACATCTTTACTTCTAAGAGACCCTGCCTCTCTTGGATGCTCTTTTTCATACCCAATCGTGTTGCCAGTTACCCTAATTAGTTCTAGGTCTTCCTTTTGTTTTCTTTATCATTACACAACCTTTCCAGCATTTTGTTACCCCCGTCCCAACTTTTTTTAAAACATGTTGCTGGCATCAAATTCAAAATTAACATATATTTTCCATGAAATAGTCAAATTTCTCATTTTCAACATTTGATATATTGTCTGTGTCCTTTTTGCAACTAAATATGAACTTAAGAGATTTGCAGATTATTACATTCTGGTTTTATTCACATTTTACACAATGTCCCAACTTTCTGTTTTGGGCTGTATAATCTACGACATGGGTCGGCAACAGGCGGCCAAAGCTGCCGCCACTGATATTGTTTGGCCCAGTCAAATTATTCTGGCAGTGCTATTTTTTAAATTTTTGGTCAACGATACCCGGGACACCGAAACACCGGGGCACATGAAATTTGGTGGGTATGTAGCCCCACTAGACTTTTACGGAAAAATTTTGTTTGGTCCCCGGGGGCCACTCCACCCCCACCCCCCCGCGCTGGGCCCCCCGAAACCCAAAAAATGCAGTTTTTCCTAAATAACTACCTGAACCGTGGCACCGAGGATGAAGAAATGTTTATGGTATGTTGGTCTCAAGGGCCCACATCAACCTAGCCGGTAAAAAATGAAAATGCAACATCATTCTGCTTTAATCGCCCCTCTCTTCAGTTAAGATGTTCAGAACTGCACCAAGTTTTATGTGTATGATTAACCTGACATTCTCTGTGGCATGGACGGATTATGAACTTTCGGGCCCCTGGGCCCAGATGTATTAAAGGCCCCCACTAATTGTCGTATATGTGGGAGGGGGGGTTTGGGGGTCCTCCCCCAGATTCTTTTTTATTTGTTTAATGTGATTTCCTGTATTCTGGTGCATTTTGGGGATGGCCATTTTTGCATGCATGAATCTGAAACTTGGGGGCGAACATGTCGTAGGGGGGGGTGCCAGTGCGTGGATATCTTAATTGCAAAATTAAACAATATTTCTATCGGGCGCCTACCATGGACTAGGCTGGGTGAACTCAGCCTGATCTGCCGGCGATTTCTTAAAAGATTGAGCTTGGTCTGGCGAATGCCGGACTAACCAAGGACCTCATAGTTGCAAAATGCAAAGGAACATGAATCCTATTATTTGCACGAACAATAACGGACAGTAGCTCTTCAACTTGACCCGTTAAAATGTGTATGAACAGTCTAGCAAGGCATTTCATGAAGGCCCTTTTGGACATGTCAGTTATTTGCACCATTGGGTAAAACTGCATTTTGTTTTAGACTACTGGTATTTAATTTGTGCATTGACAATAAAGCTGAATATCATATGAACTAGATGACTAAACTAATGCATATGTAGAAGAAACATTCACAAAAATCTTCTTGATAGCTGTTGAAAACTGCATGGAACTGACAGGGATTGTTTTGTTTAATAATAATAAATAAATAAATACATTATGCTGCTACCTTCTGCTTTTCCCAAATACAATATAGCCTACAGGTGTACCTTCAGTCCAGTTGCAATGGATGGACTGTGATGAACTGCCCTATTTGTGATTGTTTAGAGATTTTAAAGGTTTTATAACAATGCTACAAATTTTTTGGCAAGTGCTACAAATCTATTCACCTTTGCAGCGCCAGTAGGCTACTTTGTGTGCGGCCCTGCAAACACACATTCCAAACAAGCATACACAAAAGTTTCAAGAGTGGGGGATGGAGTAGAAGACGGAGACAAATTCATTAATATGATTTATTTCCGCGGAATGGATGTACAGGACTGAGCGGCGGTCATATTTTGTACCGTTATGCGGTACATCTAGTTATGTAAGGGATAATGTATAGAACGCCGGGCATTATTGGGAAAATAAGTCCCAACAGTGCGAACCGGGGTCTTGTTCCGCCCTGAAGGGACTTATTATGACCGCCGCGCAGCGAAGCGGCGGTCATATAGGTTTAGTCAGATTTTTTTTTTTTTTTTTTTTCTTTCTTTTTCGCATGCCCAAATTTCTGTCAATGATTCCCGGGACACTGAAAGACCGGGGTACACGAAACTTGGTGGGCATGTAACCCCACATGGATAGCATGGAACCATCGTTTTTCGTTTTGATCTGTAGCCCCCCCGCTGGACTGGACCCCCCGAAAGGAGGGTAGGGCAGACACAGTTTTCTGTGAATATCTCGAAAACCGTAGGGTTTAGGAGGACCATTTTTTTTTTGTATGTTGATCTCAAGGGGCCATGTCAACCCATTCCATAATCACTCATTTCCTGTATAGCTCCACCTAGTTAAACACAAAAAAGTAAAAATGAGGTGTTGTAATTGAAGGTATCTGTGACCTAACAAAGTCAAAACTGTACAAAATTGGAAGTGTAGGATCATGACACCCTCTGTATGCACGCCAAGTTTCGTGGAATTCCGTTCATGGGGGGCCACACAATAAATTAATTTATGTTACTATACACCAACTGGCCTGTAGGTGGCCGGAGACAGTTTTCTGTGAATATCTCGATAACCGTAGGGCCTAGGAGGTCCACCTTTTTTATGTATGTTGGTCTTAAGGGGGCATGTCAACCCATCCCATTACCACTTATTTCATGTATAGCGCCACCTAGTTAAAAATTAAAAAGCAAAAAATTAGGTGCTTTCATCACAATATCTCTGGCTGACAAGGTCAAAACTGCACGAAATTAAAAGTGTAGGATCATTATGACACCCTCCGAATGCATGCTAAGTTTTGTGTACTTTCGTTCATGGGGGGCCTTACAATAAAATAATTTATGTGTACATTTAGTGACGTACACCAACAAGGATTCCCGGGACACTGAAAGACCGGGGTACACAAAACTTGGTGGGCATGTACCCCCACATGGATAGCATGGAACCGTAATTTTTCGTTTTGATCTGTAGCCCCCCCGCTGGACTGGACCCCCCGAAAGGAGGGTAGGGCAGACACAGTTCTCTGTGAATATCTTGAGAACTGTAGGGCCTAGGATGACCATTTTTTTCCGTATGTTTGCCTCCAGGGGTCATGTTAACCCATTTCATGTGCACACATGTGCACAAACAGATACACACACACACACACACACACATACATTCACAGTAATCATACGTATGACACATACTCACACAGTAGACATATGTACGCTTGCATGCACAGGCACATACGCAGGCACACACACAAGCACGCACGCACACACACACGCACACACACACACACACACACACACACACACACATAACATAAACATGTACATGCACACATGCACACAATTCAAGAATTTCTCAGAATTATGAACAGGCAAGATGGAGGTGGGGTTGTATAAAATGAATTTTACATGTGAAATCTGTGAACTAATCATGTTTTGGACGAATTGTGTGTGGATAATGCAATTCAGTGAGACAGTTAGAATCATATAGGCCTTTCAGCGTGATTTATTTTTGTGGAAAAAATGTGCTGGACTGGGCGGCGGTCATATTTTGTACCGCTCTGCGGCACATCTAGTTTTCCCAATAATGACCGGCGTTCTATACATTATCCCGCTTATTACACTGCTACTTGCCGAAATAATAAACTCCCCACGATATGACTTTAGCCTACATAGCCTAGCCTATTTGTTACCGTCCATCGTGGCATTTGCTGAAACAAATAGTTCGCAACAACACATGCTGAACTTGAATCAAACATTCTTTAGAACACAGGTGATCAACCGTCTGCATTCACTTTTGAATGAAGTTCCCGTCCTTGCGTAGTGATATGAAATACCTGAATTAGAAGCACAAACTCCGTTGCCATTGACAGTGGTCATTATTTTTTTCAGAGGTCTTTTCCTCTGAAAAAGAAAACAATGACCGCTAGAACTTTGGGAAATCCCATTCAAGTCAATGGAGTGTTCTACCTGCCTTGTGAAGAGCTGTGTAATAATATTTTATATTTTATTATGTTGTGCATGGAGGCCCATCAGGACTGCCTCTGCATGGGTTCCAGTACCTTGTGCCACGCCCCAAAACATGGGGGCTCACCGACAGTACTCAGTGAGCTCGAGAAATGGAGATCTATGTGAAAAATCCACCAGATTTCTCCTTTAAGTGGTATGCACCTATGATATTACAAACCCTGTGGCGTGCCGAGCTCTAAAGTATTTATAGATGTGTTGTCCATTGTGCAGACGTGGATATGCACAGTTTTATGGTTCGATTTTTTTGGTGACAATTTTCTATGAACCAACTATTTATTAAGCATTATAAACACATTCATAAAATATTATAAACCATTCATGAAGCCTCATAGAGTTTTGACACTACTATATAGACCCTTTCAACAATAAAAACAAAAACAATGCTTGAACGTTCTATTTGGGCCCCAATCTACTTACTCTGCAATAAGATAACATATGGAATGTTAAAAATGTTGGTCTTGTGGGGCCAACTATGATGCTGATAATGGAACACTCTTGAAAGGGTCTATATAACAGTTTCTACATACTCATGATGACTGTGTTCATACTGTCTGTGTACTAAGCCTTTACAGCTTGACGTGTTACAAAGCATTATGAAGCTTCTTCAAAGAACTGCCTGAGGAAGACTCAGCCAGGTCGAAACGTTGCAGCACACAATAAATGTGGAGTTTTTAGCAGAGTGCGGGCATTTCATCCTTTTTTGAGTTCTAGTTCCATTTGCCCTGCACCTCACCGGTGGGGATGTGCACACTACTACAACTACTCTAAGCCTCTTTTGGCACCAAACCACACTGCTTACTGAACTGAGAGACAGCAGGAATATTAATAATAGGATGAAGATATAATAAGATGAAGCAATAACGTTCAGCATTAGCATGCATTTCAGAAGAATTTATAACTGAAAGACATACAGGCCTAACAATCCATACAGATAAAAACAACCATAAAAATTAAAACATGAAAAATAAACACCTTGATCCAAACCATCATCTGCCACATTGACGCTCCCTCTGATTCCTGACACACCCTCCTCCAGGCCAGATGTCTTCCTGTTGCGGACATATTCTATGCTCACCAGCAGAAAGCTCACTATATCTCCACACAAAGATCAGAGCTGCCAACTCTCACACAATGAGAGTGAGATTTATTCATTTGATTGGCTCCACGCGCTCTCACACCAATCGAATGTGTGAGGGTTGGAGTGTCATCATCCCTGCTATCCCTCCGGCGCTGCTTATCTGTGTTAGGGAGTCGTGCTTGTGACATGCCATGTTGTTATCTTCTAACTGCTTCTCCATCTTTTTTTCCTCGTTGACCTTCTTCATCAGCCCTGCTTTATCTTTAGATTGTCACAGGTTTGCTGGGGGAGAATGTCGAACCCAAAAGCGAGGCAAGGCACAGCAAGGCAAGCTTGAAGCAAAAACAGGAATCTTTACTTGGCTAAACATAAACCAAACCACATGGAGACGACAAACAAAGACCGACCAGGATCAGAGGGGACGTGAGGACTAAATACACTGGGGTAACAAGGTTAACAGGCCACGGGTGGACAAGGAAAGTCCACCTGTAAAACAAAGTAAAACAAGAGACAGGTGAACACAACAAGGGATTAACAGGACTTATCAGGGACAGGTGAAGGGTGGAGACAGGGAAAATCAGGAACAGAAAGCACTGAGGGGTATTCCAGAAAGCAGGTTTACTGGCTTAACTGGGTATGTTAACCCAGAGTTAGCGGTAAACCTAGGATTTCAGTTCCAGAACGCTCAAATATGATCAGGCTATGTAAGTAATTATGGTAACATAGGCTCTGAACTTAACTGGGTATGTAAACCCAGAGTAACAGTAAACCTGGGATTTCAGTTCCAGAAAGCTCAAAAATGACCAGGCTATCTAAGTAACTATGGTAACATAGGCTCTGAACTTAACCTGGTAGGGGGTAGGTTTTGTTCAGGTTATGTTCAATTATGTTCGGTTATTTCAGTGCGTTTTATTTTGACGAAGGTCCGATTGACAAAGAAGCACAAAATCATGTAATATTCAACTGTTCAATTCACCGTGAGAGGGTGATATGACCACGACATCACATGATAGCCTATCCATTCTTTTCCAAACAAGTTTTTCAAGAGCGTTAGAGTTTTTCAGCTGAATCCTAAATATAGGCTAGGCTTGAAAAGCATTCTCCATCCCTACATTACGCATGGTGGATTAGAACAGAATAAAATAAAGGCCTACACCTTACTAGAATAGATAGATATCAGATTCACTACAGACTAATTAATGTGTAGGCTGATACTTAAGGTTATATGTGCAATTACAGGAGAACTTGATGGGTATGCTACTGGGGGATAGAGGATAGGCTACCCATGCCTTCCGACATTCATCACCCTTCCGATGCTGGAGCGCAAAGGTTTAACTTGGCCAACAGCTGCAGAACCCGCGTTAAAATAGAAAATTACATTTGGGATTCTCAAGGAGTCTATGGCCCACTCAATCTGTGACAAGGTAGGCTAGTTTAAGAAAGCATCATTCAAAGCAGTCAATGTAATGTCCACTAAATTATTTAATTGTGCTTTTGACATTAAATAGGCTATCCTAAACGTACGCATTTATACGGTCAGTTAGGCTATTCTCTGTTAAGCAAGGTCTCCTTGGCAGACGCTCAAGTATTGCTCTTTTTATGTTATTACGGTTCTCTCCTCCTCGTAAGCCTCGAGGAGAACTTGCTACTCCGCCTCTGAAAAATACGGTTTCACTAATGGTTTCGACTCTGACCCCGTTTACACGAGCATGTGTATTTTTATAAACGAAGACATTTCCCTACGTTTGAGCATTTCATTTAGACGCAAACGGAGAATTCGCCCCATAAAACGGTTATCCAAAAAAACTCTCGTTTTTTGGAAAACTCTGTTTATGCGTTTGGTTCTAAACTGTGGTAAGGGACCGTTCGTTATTTATAAACGGGGTCACCGGAGGAAAATAGGGGAGGGTCATGTCTTTTTATTCTTTGTTGAGGGGAGGGTCACCTAACTTTTTTTGTCTAGGAGGGAGGGTCACCCATCTTTTGTATTAAAGCAAAACCAAAGAACTTTCCCTCTGTCGCACGCACGCTATTTGTTTATCCAGCACCGGCTTTGCAAATAACGATGGCCACAGACAAGGTAGAATATTTTGCATGACTTATAAAAGTACGATGTATTGCGACATCAGATGCAAGTCAAATTTGTAGTTTCTTATGTCTCAGTCCATCGAACTACAGATCCGCTACCCGATCTGGCAAACTTACATAGTGCGGTTATAGCCGATAGAGGGCCGCGAAGCGAATGCAGAATTGCCGTTCACCCTGTTACGAGTTGATGAACCACTGAAACGATTTTGGAAACATTATTTTAAGGTATAAAAAAATATTTTGTGTTGCTTTAATGAAAACAGCAAAAAATCAAAGTGGCTTTTTTGATTGTTGATTTCTGTCGCCATATAACGTTCTCTTTCGTTCCATAGCTCTGTCAACATTGAACAATGAAAATAAGGGAGATTTCCCGGGTTTCTCACGCAAAATACGGAAAATGTCAACATTCGTCCCCATTAACGTTGGAAGGGTTGGAGCAACAAAGTAGCCTACTTTATTCACGCCTAACAGCCTATATCCATTTGGTCAACTTTATCCAGCCCTAAAAAAGCTAAATTTAACTTTGGTTTACTTGTAGTTTACCGTGTAGCCTAACTTTAAACAGTGTGCATGCTTAACACAAAGCATACTTGTGCGTCATTCATCCACACATCCAGCTGTTTTGACAAGCATTTCTACCAATTGACCTTGTTCCTGCCCATCTCTAGCTTTGCTGTCTCCATCCTTTCTGTTTTTGTTGTTTGCAAAAAATATATAGTATTTATTGGTAACCAGCAACAAGTGCAATTTGTTAATCGCTGTCATCCTCTCTCCTGCCAACAAAAATGTGTTAGGCCTACGTTCCAAGTAGCAGTGCATACAGCAGGGAAACGTTAAAATGATAAACCCGGAAAAAGTTGGCATGTTAGGTATTTTTCAGTCCCTGTGATTATTTGTGAAATTGTGCAAACGGCCTTTTCAAGTCATTTGAGAAGGAAGGAGTGTAGCAAGCTCCCAAATTGACGCTGGTCTGAGAAATTGAGTTTTGGATAATGTTCAGCTTTGGCAGCTTTACAATGACTGAGGAAGCCTAGAGACGAGTCCATAGCAACAAGTTCATGTGTTGAATTAGTTATTACCCAGTGTGCTTTGTTGAATGGTCTCAATGCTTTATTGTTTTATTTCATGTGAATACTTACTAGAGGAGTAACTTTTCAAGTAGGCTAATGCAGTTGCAGGAAGTGTGCATTTAGTTTCCATGCTTATTGTGTTTCCACAACAATGTTAGGGAGTAAATCTACTGAAATGGCCACCATCTTGGTGAAGTGTGATGTGTAAGATCAGAAAGCAGAGGTTGATTTTAGCACGGTAGCATATGTTGATGAGTTACCATAGTGTGTAAGATCGTGGGTGGAACACGTCGACAATTGGCCGGGGAGGGTCATGTCATTTTTTAAGATGCTGCTGGAGGGTCGTTGAAAATTACATTGCAGGTAGGGGAGGGTCATGCAACTTTTGATCGAAGCACTCAAAATCCCTCCGGTGATCCCGTTTATAAATAACGAACGGTCCCTAAACGGAGTTTTGGGCAGCCAACGTCACAGTATGCGACAGAAGTACACCAAATGTGCGACCAATGTTTACATTTACATGTTCTCACGTGCGACTTTTCAGGGTTCTGATTGGTTAATGTGAGCTTGAGCTTATCGTTAGACTGCCACTGGTTTGGCGTGCTCATGACAGCATGTATGTACACGGGTTCGTGTAAACACATTTTAAAAATAAACGGTCTCGTGTACATGCAGTTTTATTTGCAAACGTAGATGGCCAGATATTCGTTTAGGAAAATACCCTGCTTCGTGTAAACATAGTCTCTCAATAGATGATGCCTTTATAAGTTCGCCGTAAGGAAGCAACTGAATCCATGCATTTCCATTATTTTTGGAATCTGATCCCTTATCATACCTGTTCGTTCGTACTCGTCGCTCGACTTATCATGACTAAATTCAAGATGGCGTCGAACAGTAAAATTCCTTAAGGTACTGTCTGTATAAATCGTCTTGTAAATAAACTACCAGTGCTTTTTCAAAGTTCTCCATGTCTCGTTTTAAATGTCAAGGCCCTCGGAAGTCTACCAATGAAGTATGGAGCTACTTTGAGCCTCGTAAATGGTGTAAAACAGTGATTTATTTGCATGGCTAGGCCGATGCCCGAGGCACCGCAACGAAACACTGTTGGTAGCATTGGCTAACTAGCACCAGATTTCTGAGTGCAGGGGACAAGCCGAGGTGACCTATGAGACGTACGTTCACACTCGGTATCATGTTTCAACACACTAGGTCAATATCACACCGGAATTCTCCTTTAATAAGTGTGATTTATTTTTACGGAATATATGTACAGGACTGAGCGGTGGTCATATTGTGTACCGCTATACAGTACATCTAGTTTCATATCTAAATGTGGGCCTTTATAAACCAGCTAGACTGTGTTTTCATTGCAGGTGGTTTTCGCTTCGTCATCAGATTATTTATTTTTGAGTTAGATTGTGTGGGATAATTTTTATATGTCTCTCATTGAATGTTTAGTATACCTTACATACATGTAATGAAATCTAATTACCATCCTCTTACTCTGACCCTTGTGTCATCTGAAACCCCTATGTTGGAATGTTTTGATTTAGGAAAGCTAATAGAGGTGGGTCGGTCGCGAACGAACTAGTTCCTTCGAACGGGTCTTTAAAATGAACGACCTGAACTAGTTCGCCTTTCCAGTTCTTGTTCGTTCTTTCGTTCGTCGCTGAATCACACTGACCTAGTGCTGCTGTGAATGCCTCTGGCCCAGCTTCCTAAGGCGAGAGCCAAACCAATCGTATGCTGTTGTCTGTATTGTTTCTAAAACGTTCTCATCGAATTAGCCAATGAGGGGCATGAAAGCATAGCAACCGTTTCCATGAAAAAAAACAAATGGGCTAGTGAGACTAGTGGGAGAGCATACGATAAAAAATAACGATAATGTACATTAACAATTCCATTTTGCATTTCAATATTGGCATTTACATTTAAATATCTGTCTAATGGTAAATGCATGCTGTCTTTGTATTTTCTGTGTCATGTCAGGTTAATAAATGTCTCTTCAATCTGTCTCGTTCGTTCGTTCTCACGCCAAGACCTGTTTCACTTCGGTCTGTCGTTCTCGTTAAGTCAGTCACTCGTTCTTGGCAGAGTGAAGCAGAAGAAGCAGAGTGATTATGGCTCTGTAGCCTGGGCAAAATGGGGACTTGAAACCTTTTCATCAATATAATCTTTCTGCCAAGCCTTTAAACATGTTTGTCGGCATAGCCTACTGGGTCTTTGTTCCTTTATGAATGAACACATTTTTAAAAAAGAAATTAGCTGATCTAGCCGTAGTCTACTCTATTTACCTTCAATATGTCAATTTAATGTCAAGGTGAATGAACACATTAGCTACTGCTGTTTTGTCTAAAAGTACACATAATCATTTAGTTGCAGCTATATTTGCTGCTACAATTACAGTGTTGTGTTGACGACTGAATGCGACTGAACGAAAGAACGAACGATTCAGAACGAATCATCTTGGCGAACTGAACGACGCGAACTGTGTCATGAGAACGAACGACAAAATCCACCTCTAAAAGCTAAGATAACCCTGTGTCACCGAACTAGGGGTGACCCTCAGGATGAGGGGTGGTAAACATTTCTTATCTCTGTTAAAAAAAAACAGATGGTTAGGTGATCACTGGTGGGTGACAACTTGTGATTTTCCGTGGGTGTGTTAAGGGTATAAGAGTTGGCTTCACCCACAGATGGGTGGGATTGTTACTTTGACATTTCATGTGGGTAACATGCTCCCGGCGTCTTGAATAAAGCTGCAGTCTCACACCAGTTGTTTTAGTTTAATTTTGACCACAATTGCATCAACTTAATTAGAAAAGCGTAAAAAAAAACAGTTTAAATCAATGTGTGACACTACATTTTCAACCACACCATTAAAAAGAGTGTTTGGCTTGTTTTGCGACAGCTTTTATTGCTGTTTCACCTCATAAAGTACTCATTTATGATGAGGCAACATTTTCACTTTCCAGTTCATCATAATGAGGTCAGTATAAATCCATTTCCATGTTTCCATGTTCTGCAACTCGGGGTAGGAGAGGCACAAAATGTCCAATCAAATGAACGGGTCCTAATGCCAATGCTGTTGAAGGATAGGCTTTGTTCAGATGTTAATTAGTTAAAGCTCTGTGGGATCACTGCTGCAATTCAATGCAATCCTGTGCACTGCATACTCTCTTGTTCACTCTTCTACGTGTCAGGTGTGTTGATTAATCCTCTTTGATGCAGGCACTCTCTCATACACACACACACACAAATCCACCCACACACACATTACTGTGCACCGACAGCACCATGAAATCTCCCCAATGTTGGTATCCATTCAGATGCTGCCAGACACCCACAGTCTAATGTAGCTGATTCTCTCACTCTTTTATTCAATTCTACTTAAACTGGCTACAGTCTAGTGTAATACTTATAAAGCCGCCAATAGCACCCCCCCCCCCCCCCAAAAAAAAAAAAAAAAAAAAAAACACACACACCTAGTCTGAGACAGCAGCGGAATGAGATTGCTATTGATCAGACTCATCTCATCTCTCTTTAGTTCCCCTCCTTATGAAGAGAGAACCAAGCAGTCATTTTCTAAATCTCTTTTTATGGGTGGCTGACTGCAGTGAGGAGCGTTGGGCAAACCAACATTTTGGTGGCCACATAGACTGTATATACAGTCTATGGGTGGGCACAATTAGAGCAAGAGGCATGAGATTAAGTTAAAAGTTAATTTACTGTAAAGGGAAACTTGGCAGGTTTAGCTATATTTCCCCCTCTGCTGGAGAAGTTGTGCATTATGCTATTTCAAACTGTGGAAAAAGGTAACGATAAAGCATATGGATTTGTTTACAAGCTAGTGAAACAGTTAGCATAAGTTCGGCAGAACAATGTGGATGTTATAAGGTAAGAAACACAATTTAAAACGAGTTTCTTGTTTCTCACTTCTCTTACCGGGACAGTAGTCCCAGTGTTGCAAGGTTGGAACAGGAACAGGGGCCTGTACTATGAAGCAGGGTTACTGGCTTATCTGGGTAACTTCGAGAGTAACTTGATCACTGTGGCGTAACTTCCCGATTAACCCGTAGGCCTACTACGAAAGGTGGATAGGTTTTAACCGAGGTATGCTGCCATGGCAATTTACGCTGCATCTCAAACCTGCTCCGAGCAGGTTATGTTCTTGGTTAACCCAAGGTTTCCGTTTAACAACACCCTTTATAGAGTGTCCCAGTGACTTCCGTTTTACTTCTGCTACAAGGGACCTATCTTTCAAAAAAATATGAACGGGAGTTAATGGAGAGATAACAATTATTTTTTGGTCCAGTTTGAATTGTGCCACGAATTTCATATGATGCGTGTGAATTTAAAAGATAAATTTTCAGTTCAAGAAAGTACTGTTGTTCGATAGACTTCAAAAGTTATGTTGGTTTTGTGCGAATCCGCTCTGTGGACTACATCTCTCGTCTCGAACGATGTACGTCACCAACGTAATGAAACGATAAGATTAGCTGTTATGCTAGTTAACGGTTGCATCTTGCTGCCTGCTATGTCACTTAACAGTATCTAATGTACAGTCTATGGAATGAAATACAACTTACCTGATGTGTTTAATCCTTTGACTCATGGTATTTTCATCGGCAAGGAAAGCCCAATTAAGACCTGTTGCTGGTAGAAGCTATGCTTGTACAATCTAGTGTGGCTGTGAATGAGCTAATGTAGCGCGACTGATGGGTTTGTAGTCGTTGGAATTACGATATTTCACAATGTTGTAATTCAATAGTTACGAAACAAACTGCAAATGTCTTTACATGAAAACTTGTCTTTAAAATTGACAAACATCATATGGGTAATTTAAGGCACAAGTCAACCGGGACCAGAAAATAATTTCTTTTTCGCCGTAGAGCGTGTCTCATTTCAGGGGCTACATGGTTCTAAGGCCAGATTCGTAGACCGGTTGCGTCATAGTAGCGCGACTAGTGCTGTCCCATTTCGTGGGCTCCTTCGATTTCGGCCGACAAATCCACCCTTCTTTTCCCCGAAACGGAGTGCGCATCGGGTGTATGCTTCGCGGCCTACCTGGTCCCCCAAGATTCGATACGTTTATGACGTTTCATTCAAGACATGGCGAGACAGTCGGCAGAGCCTACACATGTAAACATTTAATAATGGTTATGGTTATGGATTTAGCAGACGCCTTTGTCCAAAGCGACATATAAATACAAAACAACATAATAATATTTAAAAATGAACAGGGAACAGATTAAAATCTAGGTCAAATATAGTAAGGAGAATAGTTGTAGTACACAATAATATCAATTCAATCAATAGCCTAATAAAAAAAAGCAATGTAAAAAAGGGGAAAGGCAATAATAAAACAATAATGTCAATTCAATCAATAATATAAAAACAATAACATGCTAAGACTACATTAAGGAGAATATCAATAATAAACAATAATGTCAAATTAATTAACAGCCCAATTAAAATAAAAACAACATTATATAAACCATAACACATAAGCGCTTAAACAACTAAGTATATGTTGAATAGGAATGTCTTTAGACCCCTCTTAAACGACCCAAAACTACCACAGGAACGGAGAGCACTGGGCAGTTCATTCCACCAACATGGAACCACTGAAGAAAAGAGTCTGGAATTAGACCCAGTTTTTATGACTGGTCGACACAACATACGCTCACCAGAAGACCGCAGTGGGCGGTTGGGCATGTAAGGCTTGATTATTGAATTAAAATAACTAGGAGCAGATCTAGTTAGTGTCCTATAGGCCAAAGTGAGAGATTTAAATTTAATTCTGGCTACTATAGGGAGCCAATGGAGAGTAACTAGGAGAGGAGTTACATGTGTCCTCTTTGGCTGATTGAAGACCAGGCGTGCTCCAGCATTTTGAATCAGCTGTAATGATCTTGTTACACAAGCGGGTAAGCCAGCTAATAGTGAATTACAATAGTCCAGCTTAGAGATGACCATGGTCTGAACAAGAAGTTGTGTGGAATCTTGTGTCAGATAAGGTCTGATCTTCCTAATGTTGTAAAGCATAAACCGGCATGATTTTGCAATAGAAGCTATATGCTCAGAGAAGTTAAGTCGGTCATCAATTACAACGCCCAAGTTTCGTGCCGATCTAGTTGGGGTCAGTGAAGTTGAGTCAAGCTGGATGTTAATCTGTTGGGGAATAGCTGTTTTAGCTGGAAACACCAAAAACTCTGTTTTTGAGAGATTAAGCTGAAGGTGCCGATCTTTCATCCAGGCTGAAATATCCTTAAGGCATGCAGAAATCCGGTGGGAAACACTAGAGTCATCAGGTGGGAAAGACAGGTAAAGTTGAGTGTCGTCTGCATAACAGTGATAGTCAAATCCATGGGAGCGAATGGTATCACCTAAGGAAGTGGTGTAAATAGAGAAAAGCAAGGGTCCTAATACTGATCCCTGAGGCACACCTGTGGTGAGGGCATGAGACTTAGATACCTGTCCCTGCCAAGACACGTTGAAAGAACGCGCTTTAAGGTAAGATTCAAACCAGTCAAGAGCTTTTCCAGAAATTCCCAGTTCAGATAGTATAGATAGGAGAATGTCATGGTTAACAGTATCAAAGGCTGCAGATAAATCTAGTAGAATTAATACTGATGACTGAGCAGAGGACTTAGCTACTCTCAATGCTTCAGTCACAGACAGAAGAGCAGTTTCAGTAGAATGACCACTCTTGAAACCAGACTGCATAGGGTCTAGTAGATTATTCTGATGAAGAAAGTCACAAACTTGCTTGAAGACCACTTTCTCCAAAACCTTTGACAAGAAAGGAAGAAGGGAGACAGGTCTGTAGTTCTTCACCTCAGTTGGATTAAGTGTACTTTTCTTTAGCAGAGGTGTAACCCTAGCCTGTTTAAAAGAATAAGGAACTATTCCAGAACTGAGAGAAGCATTAAATACATGTGTGACTGCTGGTAGAACAGCGGGTGAGATAGACTGTAGAAGAGTGGACGGGACAGGATCTAATGGGCATGTTGTTGGACGACATCGCTGAAGCAATTGAGAGACTGCTTCCTCATCAAGAGGAGAGAAAGAGTCAAATGATGGGGTCGTACTAACACAAGGCAAAGCCCTCCTTATAGGAGCATCAAACTGAGCACTTATTTTAGCAACTTTTTCAGTGAAAAATGTTGCAAAGTCATTTGCTGACAGTGAAGTAGTTGATGGTGGTGGTGGAGGATTGAGGAGAGATTTGAAAGTAGAAAAAAGTTGTCTACTGTCAGTGGCGCTCTCAATCTTGCTTTGATAGAATGCCTTTTTTGCAAGTGTAACAGTGGATGAAAAGGATGACAGCAAAGACTGGTAGTTACTAAGATCATTTCCATCTTTGGATTTACGCCATTTCCTCTCAGCAGCTCTAAGTTCCTTTCGTACTGAGACTATACTGTTCGTCAGCCATGGATGGCGAGGTTTAGAACGAGTAGGTCTTGAGGAAAGAGGACATGCTGCATTCAGACAAGATGCCAGTGTAGAGCAGAGAGTCTTTGTAGCGTCATTAACCTCAAGTGTCAAGACTAATAAACGGTCTAATAACATTTAAATTAAAGGATCGGGTTTCAATGTGAGCTGTGGTTAAGCTATGTAGCCGATTCCGTATCAAACCTAAATTTAGAACCACTTTCTAAATAAATCTGTTCAAACATTTCAAATTGAAATGATTTATCAACAAGTCATATTAACATGCTCAGTTATGATCACTGGTCAGTAGTCTATAAGGCCTAGGCCTACTATATTTTTCCACGACTTAGGCTACTAGAAGACCGTTAAACAACACATTTAAAGAAACTAGTACTAGAAACTGGCATTTTGCATACAGGCTATAATTAGTTCAAGGGAGGATTACATCCACCAAAGGTTTATTAAAGCGTCTTGTGACATCTAGCTTACGGACGGATAATAACAAATACATTTTGATAACTTATTAATTTGTCCATTAGCAAAGCAGCAAATACAATTTCATCAAAACAAATGATGTGTTTGAACCGCAGCCTGACACACACGATGCCGCTGTAGATCACAACATTTTTCGCGAGGTGTAGCCTAACATAGCCAGTAAGCCTAAAGCAAGTCTGATTACTACAAGTAACAAGGTTGTAGCAGCACAGCTGTTACATGTACACTGAAGACAATGAGGCCTTGACTGGAGCTAAGCATGCTTTGTATATCAAATCTATCATGACCCGATTTACCCCATCCAGCAGGTCTCAGGTCAGCTCTTTGCCTCTGATGAAAATGTAGGCAAATTGGCAAAGTTTTGTAAAAGCACTCAGTATTACAATGTAACAACTATATGTAGGTACCCACAAATACATTATGCAAGTACAATGATATTCCTGAATTTCCCCTTGGGGATCAATAAAGTATTTATCTATCTATCTATCTATCTGATAGTACCTGATAGTACATGTTGTTACACAGGTTGTACCACTGTACCTAATTAGGTAAGTACACTGTAACAGCGACACATTAAAATAAAGTGTTACCTTAAAATCACTACTTTAACATAAACTTGAATGTCATATTTTAGCCTACCCTGCAAATAAAGGCTGCACATTTCCACAGTACCAGAATCCGACCGAATGCCTTCCTCAACCCCCTCCATAATCGTCCTTCCACTATTATTTGCGATGGCCAACTCCTCTGCTACTGTAAAACACTCTGGTGCCTTTCCTCCTACAGTAGTGTTCAAAGACACATTTTTCTTGTTAGCTGTAAAACAGAGGCCAAGTGAAGGCTATAAGCATACAACATGTTTTCATAATTAAGAAATATTAATGCAAAGCTATAACTATATAAACCTACTATTCTGAATAATGTTGTGTTTCATTTTCACCTGCTGCCATGTGCGTTTGGCAATGGTTTTGCATCTGAAATGTTCACAGGATTAGGCATAGGCCTACACTAAATCAGTCAATGGGGGCTACTTAAACATTCAATTATCCTTATTAATCTATACGCCCACTTCTGAATTGTGTTGCATCTGTAGGCCTTTTTATGAACTCAAAATAGGCAATTTAATTATTTCAACTCATTTCAGACATTCCGCAAGCTATTAATCCTCCGTAACGTATTTGAAGAACATGCATGTGGAAATAAAACTTTAGCCTACTTTAAGGCATTTAGGCTACCTGATCTGCAATACGTTGCCAACAGCCTTCCCTTTGTTTGCTGCCGACGTATTTGATTTTTGTTGTAGAGTGAGTTTTAATTCCTCGTAACTTGTCATAATAATTGTGCATTCCTCATCCGTAAAATAAGGTGATCACGTCATCATTGAAAATGGTGACTGCAACCCGCCAACATCAACTTCTTAATCAGCGTCGTAGTACCGATTAACACCACTTATGATAACCAGGTTTTGTCAACCCCGGTTTAACAAAGTAACCCTGGGTTACATCTGGGTAGGTTAAGCTCCCTTCGTAGTACAGGCCCCAGGTCAATTAACCATCCAAATGATTTCTAAACGGGTTTATTAAGTTGAAATAGTTGCCAAATTTTCCTTTAATGAGGACTGTAATTATCTTAAAGCAGCACCATGCTAGTTTTTAACAGCTTCGACACCATTTTGATGAGTACTGTAATTATCTTAAAGCAGCACCATGCTAGTTTTTAACAGCTTTGACACTATTTTGATGGTAAACAAACTTGTAATAGGAGATTTGTTCACCTAGCATAGCCGTAGAGCATTACCTGGCTGCGAGCTGGAAACAGAAAACCAGCCTTGCAATTTTGGTCTCGTCGACCCAAACACATCTCGCGAGAATTGTGAAACATTACATTTTCAGTAGATATAGCTTGGAGATAGTCTTTGACTGTTGCTAGTCTTTTGTCTCCAAAACAAAAGCACATGAACCATGTACAGGGGGAAAGACTCCAACGGTGAAAACTATTTACAACTGCAAGGTAAACTATAACAATATTTCGCAATAGGGGGAGCTCCAGAGTCGCCAAATATATCCAAAACTACATGGGATGTCTCATATTTACAGGCAATGGACGCTTTTTGTTGTTGTTGTTGTACAAAAGTCAGGGGGGGGGAGCACTTACCCACCTAGCTTCAGTGGTCACAAAGCCGCTAACTGCAGTAGATCTTACACTGAAATCCCAAGCCACAGGGCAATGACCTTTATCTGACCACAACACCACTGTCAGGTTCAGGCAGGCTGATAAGGCAGTCCCTGCGCAGTGTAACGTTAGAGTGCCTCTGTCATATTGGGATTCTTAAAGGTGTGTGCGTTAGAGTGCCTCTGTCACATTGGGATTCTTAAAGGTGTGTGCACTTACCTGAGGTAGGTGATAACAGAATGTAGAGTGAATGCTGGGAATGACTGATACCAGGGACACGGCAGTATAAATGGGTCGTTTTATGGTTGGCTTGTCAGTGATTCATACATATGCATTTGTTTAACTCAGCTCTAGAGACATTTGTTTTGTGTCTGGTACATTCCCTATAATGTCCTCAGGGAATGTGCCTGCTAAGAAAGTATTTCACAAAAGTGTAGCTTAGAGAAGCTTTAAGGTAAATTAAATCCAGGTCTCAGAAAGATCACAAGCCGTCTCTTGTTGAGGTTTTCCTGTGTTACGTCGGAGAAATTAGCCCGAGGTAGAGCTCAAAAGCTCACCTAATACCCCTCCCCCCCAAAAAAACACTCACACACACACCATTTAGATTTTTGTTCATACCCTGTTTCTATGAAAGGTCAAAGTAACAAAAATTAAATAAAATTAAATGACAAAGTAAAATGTCATGTAAGTCAAATCACCAAGTATCAAATTTAAATCTATCAACGGTCATTAAATGTAATCTAATTTGAAGTTTAAATCAATGTCATTTGAATTTTGAATTAAGTAAACTTGAAATCAATTGAATAAGAAGTTGAATTAATTTGAGGTCATACATTACATTTACATTTCCCTGTTGTTAATATTTAATATTTAAGCCTCATGCAATTCCGCGCGCCACAATTTAATTCGAACGCTTTTACTTTGGACTTTGGTGTTTAGGTTGTACTGTCACCTGTCAATCATGCTCTGTCCCCCGCCGATGAAAAGTCTTACCTCACTATCCAAAATGTTCGCTATAGCTACCACTCAAAGTAAAAAAAAAAAAAGTCTGCTTTATTGTCAATTTCTTCACTTGTCAAGAGATCGAAATTACGTTTCCCACTATCCCACGGTGGAGACAAGACATATTTTACCAATTAAGTCCACAGACAAACATAACATACAAGTAAACAATATAAAAAGTAAATAAGAAGGCACATACAATGAAGAAATAAGAGCAGCACTCATAGAAATAAACAGTTAATGGCTATGTACCGTACGGATTAGCATACGTTGTTATGGTAACAAAAGAAAAGAAAACAAAACAAAACAAACCGGGAAACTATTACGAAAGACCTGATCAATCGACTCAGATTCAGTTACTTTCTGTAATTTTTGTTACTTTGACCTTTCATATGTTTCACATGGCCCTTTTTCTGCCTTTTTAGTGCTTTATTCAGAGCTTTCAATTGGTCTCCTATATAATTTCCGCTCTCTCTCTCTCTCTCTCTTTCCCCCTCTCTAACTCTGTGTGTGTTCTTGGCTGTGTGCTAACACATGGGGAGACCCAGGGATCACAGACAGTTAAACTGTTTACATTCAACTCAGGAACCCTACCGGCATTAAACACCAACTCTCTCAAACCCACTCAAATCCTCCATGACCTTAATATTCTCACATCTCTAACAGCAACGATCTGCCGCAGGGCAAGAGGCCCCCGGCGCAATCCACCACACATTAACTCGGTTAGACTTTTGTGATCAATACTGTAGATAGATAGATATAGATATATTTTATTCTTATGAAAATCTACTGGCATGTATGTGTGTTCAGATTTATTGTATAACTGCTTTGGCAATATGAGTGAGCTTGTCATGCTAATAAAGCATTCTTGAATTGTATTGAATTGATAGATAGATAGATAGATACTTTATTCATCCCAAGAGAAATTTTAGAACATCTAACGGCTCTGCTGTCGACCCGCCTGTTTGTGTGCTTTGTCGAAACTGTATTTTTCTTGGTGCATCAATGGATGGATGATGTCTGTTGCATGCTTTAGAAACTAGAGAGCAGTCTACATCTACCCTGACGACAGCACTACCCCGCAGATTTGAAAAAGGGCTGAGGAGACTGACAAACCGCTTCCTACACAACACACGCACACATTGTGAGCAGACACTCACTCATTTAGACTCACTGGCGCATTCACAAATAACCACAATTAATTATTTTCCTTACGCACGTGCCTCACTGTCGAAATCTGTCCTGGAGGTGAAATTAGTATGACTATTCTGGCCCCAAACAACAAGACAAGTAGCATGTTGTATGGCTGCATGTGGTTTTGGCAACATGGTGGGTTTTTGCACGGCTTCTATACCTTCTTTTAGTATTGGGTCTTTAAATATTAATGAAGGGATGTAGCAAAAGTTATTTAACAATTTACTGGTTTAAAAAGCTGATGTGATGCTGATGCAATAAAGACAAACAGATGTGCATAATGAAATGCTCTGGATTCACGAGTGGTGGGACTTTGTTTGTCTCGGTCATGGGACTGCTTTCAGGGCAGTGCAGGTCAGTACTTCTCTCACCCAATATAACAGCTAAACCAGTTATTCTGAGGTTGGATGTTACCCTGGGAGATAGACACTTTCCCTTAAAAAAAAAAAAAAAACAATTGGTGAAGCAACCCCATACTGTATTTGCAATCTGTATATAAAGAGTTTTAGACCATGCCTAGCTACGACGTGACTCATAATCATACAACATCATTTCGAGTAAAAAAACGAACAGAAAATAAAAAAGTCAAAGGTACAAGACTGTGTAGCCATTTGTCCTTTCTGTAATGTAACTAATACTATGTTTCAATTGTTTTGTGAATGTGCAAGACTAGTGTCACATTTAAATGTATTGGGGACGGTGTTGGCAAAGATGGGTGGACAAGAGATTCCTTTGTATACAGGATTGTGGGAGGTTAGTATTCAACTGCTAAAATAGATTGGTTAACCCAGAGTGTTTTTCTTCATTCTTTCTCTCCCCCTCTCTGAGTGCCTACACATGGGGTTGGTGCCTTATGGCCTCTGTAGATGCACCAAGTGGTAAATTTGTGATAAATAGCCTCAATTTTGTCATTACACTTCAGCTAGATGATGCTGGTGTCAGGCAAGTTTATTCAGCATTGTGTGAAAAAAGGCTCCATTGTGTGCACCATGGAAACTGCAGTAAAAGTCTACCAGAACACATCTCACCTATCACCTATAAGCTCTTCGTAAAAGTACTGAAGATGTCACATACTGTTATTCTTCCATTACGTGGGCATTGAGGTTACTCCCTTTTGTATTATGTTGCCGTTTCTTTTTCTGTAAAGTTCAGGGTGTTATAATGATGTACATGTAATAATAGCTGTTTAAAGTCACCTATTACAGACTGGCCTGAAATTCAAAGTGTTCAATTGTAATTGAAGTAAGCAGACTGAAGTCTTGATTAAGCTTTGCCACTGTGGCCTTCATGGTTGAGACTTATTCCAACAAACCATCCCTCTCCTCCTGCCTCTACCATTCCTCTCATCTTCATTAAAACACATCCGAGGTCCAGACTTGTTGCAGATATTCTTCTTCTTGCTTGACACATGGTAATGATGACACTGTATAGCAATGCTAATCTACCCTTTGGTACAAATAAAGTTATCTTACCTTACCTTATGCAACACACAGCACATGGTCAGCTTAGTCTCCACAAAAACACAACTACTACATGTGCATCAATGGTTTCAATAGCTTTAATCTAATGCTGTTACTGTGGTGACTAACAGAAGCTGACTGCCAGGCTGTAGTGTCATAGTGTTGAACTGGGACTGTGCATCTGTTTGAGACAATGTGGAATACAACCAAAGACATTTAAGACATCTGACACATACATAGAGACAGAGAGAGAGAGAGAAAGACGTTTGGTTCCAGTTGTCAAATGAAGAGCTGGAGGGTAAAACAGCTTCTAAAGCGTGGAGCAGGATGATTGGGCCTGTAGTCATGCAACTGCCACTCAGTCCACTCAAATCTCTAGCTATTCCTCTCTCCGAGGTTGTGTTTGTTGATCCTCCATATGTACTGTATGTTCCTAGCCCTTGTTGCCTAATATTTATTGACATATTTATTGGGGGCTCCTGTGTCCACGATTGTTCTCGGTGCTGTTTTCAATTATCGCCAAAATCAAACAGAATTCAAGATGGCATTGGTTATTGTGTATTGTATTATCCAGTCACCAGCTTAAAAGGACTTAGCTCGCCTGTGTTCACTGTTTGACGTCAACACTGCCCCTTTGTCAGCTGCTCCACGTTATTGCTCCACTGGGTAACATTCATCTTACTTAAAGACCTCTTACGTGTGTGTGTGTGTGTTTATGTGTGTGAATGCATGTTTGTATGTGTGTGTGTGTGTGTGCGCTCTCCACTCAGGAGCCCTGTTTTCATTATAACCGCATTCACCAGTGATAATAGGAGCCCCGTCCTCCCCGAGACTCCGCGTGCAGTGACCTTCTCTTATCAGGGCAGTCAGGTCGTCCTGCTCGCTGTTGGCCTAAGGGGGTGAGTTGGGCTCTCTCTGCTGGGAATAAATATCCTCGATCCATTCATGACCACCTCCAGGCTTCTCTGTCTCTGGGCTTTTGGTAAACGCAGTGGTCAGAATGAGAACAGTGCTAGTCTAGTCACACCTCTCACGCAGGGTCCAGCTTTGTGCTCAGAGTGAGAGTGAAAGGTGCTTCTGGGCTCTGTTAACTGTTGCTTACTGAAAGGACAGAGATGAGAAAGAGGGAGAAAGAGAGAGAGAAAGTGAGAGAGAGAAAGATGTATGTCATGAAGAATAAGGAGAATGAGAGAGAGGTGCAGAATGTAAAAAGATGGACATGCTTTATAACAGCCATTCAAAGAGAGACCTTGTAAATAGATTCCTCTTTTACATCCACTCATGTCACCCACACCTGTAGCCTCCCAGAGGGCTGGAATCAGACCTGTCAGGTTATGCGGAGGGAGGCATTGCAGGTCATTTACGTGCTCCCACATCGAAACATTGATTTTTTGGAATAAAAAAAGGTCTTTCTTGGAGCCCATATACAGTGTGCAAACCATCTCCTTCTCTCT
Source organism: Alosa pseudoharengus (assembly GCF_046254945.1). Taxonomy (NCBI): domain Eukaryota; kingdom Metazoa; phylum Chordata; class Actinopteri; order Clupeiformes; family Clupeidae; genus Alosa; species Alosa pseudoharengus. Next base: position 10,233,350 of record NW_027468650.1, on the reverse strand, counting down.
CTCTGACACGTTTTGTCTGGCACCTGTTAAAACATCTTGGATATGCACACCCTCAGGGGACCTCAGGGAGTCGTCCTATTGCATCCCTTATTGCTTACCTTGAAGTGAAGAATATAGGCATGTTTTTTGCGATCACCCAGAGGTCCAGAGACTCAGAAATGTCAAGGAAATGATTCCGCTTTTCAAATGATTCACCTACATGACATTCAATGTGCTGTGTGAAGTGTATTTGTGCTCACATTGTGTGTAAGTTATGTGGAGGTGTGCAGCATGACATTTTACTTTTTTGATTTGATTATCCCCCACACACACATACCATACCTGTACTGCAGTGGTTGCATCTGTGTGAATAGACAAAAATCACAGTGAAGTGTAATCCTGAAAGCAACTGCTTGAGATACAGATGCATTTTGCTTTGTGTGGAAAAGGTGACTTGCCTGTGATTAATTTTGCTTTTTTCCCATGCTTTGCTTGATAGTATCTGATTTCAGGAAGTCTCAGTGGGATTCTCTCTTTTATTAGCCTTTTTATGCCCTTCTTGAGATAGGACAGTAGAGAACGACAGGAAGCGAGTGGGAGAGAGAGCCGGGGTGGGACCCGGAAAGGACCACGTGGCGGGAATCGAACCCGGGTCGCCGGAGCACGGCGTACGGAGCAGGCGCCCCAGCCAGTCGCGCCACGGCCGGGGCTGGATTCTCTCCTTCTTAAATTTATTTTTTAGCATTCCCAACCAACTATCCTATGAAAGGTTATACAAACAAATAAGGGAAAATTCAAATGCAATGGCCTGATTTATACAGGCGTTAAGCAACATACCAACAGAAATGAAGAGTGTGGTTTTAGTAGGCCTATGATTCAGTTGCATCTGTAAGTGAGCAGACTACAACAATCTGAATACCCCTGAAAGGAATATCCCATCCCATTATCCCTATTTGTTAGGTGCACTTAAAAAGGACCCTCACTACAGCCAGTACTCTCTATGCTTATGACTTTAATAATCTACTTACATATCCTGGTCCTGTGCGATCCTGGAGGAAAGGGTTCTTAGATACAAGAGCAGCACAAATATCATGATACTGCCTTCTGGTTGGGTACCTGTGAAATTAAACAGAGACGGAGTATATTTTAAATGACTGGTTGCTTTTTTGTATGAATCGAATGCAAATGAAGAACACTAAGTAAAGCTGTACGTCATGCTATAAACTTACCATGTATACATACAAATTGAATCAAATAGGACTTGTATGATCTGCCTTCTGGTTGGGTACCTGTGAAATTAAACAGAGACGGAGTATATTTTAAATGACTGGTTGCTTTTTTGTATGAATCGAATGCAAATGAAGAACACTAAGTAAAGCTGTACCTCATGCTATAAACTTACCATGTATACATACAAATTGAATCAAATACGACTTGTATGATCTGGGACCTCCACTTTGATCTGTAGGCAGCAATATGAAAGTCTGGACTTTCCTCCATTAGCTTTCATTTCAGGAGAAATGTAGTTGAATAAAATAAGTCTGTGCTGAAGGGGTTGTTTCCTGAGAGCAGAACATTTTATTAATATTGAATGAACAACAATGAATAACATTTTTGATCCAGAGTTAACACTTAATTCAGTTATGCTAAAATAAATGAATACCTGTCGGTTATTGTGGGGTTATCTTTTCCTTTTAAACGGGTGAGTCATTTTATTAGTTTTACCTGTGTGTTAATGGAGGGTGCCAATATCTCAATCATCCTCTCACTGAGGGAAAGGAGAGTTTCCCCATCAATAAGGTGCACTGCAAATGACAAGAGTATACACAGATCAGCAACAAACAGCTTGTTATTAAATGTCAAAACCACAATTGACTATGGTCTGAAACCATACACCAAATGTTCCCAAATTACAACAACCTTTATAAGCAATGTCGTACAGAAACAGTGAGTCTTCCGTCTGAGTTGGTGTATGAATCCAGGAAAGCAAGCTCTTCACCAGGCAACACTACTTTTTTAACATCACTTTTCCCCCTTTTTAAATATATTTTCTTTTTTTTATTTGTGTATGTGTGGTCAGGTTAGAGGTACAACCCCAAAACAGAAAAAGTTGTGACGTTGTGTAAAATGCAAGTAAAAACAGAATGTGATAATAGTAAACCCATTCTCGTCTCGTAAACCCATATTTAGCAGCAAAAAGGACATAGACAACATATCAAATGTTGAAAATGAAAATTTGGACTATTTCATGGAAAACATGTTAATTTTGAATTTGATGCCAGTAACATGTTTCAAAAAAATCTGGGACGGGAGCATGTTTACCACTGTGCTGCTTCACCTCTTAATTTAACAAAATTCTGTACAACTGCACAACTGTTTTCCTTGGATAGGACTTTTTGTTCATAGTGTGATAAAGTGAATGTTTTTTTTAATCATTACTCTGTTTTGTCTTTCAAACTTTTTAATAAAAATGGAAATTTTAAGATTTCTCCACCATCATTTATTACACAGAGCTTATCACTGGAAAAGGTCAGGCTGTCATTTGTTGTGATAGGTCTTCAAGACTGTAAAAACATGAAAAAGGATATTGTTAGTTAGTTAGAGTTAGATAGTATAGTTAGTAGGGGTGGAACGGTACACAGAAGTCACGGTTTGGTTCATACCGTGGTTCGGACATCACGGTTCAGTACAAGTTCGGTACAGTGGAGGGAAAAGCAAAAAAAAAAAAATGCAGAAGGCAATTTTTTTATTGTGAATGTCTCAGGCTGTAGGGCTAAGGCGGGACTACAGATTAGGTATCCCTAAAAAAACTTGCGTATCGAGCAGTTCTGCATTGCATTAATTAATTTGTGCTCAAGTTTTATTTATTTTTATACCATGTATTCTCCATGTAAATTCATGCACCGAACCGTGACACCCGTACCGTTTCGGTTCAATACGAAATACATGTACCGTTCCACCCCTATCAGTTAGAGTTAGATGTGCCGAAATGTGACGCCATTTACATGTACTGTTCCACCCCTATCAGGTAGAGTTAGATGTATTTCAAAAATATGATTCTTCAGAATGCTTTCTTGCTCAAACAAGAACTCAGATTCTGAGCACTGATTTTGATGGGTTAGCTTTGAAGTTTCAATACCTGTTTCTATACTGTTTCAATCAAAAAGTAATCAACAGGTTTGATGAAGGAAATGTAAATAAATATATTGTTGATATTTCTTGAACTATTACATTTCAAGAAATATCAACAATAATGGATGTGAAGATGGATGCAGATGGTAGCAGTACATGACTGTGAAGCTATTGTTATTTCATGTATGTTATTTCAAAATCATACTGCTTAAACTCTCGCAGCCAGCTCTCCTGCAGATAAAGAGATTCACTATTCTGGTAAAGGAGGCATGAGGTGATATTTAAACCAGAGGAGAATGTGGGAATTAAGGGCTAAGCTACACCAGGCATGTAACTGTAACACTCCGTTCGCATTGCGTCTGCTGCAACAATTAGTTTCCACTCAATGTATGTAGCTACACCAGACGTGATAGCAGTGTACATTCGAAAAAAATAGACCAATCTTCTAAAATAGATTTTACGTATCACGGATGGAACGCTTCAGTTATGCGTCTGGTATAGCTTCCCTGTCAGGTTTGTTTGGCACAGGCTGTGTCCAGTGGGTCTGAGTAGCAGTGAGCACACCAGGAACACACACACACACACCTGGACTCCACCAGGTCCTGGAGCAGTGGGCAGCCCTTGATCCAGCACCCATGGAGCAATTGGGAGGTCAAGGGCACCCCATCCATAGATTTGGATGTAGGAGACTGCTGTTCAATCACTCCCTCCACCACCCACACTATTTCTACAGTTAGAGATCGAACCGGATACGCTTCGGTTAAAAGTCAGATTCCTTAACATGTGTGTGTGTGTGTGTGTGAGAGTGAGAGAGAGTGTTAGTGTGTGTATGTGTTTGTTTTGTTATAGTTCATGCACATGCATGACAAATATATTGACAGTGTGTGTGGGATGTATGGTATGTTTTATTTACTTTCTTACTTACTTTCTTTCTTTCTTTCTTACTGCCTGGCTCGCTCCATCCGTGTATCACTGAGTTGACTTGTTTGTATCCTGTGGGCACTGCTGATGTCATGTTGTTTCCATGGCAATTGGTAATCATTTTCCATATCTGTCTCACAAAGGAGTTCATTTTATCATAAATAAAAAGTTATTGCTCTCTCTCCCTCACACGCACACACATCTGAAACAAAAATGTATTCGTTTCTCTGAAACCTCCAGTCATTAAAGGAGACAGAACTAAAGTACCTTGCTAATTCACAAGATGTTTGCTGTATGTGACAAAAAATGTTTTATCTTAGAACCCGTATAACATTGCTTAGAGCACCTTTAATTTACATGGCCAGCATAAATGTACATGTCAAAAGTGGGTTAAAATCCCACCCAGCTATAATCTGAGGTGTGAAATGACAAGTGTAAATGTTTGGTTCTTTCTTCCCTTTATAGTGACATGTCAATTATTTCCATCTCTCTCTGCTTTGATTTAATGCAACTGCAGTTGGAAATCAATTGAAACAGGGGCTTTGTGCAAGTCAAAACTGTGTTGGGGATCTTGGGCCATACAGTATATACAAATACTCATGCAAACTGTATTAAATCAGCTTTATGAAGCTCAGTAATCTATTGTGGTAAATAGCCCTATACATTTACATTAGTTATAGATTTTCATGCCACTTATATATTCTGCTACCTAGCTAACCGGACTGAGGGATGGCTAATAACTAGCTGGGTAGCCAATTATCTGGCAAAGCAATCAATGCTTATATTTCTAAAAAGTAATGTGTTTATTTGCATCTAATTTAACAATTTTGAAAAGGCACTCCAGATCTGTAAATGCAATATTACTATCCTACTCAATTTATGGACATAATTTACACATTTTGACCTCTTACACTGATTCATTTGTAGAACTACTAAGGTGACTCCTATGTGGGGAAAGCAGAGTAGGGTCCTTGGAGGGCAAGTAGTGGAGACATGGAAGACATGAGGGGTATTGAGAGTTATATCAGAGAGCCTATTTTCTATTCTGAATTAAAGAGCTAACCAACAACATTATGTAACTGCTTAATGGTCATTTGTCTGATCTCGAATGGTTACATGATTCTGCTAACAATATTGGCAGCCACATTTGACCAGCGCCTCTGTGTGAGTGATCTTTATAAGGAGAACCAGCAGGAATGTTTATTTGGGGATGAATGTCCTTCCTGAACCCAGCTATAGCAGTTCTAGTACTTCTCCAGGCTATAGGGACACGACTCTGTGAGAACACTCAACCAGACAAATGACAAATCCTGTCATTACCTGTAACAAGCTCTTCCAACCTCCTCCTCTGCTACAGGTAATGCATGTGTGTGTGTGTGTGTGACATGGCCATTTTGAGGTTTCCTGAAGACAAGAGAATAGAAGTAATCCTGACATAATTCGAGATCATTCCAGACATGATGGTGTGTTCTCTCTCTCTCTCTCTCTCTCACACACACACACACACACACTCACACACAAACACACAGGTAAAATAGCAGAGGTGGTCTGACATTTAACTACAACAGAACTGAACTCATAAATGAATGAAAACTAGTTTTGCTGCTCCTGACTTCCAATGACTTTCAATAAAGACAGTTGTAGTATTCAGAAGTGACCATTCTGAAAAGATGATGATTATGTGATTACAATGATTATAATGACTGCAATAATGACTGTTAATTTAGTGGTGGTGCCAATGAGACAACTTGTCAATGAGAGCTGTAAGATTAGCGGGTTAATCCTCCCACACCTCCTCATCATTATCATCCTCATCATCTCACCTCCTCCCTGGAGTAATGACTGATCTTTGCATAGTTGCCACGCAACGTCATGGTCCCACTCCTCCCACTATGTTCTATGTGAGATGAAGCGAGAGAACACTAGTGATAAAATCCATTTAATTCCATTCTTTTTAATTGCGACGCACGCAGCGCGATGCAACGTGACGTTTTGAGCAGAACTTTTGTAGGACGCCCCCTTTTTATTTTCTTTTTGTTGCTTATGTTGCTCTGCTATTTAGAATGATAAATATGACGCAGTAGAAGGGCATATTTAATGGGGGGGGGGGCAGATTCATTGTAGACAGATGCTTGACAGTCGCCTGCTCGGTGTGTGTGGTGTCTGAGACCGGAGAGACAGAGAGAGACAAAGAGAGAGACAGAGAGAGACAAACACGGACAGAGAACAGTGGACTCATGGCCATTATGTTAACAGAGCTGCCTCTGTGCTTACACAAGTCTTGAGACATTGAGCATGTACCTACAAACTGAGGTTAACAACATCTACCTCATGATAATGGCATGCAGGCCCAGGGTGGGTAATCGGGAGAATTCCCGGTGGGCTGCTTCACTTTTCGGCCGGTCAAGGAAAAACATATTGACTTTTGTCACGTTAGTCTATCTTCTCTTAAAGTAGGCTACTCACGTTCCGCAATCTATGACACCGCAGCCTCTGCATGGGTTGTTGCCTACCATGTGAGGGAGTTCTCCCCTCCCAAAAACAGCTGGTTGGGTCCATATAGCCCGTCTTTTTCCAAAAAGTTTTATCAGATAGGCCTACCGATAGCCGGGCCGGCTCTACCGTAGCGATAAGCATCAGGGAGGATGAATGGTATAAAGAGGCCAGGAGGGACTGAAAAGGCCAGTTAAAAGACACTGGAGGAGGATGTTGCCAAATGTGCCAAGCTTCCAGATTTTTTTAAAGACAGACATTGGCAACTAAGAGAGATAGCAATGATTAGCAACGTAATTATTGGGTAATATTGGACGTTAGCGTTGTCAACCTATTCGCAAGCAACTTATTAAATGAGTTAAAATATTAGCCTTTTTCATCCAGTATTGCGATTCATAGACTTTGCGAATACTATGCAAATATCGATAACAAAACCCAAGCTTGATCTGTGTAATATGCAGTAAACATTGTAGCCTCTGAGCAGTAGATCAGCCAGTCCCTGATGATGATGAGCCCGAAATAAGCGATGAGGAGGCCATGAGGGACAAGTAGAGAGGATAAAAGAGTAAACAATATGAATTAAAGTTATTTAATGTAAGAAAGATCAGTATGGCTTCCTATGAAACTTGGGCACAGCCTCAAGAGGATGTCTATGCTTCTGGAGAGGGATGCAATCATTAAATGAGACAAGGATGCCATAGAAGAAGTCCGATCCTTTCGAAACCTGTATGATGCAAAATGGCACGAGCTTGTGTCAGTAACATATTTGAAGAGCCTCAAAGAGTCCAAGTGGAACGCCCCCCCCAGCTGCTGCCTTTCACAGCAGATGTGCAGAAGTTACACAATTACCTGGATGAGAAGCAACAGCAGTACTAACATGATTTGGAATCTGAGGCGTCATCGCAGAACTGAGCCAGCCTGGCAAAGGTGACTCTTGCACAGGTTATTCTATATTTAACCGGCGTAGAGAAGATGAAGTGTCCAAAATGTCACTCTCTGCATACACATCAAGAGATACATCAGCACCTCATGAAGACGTCAACCTCGCTCTCTCTGAGCTCGAGAAAAAGCTCGGCCATTATTTCACTAGGGTAGAAATGAGAGGAAAGAGAGGTAGGAAAGTTGCTGTCCTCCTAAGCCCATTGATGCAGGGAGCACTCGACATGCTACATCAAAAGAGAAAGGAGTGTGGCGTCCTCAAAGAAAACAAATATGTGTTTGCCAGACCAGGAGCGATGTCGCACTACAGAGGGTCAGATTGCATTCGCCAGTTTGTCCAATGCTGTGATGTCAAGAATCCTCTCTCACTCACCTCAACAAGACTGAGAAAGCACATGGCTACCTTATCTAAAGTACTAAACCTTCAGGAGACAGAGCTTGACCAGCTTATATTTTTATGTACACTTACAACATCAGCCACAAGTCACTACATGTTGTCCTGTGGCATCAAAACAAACATCTTGATAAATCCTCAACACTCACACAACTCTCATACCGGGTTAAATAGACGACTGCTATAGCTATATACAGTATAATACTGTACATAGAGATTTCACTTTGTGATTCTCACATTGGCTGGGATTCTACATGAATTTTGAAGGTTTAACATGAGAACTTGTAATGTTCATCTTGTCATTCAATAGGTCCTGATGTCAGTCCGGCGCAAAAGCAGAAGCAAAGTGGGTTGCCGCTAGCCTAGAAATCTAAGGCTAAGGTACTTTTTGGCTCTGGACAAATGTGTTGGGCAGTTTTTATGTAGGTGGTTAGGAACAATGTACAGAAATGAAGAAATACCACACTTTTTTAATGCTATAATGTTGTCTATTGCCTATGTCATGCCAATGCAGCTGTGTGCCTCTTTACAAGAGAATCCATTAAGTCTAGGCGTACTTGTAAATGTAAATCCATCCCTCACCAACATGAAAAGTGAAAGATTTGGCTGGCTAAAGGCAATGTAGGGTACAGTGAAAGAAAATCACACTTTTAAAAATGGCATAATTTTGTTCATTGCCATGTTATGCCATTGCAGTTGTGTGTCTGTTAATCAGAGAATCCAATGCTTCTAGACCTGACTGCATCCTTATGTAAAACAATGAAAAACCTCACCCCACATTCTCTATTGATGTTTTGTTGAGGTAGGTTAAGATTTCATCCCCAGAAGAGGAGAGTGTTAGTGAGAGAGAGGAATGTCAGTGAGGGAGAGGAGAGTATCTGCGAAAGAGAGGAGAGTGTCATAACTCATTGCATGGCTTAAGGTACGTGGTTTTAAAGAGTTGCACAGTTGGTATACACATTCAAGAGACCGAAAAGACCGGAAATGTAAGCGTTATCGAATGAGATGGGACGGTCTGTTCCAAAATGCCAGGGCCGATTTTTTTGTTGTTGTCCCAGTCTGCCCCTGTTGTTGAATATCCAGCATACGGTGTATAATGCGCACAAAGCCAGGACACTACATCCAATCATATTCAGACAGAAGTACATGGTCAGACTTCGAGGAGAAGCGTTTTTCCCAGTCTTTTCTCACTCATACCCCCTCAGACAGGCAATGTTGATCAAACGTGGGTGAAGGAGTGGGTCAGGGGGTTTAATAAATTATGTTTTAAATGCATTTTATTCGGGCCAATATGGTGCTTCCTCAGGACAGGTGGTCCTACTGGACTTTATTGTATCCTGGGAGGAACTGATTGACAGAACACATAAGCACAAGCTTGGAAAAAGTTTGGAGTGGTTTTCAAGGTGTACCTTAGGAGTTAGTGGGCCGAGACATGCTGCTTTCAAGAAACTGGCCACAGACATCTCTGCATGAGCTGAGACAGCATCCCGATAGCTTTGTCCAAAGACTGGCAGAGGACAGAAGGGTAGAGCTGAGTGATTAACAGGCCTAACAGACAGAGGGATTGTTCGAGGATGGTGGTTCTAGTGCAATGCGATTCTGACCTATTGGTCATGAGCCAGGTGCTGGTGATGTATGAGGGAAGGGTCAAAAGGACTGATTTAAGATGGTTGCATATTAGGTGCAGGAGTGAATTCCTTGTCACAAGAGGCAACAACAATAGTTATGACACAAAGACACATCTTGTCTGTGTGTAAAAGCCCAGTTGGATGTTACCCTAGCTTGGCATAGTCACTGGAAATTATAGGGATTTTTAGCACGTACCTCTGGGGGATTTACAGAGGATGCCATACTGGCGCTTATCACTTTAAGTGATCATACTAAGGCCCTTCTATGGCTTCATTTAAATAGAAATTTGCCCTGCTAAGATGAGTAGTAATTGAAATCTAGCCATTTAAAGCTTATGGCAGCCATCTTGAATATGACTCCTTTCCCAAACTTAGAATTCACTAGATTTCTGGTATGTTATTTAACAGGTCCAATAGTACCTGAATCCATAAAATCCTTTTGTATCAATTATTTTGGGGTTCAACCTTATATTGTCTTACACATTGAAACGTGTTCTGCCATGTAGTGCATTTTAAATGACACACTCACACAGCCGGCGTGGGCTTATGTCCAGACTTTACTCAGGCAACATCCTGTGTACATTGTCTATCTGGTCTACAGCGCATCTCCCCCCTTTCAACCCAACTAAAGAGAATTAAACCAAAACTAAATTAAATTAAAAAAAAGTACCTTGCATAACACAAACACAATATCATAACATGAAAACATATGCTTTTTTTTTTCTTCTTCTTTTTTTAACACACTTATATTGTGTATTGACAGCCTCTACTGTTCAGCAACTTTCAGTAAGTTTCTTAGGAGGCTGAACAACGCGCTTTAGTCTGCCAGGTGTCGTTACAGGAGAGTAATACACATTCGCTGGCACTTCTGGGCCCACTGTATGCCTCAGTGTACTGTGGTCAACCCGGTCAGTAGTGTTGTCTCCGATTTGAGGTGTTGTGTCGGCCCGTTCCACCCCTGTCTGGCTTGACATTTGTTTCTTGAGATTGACACAATTTCTTCTCAAAGACCCCCCATGCTTAGTCTGAACTTCTTTGTATTGAAACATGCATGTTCTAGATGCCTGTTACATGATCTTTTATCCTGACATGTTCTCTTAGCATTAAGTCACACAATTGCTTTGCTCTTTTATCATGTTGCTGTTTTTGTTTCCCTTTTTCTTTGTCCATTTTGACTTTATGTGCTCCTTTTGGTGTCAATATATCTTCATGGATTGGCAAATTAGTTTGTATGCGTTGTCCCATTAGCTTCTGAGCTGGAGACAAGCCGTTCTGCAGTGGTGCACTTCTGTAAATCATCACACTGTGATGAAAGTCTTCTTTTCCATCAAGTGCTTTCTTCATGAGACCTTTGACTACCTTTACTGAGCTCTCTGCAAGGCCATTAGACCTGGGATAATGTGGACTACAGGTTACAGTATGTGCTGGAAACCCCCATTCTTTAACTAAGTCAGCAAATTGACTGCTTGCGAACTGTGGACCATTATCTGATATAAGTTCACATGGGACTGCATGTCTTCCAAATACTGTCTTCAAGAACACAATGACTGCTTTGGTGGATGTTGTTTGCAGTGTTGCAACTTCAGGGTAGTTTGAGAAGTAATCTGTCACAACTATATGGCTCTTACCATTGCAGTCAAACAGATCAGCTCCCACTCTGCAGAATGGTCTACCTGGCACAGAGTATGTCATAAGTGGCTGTGGTGTGGCCAATATCTTGGTTCATTCTTGGCCAGTACATGACTTCAAGAGCTCTGCGTTTATACTTTTCTTCCCCCAAGTGCTCTTCATGTACCTTTTCTAGCATATCTATGTATGAAAGGTCGTAGCAGAATTAAGCGCTATGCTGTTCTTTTTACATGTATGGCGACTAGGGCAGTCCATCTTGAGGTGGGTTATACTAGACACAGATTTGTGCATAAATGCCATCCACCGTTTCATGTGTCACAGCGGTCAGGTGTCTCATTTTATCTCAGATAATGGCACCAACTCTATTGGGGCTGAACAGGAGTTGAGGGAAGCAGTTGCTGAGTTGCACCATGAGAACATTCAGCAAGCTCTACTGCAGTGTGGTCTAACATGGTCTTAGAACCCCCCAGCCGCCTCTCACCATGGGGGCATCTATATATATATATATATCAGTGGCGGACCGTCAGGGCCTTCAAAGCCTTCTCTGAAGGCCTAACTATTTTCAAACGAATGAAAAATAATAGTGTCTTTAATAACATTGTACTTTAGCATTTATTACTTGCTTCTGCTTCTCCTTCCCCGATTGTTCTCGACTACTGATATCCCACCGCTGTCCGATATGTGATTTGATTGGCAGATTGTGTGAACAAATAGTGAGGGGGTGCAATACATTTTTATCCAATCGCACGTCTTCTCTTGTTAAGTCCCGCATCAGGCCTTCACAAGGAATCCCTGCGTTTTCGGTACCTAAGCAACCATTAGAAATCATATGTTTGGATTCGGCTTGATTGATGGCTACATCTGACTGATTAGCCAATCAAATCGACCTGTTATGGCGAGGTAGGCAGGTCTGACTGCAGCTGGGCCTGCAATGTTCCAAAAGAATACCCGGAACCGTTCATCACGAATTTTGACGCTGTCTGTTTTACGTGATGAACTTTGTGAGCAACTTCTGTCAGTCAGACAAACATTCACTGGAAAAGTACATGTCACACTGACATGACTATGGTTATAGTTATGAACAGTAAATTGACCGTTTTTGTTTCAAAAATATATATTGATACGCCTTCATTAAGCAAAATAATATAGGCTAATGTAACGTTACAGTGTCAGCTGGACTACATGTTAGCAAGATGCACATAACGTCAGCTAGCTCTGCACGTAGCTGGTAACCTATGCAGGAATTGGTAAGTTTTGTTTCATGTTTATTTGATAACATAGACTTGTAGTACAGTAGTACTATAGATGCTTGTTATCTGGCCCTTTTCTATATAAAAACTGTTTTTGTGCTGCTTGCAGACTGCAGTGTCTGTTTGGTTACTCTACTGTATGCTAGCTTGAGGAGTTGGTGGCTTTGGTGAAGATGTCTGGATCGGGCATCTATGTGAAAACTGTCATTTGTCTTTGGTTCCCTGCCCTGCTAGTTTAGTCTGACTTTTTATCTCTCTGAGTTTTGTGGAAATCAGACCATCAGACCAGGCTATCAGACATTCTAAAATATCCAACAAGCATTAGCAGCATTAGGGCAATACACATAGATATACGGCAATACATCTGGTGACTTTTATGTTTAATAGCATGGTGGTGTGATGTGACATTTTTTTTTTTATAATTTCTGTTGAGACATTTTCTCATAGTGTAGGCCTACCACGAAATAGCCTACGCTTGGCAAACACTGTAGGATAGCCTACTGTAGTTTCACGTGAGTAATCAGAGCAGCGTGGTACCTAGAACAGTTGCACTGTAACGTTAACGTTAGAGCTACAACTAAATAGGAGAGCCACAGTCTGAAGCAAGTTTGCTGATGTCAGATTAAACTACTAAATGGTTTGGACACATCATTGTAGACCGGTGGCAGTGCTATATGTGCGTGCGAGTCATGAACATAAATTAGGCAACCGATAGCCTAAATATTTCAAAGTAGTCTGCACAAACCCATACTTGAGTACACTTGGTGTTCACTTTCAACATGACATGGACTAAATTGCACGTCTTTACTGGCAGCAGCAGGCAGCAGTTTATAATGTACTTGTGAATATGGGTGGTAAATAAATAGCCTAGCCTAATTTGCTGCTGATCTGTTAACCAATAAGCAATCGGAGCATTAATTTTTTGTGTAACGAAGATTCTAGTGCTACAGACTCGTGTAAGAGAGAGAAAACTATTCCCCCACCATGAAATGCTGGAAATTTGCACACATTTTAACGCTGAAATGTAAAAAAAAAAATATCTGCCGTAACGCCCCCCTATTATTATTTTTGTCAAAAAATAGTCATCATTGAAGGCCTAACCACTGAACGCACGGTCCGCCACTGATATATATATATACATATATATGTAGAGAGAGAGAGAGAGAGCATAGCATAGCATACAAACCTATTCTATAATAAAATAATTCTATATCGGTATTACGACAACGAACGATATATTTTTGAAAACGATATGTAGTTGAGACAATATCGTAATACCGGTATTATGTCAAATAATAGGCCATTTTATCAAAGCCACTTGCTCTTCTGTGTTCAGACCATTCAGATAGCCGCAGCTCTGCTCAACTGTGCCCCTTGCGTGTGCACGTTCTCCCTCGCAGCACTACAAACTTTCAAACATGATGGACACTGAGTCAGATTTTGTTTACCTTGATCAGAGGTTGGTGCTGATGCCTATTCCGTCGGCACATCAACGGCTAGACCCGAGAATTCTCGTTGTGAAATCAAAATTCCACTGGAGCTCCAAGCGGTTTTGTACACGCAGATTTAAGTTACAACACTGTTTAGCAGCTACAGCTCTTCGACTCACGGTAAAATGTCATTTTTGGTACATAGCCTAGCTTATTTAAATACACTGATGAATGCTTGCGTTTAGTGACAGTAGCAGATCTAAAGTCCTCAGGGAGACAACCTAAACGCTAATTTTATGAAGAGGATATGCACGCGACTCGCGAGCAGTTAGGGCATAATTTTTTATGATTCCTGAAACCCCATTCAATCGTGCATAGGGATTTTTCTTACGAACCGGAACATGCAAAAATGAACGCATACAAAACGACGGTAGCGTCTCACACTCTTGATGAGTGACTCAGTTACGTTGTTTAAGTAGCCTAATTGTTTAAAACTATTTTTGTTGTTGATAGCAACATGTCTAGGCCATCATAGTCTACATTTGCTTGTCATCTAGGGCCTATCAAACCCTTACAGGTAAAAAAACTGCATTGTGTGACAAAACGGCAATTTTTTTCAATATTGTTGTGCCCAAAATAGCCTATTGCATTGTGCAGTACAATATAGGCCTGCGTTGTCAGTCAGGGTCAACTTTTGGTCTTTTGTTATTTGCACAGCTTCATCAGAGCAACTGTAGCCTATGCCTATTGTAGGCCTATGTTATTGTTTACACTTTATTGCACAGCTCTGTTAGAGCAGTCCGAGAGTCTGAAATTAATATAATTAAAACTGGCTGTGTTGTCATAATTGTTGTGTTGAGTGAATATATGAACCACTTCGCTCTTTCTGTTTGAAATATCAATATCGTATCGATATCGTATATCGCCAATCAGCCCAAAAATATCGGGATATCAGTTTTGGTCCATATCGCCCAGCCCTACCTGCAGCATACATAATCCAAACTGACCATCACCTAACTCTAATTTTATGACTGTAGGTAGGCCATATCACCTTCACGTTTAGACAGCAGTCAATCTGGGGTGCCGATGTCTGACTGTTGGTCCTGTCTAGTGATGTCAGAACAGCTGTTCCCCAGAAGAATGATATACCTGAGAAGTGTGTTAAGATGTTCCTCAGAAGAATAGAAAGACCTGAAATGTGTGTTTAGGGTCCCCAGAAGGATAGTAATACCTGAGAAGTCCCCAAATGGGAGGTCCCTGTCAGGTTTGAACCCAAGTTTAGAATATTGTTAATTTAAAGTGATATTCATGCTCCTGAAGTGCATCTGATCATACCTGATTTTTTTCAGAGGTGTATCATGCTTAGAAAGGGTGGCTCCCACAATGTAGGTAAATAACAGGTGGTCCCACAATGTGACAAAAATAAACGTGTGTGTGTGTGTGTATGAAGTGTATAATATTCACACTAGTGAATGTTATAGTTACACTTTTTTACAGCCTTCATGCCCTGCTCTATTAAGAGGCAGCTGCATGGGGTGATGATATTGACCTAATGGTTCTTCCCTGCTGTTGATTACAGGCTTAGCTCACTCAGGTGCGTTGGGTTGTCTTACTCGATTTTCTTTCAGGAAGATTGGACTTCATCTGCGTAAGAGTGTTACAAAACAAGACCCATGGGAGATTTCATGTTGACTGTTTGACAGACCCACGGAATTTGGACTTAGTATGAATTTGACTTGGGGCCATGCTGGGTTGGGTGTGTCTCTGCCTTCCATAGGTGCAATTACAGAAAACAACCTATTTGGTCAGGAAAATAGGTGTGTTTGTGTGTGTGTGTGTGTGTGTCGTGTGGCAACAAAAGCTCTGGGAATGTCTACTCAATCTTCCGGCATGTTTGATCAAAAGTGATGACATAAAAATGTCATATTACAGCCATTGTTTAAACACTGTGTTTCAATCCACATAGATTTGGATTGAAACACTGAACCCTCCACCAAAAAGCCTTTTTAAAACACAGTGGGTTGTGCATTGTTATGCACTGAGGTTTTCGTCCAATACATCATGCTGGTCTGACTGATGCATCAAGAGAATTATCAACCCTTAAAAGTTTTCTGTCGACTTGTACGTTTCCTTTCATGTCTGATGTTCTTGATTATTTTTTTGTCTTCCGTGTTAGTGCCAATTTAAGACAAGAGCCCCATGGGTGGATTTGATTAAAGTACAGGGGAGAGAATTTCCTGAACCTGCCGAGTATTTTCTCAAATAAGCATGCAGACATTGTTGTCCTGGAGCACATGACCAGCCAAACAGGCTTTCCAAAAACACACACACACACACACACACACCAAACAGGCTTTCCAAAATCCCTGATCTCTGCAGAGATTTATTTTAGAGACCTTTGATCCTGGCATGGAATGCCTCTGTTTATGTACTCACATTTACTCACTCACACACACACACACACACACACGCCCACCTGCCCTACGCAGCTCACCCCTACCAACTAATACAACAATACAAGTAGCATGGAGTATCCTGATGTTGTGGTGTTGGCCAACAGTGTTACAGCCTCCATCCTTTACATATCATAACAACTGCTAGCCCCATTTGGTGTGTTTAATCAGTTTTGAGTGTTGTGGAATGTCTTGTAGCTCATTGTGTAGCCAAGATGAGGACGATCATTGGCTGAGTATTGTTTGCGCATGTTCTCTATTCATTGGCTTAAACTGTCTGTATACCTAATACTCCGTTTTATCATTGTTTGTCATCTCCTTCCATTATAGACAGTGAAGAATTTGTCTGATTGTAAATAAGAATCAGACAAATTCAGTATGTATTTTAGTATGTATTTTATATATTCAGTTTTATGTTTTATTTGGATGCCACACCAAAAAGATCATCGCTGTGTTCTGTATAGCTGCATTGAAATGTGATATTTCATAAGCTGTTTTATTTTGTGCTGTTGTTCTATGCTATTCTACGGAAGCATAATGCTGCAACACTAAAATAAATAAAAAGGCTCAGTATCACATAATTAAGTGAAAACTTTCTATCTTTTTACCGTTTTAACAAGATATTTATCAGGTTATTTCAAGATATATATCTTGTAAAAACGTAAAAATATCATATCACGTTATTACATGAAATTATGACTGTGCAACTGCAGCATCACTTCTCACTCCCCGCGTCCCTTCCCCACAGCCCTGGAAATGACTGCGATGACCTGACATGCAGGCTACCGAGCCAGAGCGCTCTATTCATTCACCCACATTGCGTGAAGATTCACATATTTAGCAAAGCCCTTCCTCCAAAGCTCTTCCTCCAGTGAAAGTTTTATTTATTGTGTTGATAAGATGATGAAGAAGAACTATCAGGCTGTGTGAGCAGGCTACTCCTGTACAGAACCTCTCTCTCGGCCTCCTTTTCAGCGGCTCTCTGCCAATACACACACATCCCTCTTCGCTGCGTGTGGGATGGGCACACACGTAGCCTACACACACATACACAAAAACAAACACTCATCAAGCAGCACTGTGTAATAGCAGTCAGGGTGCAAGTTTATAGACACGACTATCATTTATACCAGCCATTAGATCTCATGGACTCGTTTCGTTTTGTTATCTTGAAATAATGTGAAATAATATTTTTTGGGGGGCTTTTTTTATGCCTTTATTGCGGATAGGATAGTGGAGAATGACAGGAAGTGAGTGGGAGAGAGAATCGGGGTGGGATCCGGAAAGGACCACGGGGCGGGAATCGAACCCGGGTCGCCGGCGTACAGTGCGGGTGCCCCAGCCAGTTGCGCCACAGCTGGGGCCAATAATGTGATAATTTCATGTAAAAACATGAAATATCTTGTAAAAACTTGAAAAAATCATATCTTCAAATAACATGATATTTTCACGTTATAACGTTATTTCAAGATATGATTTTTTTCATGTTTTTACAAGATTTTTTTTTACAAGAATTTGATTGAGTCATGATATAACGTGATAATTTCATGTAGATAATTTCCTGCAAGAATTTGATTGAGTCATGAAATAACGTGATAACTTCATGTAATAACGTGATACATATCTTGTTAAAACGTGAAAAATATATTGTTATAACAAGAAACTTTTCACGTAATTACGTAATACTGAGCCTTTTTATTTATTTTAGTGTGGCAGCAATACGCTTCATAATGTAACTGTCAATGTGTGTGCGTGTGTGTGTGCGCACGCGCCTCTGTGTTTGCAATTACTAGAACAAATGGAAAAAGTGAAAATATTTTTTTCAGCGGTACCAGACAAACCGGGACATTATGTTGATTGGACACCTATTCACAACACAAGGTCAAATGGATCTCCAGCTTTCACAAGCTGAAGATCCATTTGCAGTAAGCAGTCACAATGTTTGCAGAAACACACCACTCTTGAGCTCTGTGGAGACAGACAACACCTTACTGTTACAAAAACAACTTATTGTTCTCCAATGCCAGCAGATGTCATGAAGAGTCAAGTAGATGTTGTTCCCGGCTATCATCCCCTTTGCAGGTCACTATCAAGACTCTTTCATGGACATGAGCAAACCTTTTAAACAAAAGACATTTGTGAAGATGCAATCTTCTGTTTTTAAACTTCAACAGAGTACTCGCCTTCAAGGAAGTTAACACTTGGCAATGGAAAGTGGCCAGACTCTCTGTACATTATGAAATGTATGAGAGTCTGGTAGGAACAGAATATAACTTTTGGTCCTGCTGCCGCCCACACAGACAGTTTAAGGATAATTCCGGTATTTAGCACTTTGAGTCCCTTTTCTGATTTGTCTTGGATGAACTAGAGTGGTGGACACCGAAATTTGTCTCGACTTTTCTGACTCGTTTTGAATCGCCTTTGACTACTTCAGAGTGGCTGCCTATGGGCATGCACAAACATGTCCTTAAAACAACCCTTCACGTTCGTTTTCAAAACTGTGCAACTCACCGAGTGGTTAGTGGTGTTCGTTGATGTTCCAAAACAAGTAGCGTATAGCAAAATACATTTTCTGTCGTGTTTTATTTGCGATTTTGTAAAATCCCATTGATTTCTGTTGGAAGACTCATTGCACGTTGATATTACTGCGCCACCTGAAACGGAAACTGGGGCTGTTTACATTTGGTTGTAGTCTTTCCGTGAGACCTTCTTTTACTGTCTATGCTTCAAGCTCAAATAATGAGCGGAAGTTTATACGCGGTTGGGAGGTATCTGAAAAAATGGTTCCACAATAGCAAATAACACGGCTGGAAATCATACATTGCGCTGATATATTTGTTTTTAATAATCAACAAACACCACTAACAACTTGGTGAGTTGCACAGTTTTGAAAACGAAAGGGTTGTTTTAAGGACATGTTTGTGCATGCCCATAGGCAGCCACTATAAAGCAGTAAAGACGATTCAAAACGAGTCAGAAAAGTTGTGACAGGACCAATCGTCAAAATTTCGGTGTCCACCACTCTAGTTCATCCAAAACAAACCAGAAAAGGGACTCAAAGTGCTAAATACTGGAATTATCAAAGAAAAAGAGTAAATACACTTGATACAAAGAATATTTAATACACATAACTGCAGAGAATCCATGAGAGTACAGACACTGTTGCCCTGCCTCATTATATCTACCCTGTATTACAGGAACTTCTCTGTTATTTTGGTACCCGTAACATATACTCACCATGCATCATGTTTGTAATGTCTTTCCAAAATAGGACACATCTCACACCCTATTCCGCATGCAAAACACCATTTACTCCATTTATGTCATTGGATGTGCCAACATGAAGGCCTAAATCAGGGGTGTCAAACATAAGGCCCGGGGGCCAGATCAGGCCCGCCAGCAGGTTCCATAAGGCCCCCCAAGAAGTTTTGGGTGGGAAGGGAAAATTAGAAAGAAAAGATATTCACATCGACAATTTGTAATAAGCAATTTCTGTGATAAATTGATTAAACCTAGCACTACAAATCATCCCCAGGAAGGAAGAGGCCAAAAAACTGACATGGAAATTGGGTGTTTCAAGAGAGAAAGAGCACGATATGACGACTAAATGATTTGTACTTGTTTGCTCATGAGGGTGTAGTAAAGGAGTATATCATCAAACAACACTCTGATACCAATGCAGAGAAATGAAAATGACCACGACAATGACGGCCCCCGTGAGGGCTCATTCCAACAAATCCGGCCCACTGCCTATATGAGTTTGACACCCCTGGCCTAAATGAAGTCTCCTCTTATTGATGGCAAGAGTTGAATAGTGCTTTTACTGTCTAGGTGCTCTTAAGTTAACCATGGCAACAGCCTCTCTCATGTTGATGGATTTTATTATTCAGGTCACTTATTTGCAGGTGCACCAACAATGCTCATTCGTGGCAACCTAATTGGAACAACAATCAACCCTCCACTGACAGAGAGCAACATGGCAGTAATTTGGCATTTATTATCTCAGTCAAATGTGGCTTATCTTTTGTACATTATTTCAGATATTTACACAGGAGAGGCGTTAAATTCCAGGTGCTTTAGGTAAGGGGTTTCCCACAGTGGCCAATCAAAAACTAAGCCTATTTGACATCAAAAACAAAAACACCAAATAGAAAAACAGATGAAAAACATCACCAAGCGAGAGCATTTCACTGGGGTTATCAAGCAAGCACCTTCCTTCATCTGTGTTTTTGGTGAATTAGGCAACACATCCACATCACATCCAGACAACACATCCACACAACACATCCAGACAACACATCCAGACAACACATCCACAACACATCCAGACAACACATCCACACAACACATCCACAACACATCCACACAACACATCCACAACACATCCACACAACACATCCACAACACATCCAGACAACACATCCACAACACATCCAGACAACACATCCACAACACATCCAGACAACACATCCACAACACATCCACAACACATCCAGACAACACATCCAGACAACACATCCACAACACATCCAGACAACACATCCACAACACATCCACAACACATCCAGACTGCTAAACAGTGTTGTTTGGCGTCCCAGGGTTCCTTACCAACAATACCAACAAATTCGTCGTTCATTCCTCTTCGTTGCTTTGGCCCATTTGTGATCCAAACTACAACATATCCAAACAAAACAGACTCTTGATGAAGGCACCAACAAATACAAAAAGTATCTGCAAAAGCTTTGGTTATTCCGCTTCTTTGCTGTGGCTGTTTATGATCAGCAACATAGCCAGACAAACCGCAAGCCCTTGATGCAGGCACCAACAAACACAATACAAACCCCACACTGTTTTTGCATACCGACCAGGGATTTGTACTCTTTTAGACAGCACAATGATGCACACACACTAAATATTCATAAGCTGAGGGAGAGCTGAAAAACACACAGACCAGTCTCCCATCTCATTAGACCCCTCATCGATGGGCCTTCCTACTCTAATCCTGTTGGTGCTCTGCTGGAATGGGAAATGATCTATTAGCATCGCTAACCGTAGAGCGGCCCAAAAACACACAGGCATACAATAGTTTCAGCAACCTTCAGCACCTTATTGAACACTTCTTTAAATGGTTAGGGCAAGGCAATTGGGTTTTGTATCTTTGAAAAGTTTTACTACATTTTTATTTTATTAATTTATTCATTTTAATGGCTTCTGGTTTAGGAAACAGTGAAGGTTTGGAGTATGTGTCAGAGTAGTGACAGTAGAGTGACAGATTCTACTGTTTTTGAATTGTTGTTGTTGAGGTTTGAAGTAGGTACAGGCGCTCTGCAAGATGGATAAATCAATAGTCCGTTGAATAGAGGACAGTTCTTGTTGTTCAGGAACCTTCAGAAACTGAACAGTCAACACAAGCGCTGTTATTGCATAGCCAGCGTTTTACTTTAGATGAGACACAACAGGACTGGGACAGTACGAAGGAAAAAGGGAAGAGGAAGAGTGGAGTGAAAGAGAGAGAGATAGAGAGACAGAGGAGAAAGGGTGTGATACAGGAGCTGAAAGGAAAAACACACTCAAGACAGAGTGCGAGACTGGCTTGAATGCTTTGAATATCAACACAAAGTATATTAAAAATAACAAATGACTTCATCATAGCGTGGAGAGCAAAAGGAAAACACAGTGATATTAAATATTCTATCTCTATGTACAATAGAGAAAAACTAACAAATGGAAAAAAGATTGAAAGAATGATTGGCAGATAACCACCTTCAGTAGTCCATAACAAATCTACAGTGTGCGACATCCACACCTGCCTAGATAAGAACTGGAAACAATTCTTAGTTCTTAGTTCCATAAATAGCCACTAATAACATGTCTGATTATTGGAATGTGAATATGAATAGCTCAATTCAGTTCTGTATAACAATGCCAAACATCTCATTGTAAAGGCAAAATGATTGCCCCATTAAAAAAAAAAAAAAACATTCAAACACATTGTCTTCCATTCACGTCATGCAATGCATGTCCATTGACAAAGACAAACCTGAGGCCACGGCTGACAGAGAGGTCCTTGTGTAGGTTCTGTCTTGTTTAATTAACAGTTCAGAAAGCAAAGGGGCCTTTTGTGTTCAATCTAATAGGGCCTGTTCTCACTGGAAGAGTGAAGAAAATAGCCTCCTCCCGGGTGGGCTAGTGTTGCGCTCTAGCAGCGTGCCAGGGCATTTGTTTTAGACATTTGGGATGGACTCCGCCGCAGTCCTAATTCAGGGATTCTGTCAGCCTTTCATAATGAATGTGAACTGTCTGAACAAGACGGACAGTTCAAGCAAATACAAAGCTACAGTGCATACGGAAAGTATTCACAGCGCTTCACTTTTTCCACATTTTGTTATGTTTCAGTATCATCTTAAAATGCATTCAATTCATTTTTTTCTCATCAATCTACACACAATACTCCAACACTCGACATACACAGGTGCTTGGAGTGTTTTGTAAATGTATAAAAAAATAAAAGACTGAAATATTCCATTTACATAAGTATTCAGACCCTTTGTTAAGAGTAATTGAGCTCTGGTGCATCTACTTATATCAATGGTCCTTGAGATGTGAGACAGGGTTGTGTGATGACACAGACCTGGGAAGGATACTAGAACATTTCTGCAGCATTGAGAGTGCCCAAGAGCACACATCATTCTCAAATGGAAAAGTTTGGAACAACCAATATGGCATTGGCAATATCAAGGTCATACATGAAAAGGGATGCCTGACAGTGCTACAAAATGACAGGAAGTGGAGAAAACAATGGTGTTATCAATGGTAGTTGTGACATGGCAAGAATGCAAAGAATTTGTAGGACTATATTTTCTATGGATGTGGATTCCATCAAACATTTCACATTTTAAAATGAAAAAGACTAGACCGTCTGAGACTACATCATTCAGTATTTAATTTGGGTAACACTTTATTTTAATGTGTCGCTGTTACAGTGTACCTACCTAATTAGGTACAGTGGTACAACCTGTGTAACAACATGTACCATCAGGTACTATCATTGTACTTGCATTATGTATTTGTGGGTACCTACATATAACTGTTACATTGTAATACTGTGGGGGTTGCCTCTCTCTGCTTAATTGTTTTTACCCTCACCCCCCATATTGATCAATTTACTTCATATAAGTAAAATGCGGCAACATGACAACCGTCTAGTGCGAATAATACCCTCTGACATCAGAAACGGACCATCACTGTCAGCGCTCTCACTGTTGACTCACTGGCAGCGTGTTGACTGGTTCTGGCCTTATCATGCACAGCGTTTCAAAATGCATTTTCCCCCTGAAACTACAGTATAAACCCCTGGCCTATCTGTTCCATTCCCCTGCACCTGTTCCCTCCTCTCCAACCACTCGGCATTCTGCTGCTGTGGCCATTAGTTGAACTGCCCCCTCTCTGATCGACCGTGCCTTTAAATATGTCCAGCTCTGGTCCATCTCGAAGGCTTGATGTCTTCGAGACGGTGTGTACTGGCCACTGCAGTCCTCCTCCAGGGGGTCTGGACTCTGTCTGGAACATGGGTATTTTGGGGGGACACTGGCGTTTGATCTCCTCTATCAGGGTCTCTTTTAAAACAGACAGCTGGTCCTGCATCTCCTTTATAAGTTCAGCCCTATGTGTGAGTACGCCCTCTCTCCACCTTCGAGTAACTGTGGCCTGTTGTAGCTGTGGTGTGGAAATCAGAGGCGCACTTTGTCAACAGGCAAACCAAGCAACTGCTTGGAGCCCCGAGCCGCTAGGGGGCCCCCGACCTGGTCTCAGCGCGTTTGCCTGTGGGTCAAGCGAGAATTTCGTCCATAGAGATTGAATGATGTTGTACAAACAGTACGTGCATATGTAGGCCCTATGCTATGGCCTTATGAACAGCGGATCTGTGTTCAAAAAAGTTCAAAGAATCCGCACATATTTAGGCAACTGTGGTAAACGTCAATCGAGGGTGCAGTGATGACGGATCAACATCGGAAGTTATAGTAGGCTAATTTTAATTGGCAGAAAGATTGAACATGGTTTGCTACATCTATACGACAGTAAACTTCAGCTAGCTAGCGGCAGTTACAACTAGTTAAGCAAGGAGATGGTTAACGTTATGTTTGTATTAGGGCTGTCAGCCATAACATGTTAATCGCGATGCAGTAAGGACCAAGCAGTAAGGACCAAGCAATTTGTTAGAACCCGATTGACGCAAAGTGCGTCAAAAATAGACCCTTTCTTCTTTGTTACATTGCTTTGGAACTGTTCATTGCAGCGAGATAAACTTTTATTGTGTGACAGAGCAGAAGTGGGGCTTTCCAACGAGACTGTGCACTTGTCTGTACGATCAAGTATGAAAATAAAAGAAAATCATGAAATTAAATCAAATTGCATCATATTACAGTCTATACTTCTCTGCGTTCACCTGCTCACCCATTACTCTCGTTTGAATTACTCGCAAACCCGTGATCGCATAGATATGGCAAGCATATCATATGAAAAGAGGAGACACAGGGCTATCCATTGGTACCATGAATATCGATCCTTTTGGCTTGGTTGGGGTTGGTTGGAACACCTATAGTCCTTTGCAGTACCCCTTTTGCTTTTGTTTGAAGTGCTCATCTAGATCACTGCCTGTAGGGCTTTGCTGATGTCTTTCCTGTGTGTTTTTCTTCAGTAGGGCCCACCGTCAAGACCAATTTGGTCCCTACCGATTTTTTTTTACTTCAAATGTTTAAAAATGTCTGAAATGCTTCCAAATGTAAAACTATGTTCAGTAATTACAATAACAATGCTAAAATAAAGATTGATGATGTTTTTATGTGTAAAATACAAAGTTTATAGATTTGTCACAAAATAGCCATAGGGAATGTATGTGCCAACCAACCCCAAAATCAGTGTGCCAACCTGCCCCGCTCACATTAGGTCAAACTTTTTTGCACAAATGCTGTTAGCCTGCTAATATCAGTCACCTCAGGTTTTCAAACTTCATTTTAAGATATAGATGAGTCCCCTAGCAATCAATTATAATGAATATTTTTTATATATCCCTAACTATTACCCTTCTAGGATGTATTTAGTGGGAGGTGCATATTCTAAGTTTTGACACTACAAAATTAAAATGTTGTTCTCACCTAAAGGGTTAATGACCTGGAGACCAGTTACATACGTGAGTTTACTCTACTCAATAAGGCCGTCAGTTTAGTGTTGGAATTTTGTTGCAGCTCCCTCTAGTAGCCTGGATATTAACAGTGTTTCAACCTGCCCCTGTTCCAACCAGCCCCGGTCTCCCCTACCATGAATATCGATCCTTTTGGCTTATAAAAACAGACGAAGTAACTGCAAAATAATAACGTCATGTACACAAACCAACGCTGCACACCCATTACTCTCGTTTGAATTACTCGCGGACCCGTGATCGGATAGATATGCCGCGCATGTCAGATGAAAGAGGAGACACAGAGCTATCATTTGATATCAAGTACATCCTTCTGGGTTATAAAACAGACAAAGTGACAGCAAAATAATAACTTCAAATAGCTGGACTTACCCCACTTTCACAAATTGTTGTCTGTTTTTGTGGCAAAGCATGTTCATAATCCGGTTTTGAAATCCTAGCAAATTCCTGCATGGCATCCAATTCAAGGCTCACATTGCATCACAATTTGTTCAACAAAGAAACCCCTTTTTTGCTTCTACTTTGTTCATGGCAATGCAGTAAAAAGATGTAGAGAATCATTATGAGTGCATACACCATGCACTCAAAATTATATTTTGTGAGATACATTTCAAAATATAAGAATTTTTATAATACGTTTTTTGTATTTTTATTATTTAACATAAAAACCTAATGGTGATATAACATAATGGTTATAAAACTTGTCGGTAGGGCCCCCTTTGAATTTTTGCTTGGGGCCCCCACAGACTCTAGAATCGCCTCTGGTGGAAATGTGTGGTGAACTATCAAACTGTCTTCAATTCAGCTTCCAGAGCTCAAGCCTTCCCACTTTCCTCACTGAATCAACGTCCCAGATTTACCTCACCTGCAGTCGAAGATCCTGCTGCACAACACCAGGCATCACACAAAGGCTAAACTCTAACAGTCATCTGATCTTAGGCTGAGCCATCTGGCATGTTCCTGTATTAACCAGAACATTGGGTCATGTAAACACATTTGTTGGAAAATATCTGGAATATTCATTTATGCTTGTGCATGTTCGTGCAAGGAATTTTGATCACTTGGTTATTTGCTCTGACACCTTGACAATAGGGTGAAAGCGTGGCTAAAAGTTTGAACTTCCGGAGCGAAGATGAGACCAATTCATGTATAAGTATATAAGTATATATACTCTTTTGATCCTGTGAGGGAAATTTGGTCTCTGCATTTATCCCAATCCGTGAATTAGTGAAACACACTCAGCACACAGTGAGGTAAAGCACAGACTAATCCCGGCGCAGTGAGCTGCCTGCAACAACAGCGGTGCTTGGGGAGCAGTGAGGGGTTAGGTGCCTTGCTCAAGGGCACTTCAGCCGTGCCTACTGGTCGGGGTTCGAACCGGCAACCCTCAAGTCCGAAGCACTAACCAGTAGGCCACGGCTGCACCAAATCATAATGTAATCATATAATGAAAGTCGGAATGTCTCAGAATTCAATCTATGGCCGAAAGCATTGCAATAGTGATCTCTTTAAAAGGGTATGGGACAAACTCAAAGAAGCAGACTTTGTGTGCACTGCTGCCAGATCAAGAATTGGTTGAAAACCCTCAAATTTGCCTTTAACAAGGCTAAAGCACTGTGGACACTAAGTGCGGCACACTCCGCTTCTGACATTTGATCACGTAGACCCCATTTTTCTCAATACAACCCGGCACACCAGCGTCAAATCTGCCTCCATCTGTGCTGGTGTAGGGGGTAGTATTGAGAACAATGTTGTCAAAGTAATCGTAAATGTCAAAAGCGGAAATCGTAAATGTCAAAAGCGGAGTATGCCCCTCTCATATCGGCGCAGGTCACCGCGGCCCCTTAGAAACAAAAACAACATCAGCTCTAATCCAGCCAGTTTCCACTATTGCGCAACTATGGATGAAATTCTGGGACAGAGACTGCTACTAATATAACTATGCAGTGTGTTGTTGAGTTATTTGGAATATGGCAATGAACATGCAAACGGGCATATTCCTCCTGCAACTCATCACTGTGCTGCACATACAAACATCTTATTCTGAATATGGACCTTAAAGCTGCAGTTGGCAAGATTTTTTTGATCATATTCACTGAAACCAACACTATGCTCCGACAGAACAATATAAATCAGCCGGTTTTCGAAAAAACCCACACTTCTACCTCCACCTAGAGCCTGTTATTTGTTTTGCAAAAATCCACAGCTCCCGGTTCTTCTGGTCCAATCAGAGCAGGGCTGTGTGATATCTGACTGTCAATCACAGTCTGGTGAAGTCTGGTGCGCACTGACGAGCACAAACTCGATGAGAGGGTGCTTGGTGGTAGTGGGGGAGTTGCATGAGAGTTGTAAACATTCAAAATTTTGGCTAAGTCCCCTCAATCTGTCAGACTTGCCAACTGCAGCTTTAATTGGAATACAGTGTGCATGTAAACCTTTGATTTGATACGTCCGTGACAAAAGTAAACACATCATACAGTCATGACGGCACAAACAGCAGTCCATTTAAGAGTGTGTACATCAATCTCCATAAATCACACAACACACTTAAACACAATAACAAATATTTCACAAAACGAGTGAAAACCTTGTTTCCCCTACAATGTATTCATCAGCGGCACAGCGGTGCTCCTGGAAATCAAGCGCCACTGCAAAAAAAGTTGCCTAATTAAAAAAATTAAAATAGACGCAAGTGAACTTCAGGAACAGCTGCCGTTCGTTCAGGTTTCATGTCAACAAGTAATAGTAGGCTAACGTTGAAGGCGCAGTCAGGATTCCACAAGAGGATCACGCTTGTTTGTGTTTATGTTTAGGTTTATTAGCAGACGCAATTTTGTGCACAAAAAAAAAAACGTAGCCTACATTATGTTAACCAAGGAACCAAATTAAACACGCCAGATAGCTCGCCCCTACCTTCAGTAGCCTATTACCCAATAAATTCCACGCATTGTTTCGTTTTTGTTTGTGATACAGGCAATACTTTCAAGCCGTGTTGCTAACATACCTAGGCTGTGAAACTAAGGTCTAGCTAGCCTATTGGTGGGTTTAATTGAATTTGAGTAATAGGATACGCAACCATTTACATCTGAGATAGTTTGCAATTCCTGTAGAGCTCACCAAAATTATAGATATGATACAACACACTTATCTGCTATAATCCAAGATTTTCGTCGAGTTTTTGAGCATTTATTTTACCAAATGACATGGGAAACATAATTAATTTCATCCACATATTCTTATGCACCATGCACAACAACGCTACTAAGTTAGCTTAAAACCATGAGAATCAAGCAAGCCGTCACGGCATTAAAGTGACAGGCACTCAATTCGACTTGCACAGCACCAATACAGTGTAAAGACATGAAAGAGAAGTCTATATAGTTTATACAGTGCTGTGCAAAAGTTAAGACACCCATGCTGAAATTGACTAAAGGGAGGAATAAAAAACATATTTTGCCTTTTGTCTTAATTTTAAAAAAATAGGACATCAATTATTTTTAATGTATCATGTATCGTAAATAAATAAATGTTATTATATAAATAAATGTCTTAACTTATGCACAGCACTGTATATTCTAAATAGTAATAGTTTGTACAGTGGCCTACAGTGTACAGTTGTACAGTGGCTAATTACTAATAATGTAAATAGATAGATAGATAGATAGATAGATAGATAGACAGCCTGGGGAGTTTCGACAGACACTCTTATTCACATATGGACACACACACACACACACACACACACACCACATTATTATTTTTGGGAACATTTTGCCCAAACTCAGTATCCATAAAACATTAAGAACACATCATTAAGTATAATGAATTTATAATGCCTCATAGTGTATAACACAAGTCTATAAGTATTTATAAATAGACATGACTGCATTCTTAAAGTGTTATGATATTGTCATATTGTTATGAACAGTTGTATGGGTCATATATGGTTTCTTAAAGAACATTTGGTTCTTTAGCATTTGACATAAAATGTGAAAATGTCTTCTGAGTGCAGTGCTTCAGTATCAGTAGTACTATGATAATGAGGTATCCATCGTCCATAATGATTTATTGGTATGAGGTTGAAGTAAAGTGTTTGTGTAATTTCTTTGAAAGTTCCTGTGTTTGTAGTGTGGGAAAATGTATTGCTGAATTTTAATCCTCGGTTAATTCATGTTAATGTCATTCACAAGCATACTACCCTAAAGCCGTTTCAAATTAAATGTACCAGTGGTTCATTTGTGATTCTATCATGAGTTTAATGAGTTTTAAGATGTTTGTCTTTTGCCTCACTGTCTCTCCAACTAGTCCATCATATTTTTTTCTCTCTTTCTGTTTATCTTTTTTTTTCCTTTATGTAGCGTGTGGAACTAGGGCGTGTGGTAAAGGGGACTCTGCCTCCATTTAGTATTTGTCATCTCCCCCTTCTCACTCTCTCATGCTCCGGTTAGTGGTGGAGTGAGTTTCTTGGAGTGATGGTAGAGTTTCTTATGGTGGAATGATGTAGGGCTCATAACGTATGCAATATGTGTGTGAACAGGGGTGTAAAACTGTGAGCATAGGGCTCACCAAACACGGTCAACTTAATACTTAAAACCATGCAGATGGCTGTTTATGGTATATTAGTTATATCAGAATCAGAATCAGGTTTATTGCCAATAGGTTTTCACATACAAGGTATTTGCTTTGGTCTCAAGGTGCATGTCATAAAATAATTAAAATACATTAAACACAATAACACAATAAATAGACAACATGTTAGGACGAGACAGACAACCATAAGTGACAAGTGGAAGAGATATGTAATCACATATCTTTTGCTAGCTGCTGTTCTACACTGTAAACCCCAACAGGTTCAATGAACTCAAAATATTTGATGAAACTGATTACCTCAAAATATTTAGCTATGTTAAAAAATATTTTAAGTAATTTCTACTTAAAATGAGACTTTTTTTAATGCTCAAAATCTTTAAGGACAAGGATAAAATTAAAAAGAATAATGTGAGAAATAGATATTTTAAGTTATTGTTACATTAGTCAGACAAGCTCTTAAGACTCCAAATCTTTGAGAAAATGAACAACATTAAAACAAATAATTTCAACAAACAAACATTTTAAGTAATTACTACTCTAAACTAGAAGTTATTCACACTCATTTTTTTAGGAAGTTGATGAACTGAAACATAATAATTTGACAAACAAACATTTTAAGTAATCGCTACTTAAATTGTTGATAAGTTCAATGAACCTGATAATTTTGAAACCATTGTTAAAACTAACAAAATTGACACTGGAAATGGAGTTGATTTTTTTAAGTTATCACTCCTAATAATATATTCATGTTATCACCATGACTCATTCAGTTTCTCAAACCTAAACATTGTCACTTCAGTCTCTTATATTTTTAAGTCGACTTCACTCTATTGAAACACATTTTTTGACTGTTTAGGTTTACTATTTACCTCAAAATCAAAAATATTTTATTTGTATGATTCAAATAAAAAACTACTCAAAAGACAATTTCAATGCAGATTCCATTTATTTAAGAATTCCATTAGAATTCTAACAGAACAACATCCCCAGCAATGCGGTTAATACAGAACATCAAAGAAATAACAAACTTTTACCACTTCAACAAAGGTAATAATACTCAAATAACAAAATAATAGGCCAACATAAATAAAAGCGAAAAAGCTCCATTGCTTGCTTGAGTATTAACATGCTGGCAATATCAACCATGACATTTGGAAAACAGAATGCTTACTCATCCATCATCAGCAATTTATTTTTAAGGCTAAGCAGCAGTCTAGGAGGTAACCGCTTCAGGTCTTCCAAACCCATTATATTTTTTTGAATGAAATTAAATGTGTAGGACAATTGCTTTGGATAATCGAGATGAAGTGCATAAATTAAGCCAAATAGCCAAATTATGTCTCTGTCAACTCTGCTATATCACACACAACAATATCTCCGTCAAGAACTATAGAATGGATAGCAGGACCAAACTTCACAAGGGAGTCTGTATCACCCGAGACAGTGAGAATAGCTGAGAAGTCTGGCAGGTCAATTTCTTCTGCCTGAAGAACATGACAGTAATTAGTTAATGAGTAGAGTAGTCAATGAAAAACACTACGTGTGTATTTAATATAATATGAAATACCAGTGAATGAAAAGTTAATGTAAAATTCCCAAATATGACATTCTTGGTGAATTACTGTAGTATGATTTATTTGCTATTCTGGTGGCTAGGAAGATGGTTGTGGTTGTTGTCTTTTGGCTGCAAGGTAGTATCAGAGAGGGCTGAATAGAAATAGAGATATATAGAGAAGACAAAGTAAAAAAAGAAGAGAGTGAAAAAGGACACACTATTTAATCAAAAACTTACATTCCAGGTCTTAAAAAATCCATCTTCCCACAGGAAGATGGGAAGGGCCTGCAGAGTAATTTTCCTTCTGCTGTTGACATTGACGTCTTCCTAGAAAGACAGAGGGATTTTGGCCAAAGTGGAAGACACAAATCAGCAGAATATTAATCCTATGCATATATTAAATAAGACTATAGTACAGGTGACATGTAAATACAAGATTAACTCCTTCACGCTCCTGATATGCAACCTCCTGCTCTGTCTTTCTATGAAATCGTGAGAGATGAATGTTCAGTGCATTAATAGACTGGAATGAGCAAATGCATGAGTGGTGTATGCATGGTAATGGGCTGACCCTTGAAAACTGACTGTGATTTAACTAAGTAACTGAGCCTGTGTCTCGGAAGAGGCGTCACATGACCTGCATAGCCAACACATTTTGAAAATGCCACATAAAATAAGTCTAAGGTGTCACCCCTTCTTTGATACAAAAACATCACTCAACCCTAGCCTTTGTGTATCCCTGTGGAGAGATGCAAAGGGATAACATTAGGCTAGGCGATTCTCATTCTCATAAATAAATGCTTACAAAATATCCCTATAACTTATAATAATATAGGCTACACGTTGGCTACATTGTGACACTAGTAAATGGAGGACAAATAAGTTATCACTTACCATGGTGTGATGGTGGTTCCTTGCACAGAACTGAAAACATGTCACACAGCCATCTGGTCCTGAGGGGAAAAATATTATGAACAGTATTATTTCACTTTTATGAACAAAAGTCAGTCAGACAGTCTCTTCTTCTTCTGTATAGGCAGGCCTATCAGAGTCGGATGTTGCCATTGATCATGCTTAGGCTATTGTCATTAAGTTCGGAGCTACAACTTGGCTTCCTATCCGTGTTAACAAAACTGGAATTGACGTTAATATAAGACATATGCTATTGCAGGGTTATTCTTCAACTATGGCGCTCTTTGACCTGGTAATTTTCAGAAAATGTAACATCTTTCAGTAAAAATCTTTTTGCATGGTTTAATTATCTACTCTTTCTAGAAACTTGCCCTAATAGTGGCTGTAAAGATTTCACTTGAATAATATATATTTTTGACATTTTATTCCAAAAGTCTAACTGTCATTTCCAGTATAAGTAAGTATATATACTCTTTTGATCCCGTGAGGGAAATTTGGTCTTTGCATTTATCCCAATCCGTGAATTAGTGAAACACACTCAGTACACAGTGAACACACACTGAGGTGAAGCACACACTAATCCCAATGCAGTGAGCTGCCTGCTACAGCCACGCTCGGGGAGCAGTGAGGGGTTAGGTGCCTTGCTCAAGGGCACTTCAGCCGTTCCTACCGGTCGGGGTTCGAACCAGCAACCCTCCGGTTACAAGTCCGAAGCCCTAACCAGTAGGCCACAACTGCCCAATCACATGTTTCCAAAACACAACAAAACGTGTGTTTTCAAGCAAAAATAACATCTACTGTTCCAAATGTATTTTATTAAATATTACACATATCAGCCAAAATATTCAATTTATTAATTTTCCAGAAATGTTGTATGTTGTATTATTTTTACATGTTTAACTTAAAATATGTGTTGTGCTTGGAAATGACAAAGTGTGGTGGAGATGACATGACATACATAGACAAATTTAAGATTTAAAAGCATTAAGATTTTTAAAAAAAAATGCGTCCCTGCCAAATGTTATGTTATTATGATGTTTTTTTCTACTAGATTCTTTAGTAGGCCTACTATGAAGCAAATAAACTGTGTTTTTAGGGCAATGCCATTTCCACCACCAAAAACCAAAGTAGCCTAAATATGTTTTAGTTTTTCTTATTTCTTCCAAGGACAAGAAAAGTATCATAGTTGAAGAATTACCCTGCAGTGTTACTTTGCATTACATCTAGCAGCTAATGCAAACCATATAGCTTATGGCACCTTATGCTACTAATAAAATGTTTAAAAGTGCGCTGCCTGTTTGTGCGTGTCATGTGTTTTATTTCCAACTTATGAAACGTTGCTTTGGTGTCTAACCTGCGCGGCCAAAGTAGGCCACACCAGAAACGGTTGATAAAAGGATCTTTGGTAATGCTAAACCATACTGTTTGTCTGTCCAGTTTCCACTAAAGTAGTGCAACAACAGGCTGGCTGGCTGGCTGACAGCTCAGACAACAAACTTTAGTTAACTCGCTATAAAACATGCAGCTAGCCCGCAAAAGGTCTCTCTTACATAGCCTACACTTTAGCTGAGGTCTGCCCGCTGGAAGACGGTAGGCTACACAAATAAATAAACAAAGTAGGCTACACCTCCATTTAGGCGCGTTCTTACCTTTGTGTAGTAGCAGTCTGATGATGATTGATGGATCATCTCATTGATTGCTTGCAGCTTGCCTGCCTACATCCGGGTGCGCAGCAGTCCTTGCAAACAATTAGTCTTAGGCCTACGATGTCAAAGTGTATCAATTTACTAACTGCTAGGGATGGGCAAAGCGAGCCTTTATGAAACACTGAAACGTTCCAAGCAATTGTGCCGAATTGTTCCGAAGCTTTGAAACAATTCCGACACCTTAGAGCTGTTTAGGGTGAAACAAATCTGTCAAATACTTCGTATTGGAAATGTAGTCTTTAAAGTTCGTGGCTCGCTGTGTTACCTGTGTTCAGTCTTTGTGAAAAGCTAAGCAGCATACCCTTGGTCAATTACTGGATGGGAGACCACATGAAGTCACAATAAAGAGAATCTTATTGCTGCAACTATGTGTTCTCTAAATCACTTTCTTCTTATAAAAACTCTCGATTTTTGAGAATTTAGTTGAAACTGTGTGGTTAATGGTGAAGTAAGAAAACATAAACAGATAGGCCTACGATCTGAAACAATACCTTACAAATCAAACGGGGATCGAACCACATTTGAGCAGCCTGGTCTACCGTGCAAAAAACACCCTCACTAACCACTACACCATCATGGTTATTGCTTAATAGAAAGCTACACTGTTAATTGAACGCGCTGGCACGCCTGCCGACACCGGTGAAACGTACCGAAGGTTCACTTAACTTTGGTCACATGATATGGGGATTTTGAACGATGTTTCGAAGCAGTGGTCACATGATATGGCTGTTTTGAACCACGTTTCGAAACACTTGTGCTTCGAAGCCTCGACACTGATTCGAGACGTCAGTTTCGAAAGTCACACCCCTACTAACTGCCACAATCGATCGTAGACTAGTTAATTCACCATTCATTGGGATTTCTGATTTTTTTTATTGGTTTATGTTGGTTTGTGTAGGTTATTAGGTTATTTGCCATGTTGATATGAACCTAACCAATGAAGTTGCACGTCTTTATTACGTCAGACGTAATTTCAATCCACTCTTGAAAAAAATGAGTTTGGGGGTCAGTTCTACTCATATACTAAGAGTTAATCTTGTCAAAATAATCAATAACTGGGAAACTAGTCGAGTGAACTTAAAACTTTTGTGGTGCCTGAACAATATGGCAGCTTTGAGTACAGCTCAGCAATTTTATTGAGTTTACAACACTGTTGGGGAATACAGTGTAGTTTAGTATGAAGGTATATTGGGTGCAAAAGTGGCGAGCACATTTAACTGCAGATTTTGCATGTGCACACTAAAGTCGTAAATGTGTAACAGTAAAGTTGAAGTTGTACATATTTTTTTATATCTTGTTAACACAAAATAGGGGCTACGGGTTCACAAATCCTTTTTACAGGTACACAAATCCTATCCTGTGAGTCACAACTTTTGCTCCTGGCTAGGTGATATAATAGGAGCAAAAAGATTTGTATGTGTGCACGTCGAGCGAATCGATCGAGAAAACAAGGCGGCCGGATCTGGATCCAGGATCGCGCTCAGACTACCATTGCCTGCTCATAAGGTAAGTAACATGATAATAATATGAAGAAAGTTATCTTGTTTGTTGGTTTACATTATCATGACAGCTATGTTTAGCTTAGCTTACCTGCTTGCTAAATCCTCCAGTGCCAGATCAAGCTAGCTAGCTATCGCTAGATAAACTAGATGTACCGCAGAGCGGTACAAAATATGACCGCCGCCCAGTCCAGCACATTTTTTCCACAAAAAGAAATCACGCTGAAAGGCCTATATGATTCTAACTGTCTCACTAAATTGCATTATCCACACTCAATTCTCACTGGTATCTGCTAGACAACAAGTACCAAAACATGATTAGTTCATAGATTTCACATGTAAAATTCATTTTATACAACCCCACCTCCATCTTGCCTGTTTATAATTCTGAGAAATTCTTGATTGTTTGTGTTATGTTTATGTTATGTGTGTGTGTGTGTGTGTGTGAGTGTGTGTGTGTGTGTGTGTGTGCGTGCGTGCTTGTGTTTGTGCCTGCGTATGTGCCTGTGCATGCAAGCGTACATATGTCTACTGTGTGAGTATGTGTCATACGTATGATTACTGTGAATGTATGTGTGTGTGTGTGTGTATCTGTGCACATGTGTGCACATGAAATGGGTTAACATGACCCCTGGAGGCAAACATACAGAAAAAAATGGTCATCCTAGGCCCTACAGTTCTCAAGATATTCACAGAGAACTGTGTCTGCCCTACCCTCCTTTCGGGGGGTCCAGTCCAGCGGGGGGACTACAGATCAAAACGAAAAATGACGGTTCCATGCTATCCATGTGGGGGTACATGCCCACCAAGTTTTGTGTACCCCGGTCTTTCAGTGTCCCGGGAATCCTTGTTGGTGTACGTCACTAAATGTACACATAAATTATTTTATTGTAAGGCCCCCCATGAACGAAAGTACACAAAACTTGGCATGCATTC
The DNA here is from genome assembly GCF_046254945.1 of Alosa pseudoharengus. NCBI lineage: Eukaryota > Metazoa > Chordata > Actinopteri > Clupeiformes > Clupeidae > Alosa > Alosa pseudoharengus. Next base: position 10,196,705 of record NW_027468650.1, on the reverse strand, counting down.
GGAGGGTGTCATAATGATCCTACACTTTTAATTTCGTGCAGTTTTGACCTTGTCAGCCAGAGATATTGTGATGAAAACACCTAATTTTTTGCTTTTTCATTTTTAACTAGGTGGCGCTATACATAAAATAAGTGGTAATGGGATGGGTTGACATGCCCCCTTAAGACCAACATACATAAAAAAGGTGGACCTCCTAGGCCCTACGGTTATCGAGATATTCACAGAAAACTGTCTCCGGCCACCTACAGGCCAGTTGGTGTATAGTAACATAAATGAATTTATTGTGTGGCCCCCCATGAACGGAATTCCACGAAACTTGGCGTGCATACAGAGGGTGTCATAATGATCCAACACTTCCAATTTTGTACAGTTTTGACTTTGTTAGGTCACAGATACCTTCAATTACAACACCTCATTTTTACTTTTTTGTGTTTAACTAGGTGGCGCTATACATGAAATGAGTGGTTATGGAATGGGTTGACATGGCCCCTTGAGATCAACATACAAAAAAAAAATGGTCCTCCTAAACCCTACGGTTTTCGAGATATTCACAGAAAACTGTGTCTGCCCTACCCTCCTTTTAGGGGGTCCAGTCCAGCGGGGGGGCTACAGATCAAAACGAAAAACGATGGTTCCATGCTATCCATGTGGGGTTACATGCCCACCAAGTTTCGTGTACCCCGGTCTTTCAGTGTCCCGGGAATCATTGACAGAAATTTGGGCATGCGAAAAAGAAAAAAAAAAAAAAAAATCTGACTAAACCTATATGACCGCCGCTTCGCTGCGCGGCGGTCATAATAACTAGTTTAGAAGTACAGAAATATAACACTGCCCGTCCAAAATCGTTAGGACACATAATCTGACACAATCGTTCAATTTTCAAACACACCGCAACAACTATTTTTTTCTCGCTTTGTGCAAAGAAAAACTATAAATCGTGTGTCCTTCATTGATAAGGAAACATGCTGAGGTTACTTACTTTATGAGCAGGCAATGGTAGTCTGAGCGCGATCCATCCAGATCCGGCCGCCTTGTTTTCTCGATTGATTCGCTCGACGTGCACACCTAAATATCTTTTTGCTCCTATTATATCACCTAGCCAGCCTCGTCACTCGTAGAAGCAGATTCGAGCACTTGTATCAATTGACTTGTAGTCGTGCAAGAAAATCAAAGCGATCTGTAGAATTTTATTAATGAGAAATTATTTCACAGATGCACAACTTCGGATGCATTAGTTCACATTTGGGTTTACAAATGCACGAATGTTGTGCATGTTCTCAGATTATGAAACACGGATGTGCAAATGTGTTTCGCACCAACTGCGCTGCAACGTTTGGAGCAAAAGTGTCAAGTGCATGACTCTTGAAAGTTGTGACTCACAGGATAGGATTTGTGTACCTGTAAAAAGGATTTGTGAACCCGTAGCCCCTATTTTGTGTTAACAAGATATAAAAAAACATGTACAACTTCAACTTTACTGTTACACATTTACGACTTTAGTGTGCACATGCAAAATCTGCAGTTAAATGTGCTCGCCACTTTTGCACTCAATATACCTTCATAGTTTAGAGTCTTGTACTGTATGCTTGGTCTGTGTGCTGCTCTTAGTAGCTTGACAATATTCTTTTTTTATTTTCTCTAGCCTGTTGGCTGTATGCTGTATGTTTTGGTGGATGTATTGTTAGCCACAGCCTAGAGGGGTTTTCTATTTTCTTTTTGTTTTGTTTTGTTAATTTCTCCCCTTAGCCAGCCTCGGTCAGTCGAGCCATAGTAGACTCTGGGAAAGCAGGTCTCCTTAGCTGTACATTCACTGAAATGACTGAGCTTACTGTAGCAATGGTGTGTAGTTTGAACGTTTAACGTCCTTAAGCCTTTAGTGGGTTGTTTATCAGAACTTGACGTTTGTAGTGTGTGTGTGGCTAGAACTCTTAGAGTGTAGGCTATTACTTAAAGGGTTGTGTGCTAGTGGGCTAGTTCTTTCCCTCTCTTTCTCTCTCCCTGTGGCTTGACTGGCTCTAACCCGGTGGCATTGTAAGTCCCCCTCCCCTTCATTTAATGCATCTATTCATGTTTTTATTAAGGGTGAGGCTATTTTCACCCCTGGTATAATTAGCAGTGTATGCTATTCGTACCCTGGTGCAATTAGAAGTGAATGCTATTAGTACCCCGGTGCACACAGCAATACCCTGTCTGGTACAAGTATCAATGTTTGCTATTTGTACCCCGGTGCACAAAGCAATGTTTTCTATTAATACCCCGTCTGGTACAAATATCAGTGTATGCTATTTGCATCCCTGTGCATTTACCCTGGCATATTGATCACAGAATGTAATAATACATTGTTGTTACATCACAGGGTGTGAATAGCTCAGCTGTGTGGTCTATGATAATCATACCAGGGGTGCAAATAGACACTCTGAATAAGGTATGCTGTTTGAATCACTGTATAATTAGAAGTGGATGCTATTCGTATCCTTGCGTAGTAATGTGTGCTATTTACACCCTGCCGCAGTGTAGAGTCTGAAGATTTCCCCTCATTGATAAACAGGGCTGTAGTTGAAACTATTTTCCCATGTCCCGAAAAGAAATTGGAGGCGGCGATCCATACCAGAGGGACCAGATGGACATCCACTAGGTAAGTACACTAGACAAGTTATGTTACATCAGAGCTATTATTTCTGATAGGCCTATATTGAGCAAATTACGTTTGATTTTAGTTCACATCGCCTGCCTGTAGGCTATATGTGAACCAGATGTGAATTGTCCTTTAAGACAGAAAATCATACAGGGATACCTCTAACAATTAGAATCAGCTATACACACAGGCTTCATGACCATATATGTAACTCTAAACCATCGCATATGCTCCCAATCTCATGGTAATTATGCTATTCTGCATGAAGCAATAAGCTGCAAATAATCAATAAGCCTCACAGCAGTACATCACATTCCATGTCCTCACATCTTGGAATCCCATGTGCGACACACACACACACACACACCTGCTATGGTACAGAATGTTCCAGACTGAGTGAGTGATTCAGTGTCCATCAGGTATACAGCAGATTCATAGGCAGAGCATACTCTCTCTCCCTCTCTCTCTCTCATACACACACACAGTTTTAACATGCTAACCCCTTGTGTAGCTGATGCATGACTGAACGCTAGCTCAGCTCTAATTGATTGGGGGGGAACAGACACAAATACAAGCAGCACAATGAGCAATAACCACACACACCATGACAAAAATAGTCATGGTGTCTCACAATCTACCCAAAATATTGGGGCACAGACATAATTCAACTGTCAAGCACACATCAATTCCATTCACAAATCACATAACACTGTAACAATCTCACCCTCAGACAAGAATCACCTTTGGCCAGGACAGCCATTTATTGGGTCAGGCTGACTCAGACACAGACAACTAGATAGATAGATAGATAGACTTTATTGATCCTCAAGGGGAAATTCAAGTTAAACAGATGGCATACTACATAGGGCAACACAGGGTAGTCTCAGCTGCACATGTAACACACAATAAGGGTTTACCACACACATCAACACGGGGATAAACACATGAGGTACAACCAAAGAGACTAACACGCTAACAAATACACAACATGGTTAACACAATATACGACTATTATAACCGACATTACCAGTGTTGGGCAAGTTACTGAAAATTAGTAATTAGTTACAGTTACTAGTTACTTCTTTCAAAAGTAATTGAATTACCTTACCAATTACTGTATATCAAAAGTAATTAGTTACTAGAGAAAGTAACTTTTGAGTTACTTTTAAGTCTGCTTTTAAAATGTCAATATGACCAGTACTGAGTAAACCTAATTTTTAGACCTATTTATTGTAGTTTCAACGGGCCTTCAAATCAATAGCCTTGTGCATGAGTTCTCAAACTTTTTCCGACCACAAAACATTCTACAATGCATGAAGGCCTCCCTGACCTTGTTTCACGTTGCATGTTCCGTCGCAGACAAATGAATCCATAACACCATGGACGTCAATTCCGATGTAAACATACTGTGCAAATAACTCAAGTCGCTGTAGTACGTACGGTAGGCTATTTGGAGGTTTCTTTATCTGGTAAGTGAAATCCGCATTTTCCTCTCGAGTTAAACGTGTGCTTGCTTGTGCCAAGGCTATATATAGGCTACTGTATGTAGGCCTATTGATGTTGTGGCGTGGCTATGTTGTAATGAGAAATTGATATAACGAGGCTTTTGCGCAATAGGCGAAAAAGAGCAGAGATAAAATAAACAACAATGCATTTTTACTGTAAGCTGTGGAGCTTACGAGATGGAAACGAAAGGGAAAAGGCTTTTAAGATGCCCATTTAAATTGTAGCCTAATGCACTCTTGTGTGTTTTATCATATACGAAATAAGGAGGAATGTGAGGAGGCTCCTATTAACTGTAAAGAATGCATCTGCAATCTAAACATGAAACACAATCGCTGGAAACACAGCTAAGGTCGGGAGACGTTAGATTAGAAGCAGCAAATGTGCATCTGTCATCTTGTCTGCAGTCGTTCATTCAAGATCAACAGAGTAACGCAAGTAACGAACCCTTTGAAATTTCAGTAATTGTAATTGCGTTACTTGATTTACAAAAATACTTCGTTACATGCTCGTTACCACTAAAAGTAGTGGAATTACAGTAACGCGTTACTTTGTAAGGCATTACTCCCAACACTGGACATTACACATTATAGCATTCACTCGCACTGCATTCTGGGAGACACTCATTCAACATCAGACATGTACATCCACCGACGCTACAATACATTGCGACTTTCTTGGCATGACAAGCATGGATCTGTCAGAACCCACCAGTATGGTATCGTGGCAATAATGGAATGTATGTAAATCTCTCTCCCACTATGGGCTGCCAAACAGTCCAGGGTTATGGCAGCAATGTGAATGCAAATGCTCTGACCGAGAGAATGAAATGCTCTTCCTGTGTTGCTGTTGCCAAGGGATGCCTCATGTCCATTAAAGCCCTTATCCACAAGTTTCCTGGGGTGGTTGCTGGGGAAACGTTTGTGAAACTTTTGTGGGCAACACTTCCGGTGGAATTGTGTGGCCGTCCACTGCACCTGATGCCTCAGCTGTGTATTTTGCTGATCAGTTGTCAGGCTAATCGCATCGCTGTATTGCCGCGTTGTTGCTGAATAATATTATGCCTTTAAAAAGCTGCCTATATTACACAAAGCTTCTTTTGTCCAAAAACCCATGTTTTGATTTTATGATTTTTTTATGCTGATGAAAGATTTCATTCTATTGTGCGGCTTCACCTTTTGACTTACCCATACTAAAACACATCTCCTGAACTCGGCTTACTGCCCTTTCTAGGACACAAAGCTTCTTTTTCCCTAAAACCTGCTCTTTGATTTTATACAATTTTTAATGTTAAATGTTTCAAATCTATTATGCGGCTTGCCTTTTTGACCTTCCCATGTCAAAACACATCTGGTGAACTTGGATTACTGCTCTATATAGTACACAAAGCTTATTTTTCCCCAAAACCCATTCTTTGATTTTATAAATATTTTTTAATGTAAAAAAATGCTTTAAAGGAACACGCCACCCAAAATCAGTAGTAATATATGTTCTTACCTTAACTTTCACGAGTTGAGTCATACCTCTCCCGCGCCGGTAGGTGCACTCAAACGCTCTGTTGCGCGGCGCGAATGTGTTAGCATGTTGCTATGCTAGCGGGCTCTGCCGTGGCCGTAGAGAGAGGAACATAGCAGTAATCAAACACCTCCACATTTTCCCTACTTAAATACAGTTGCACGAGTAGTTGATAAAAATGTGTACGTCACACAACATGAAACGTGGCAAGTGTGTGTGCCTCTCTCTCGCTCAGAGGGGAGGGAGAGGCTGAGGGTCGATCCAGCATGGATTCTAAACTCTGTGGTGGATAGGATCTACAATTAGGTGTTAATAATATTACCACGCTAGGTCGAAGTACTCCCAAGTGCTATTGCGCCACACATTGTAGTTCTCCTGTTTATTCGCTTGGAAAATCGCCACGTTTCATGTTGTGTGACGTACACATTTTGATCAACTACTCGTGCAACTGTATTTAAGTAGGGAAAAAATGGAGGTGTTTGATTACTGCTATGTTCCTCTCTCTACGGCCATGGCAGAGCCCGCTAGCATAGCAACATGCTAACACATTCGCGCCGCGCGACAGAGTGTTTGAGTGCACCTACCGGCGCGGGAGAGGTATGACTCAACTCGTGAAAGTTAAGGTAAGAACATATATTACTACTGATTTTGGGTGGCGTGTTCCTTTAATGCTGTTCACAGCACGGTCAATGACAAACGATGACAAAATGCTGTTCATGTTTATGAGTTCATAACCTGGTTATTTATTGAAGGACTTACATGTCACGTTTTATATTTTATTACGATTACTCGCATTACCATGGGGTTACTGAATAGGTAATGCTATGGTTAACTTAGCATGCCCACCATTACACTGGAGATGTTAAAAACCTTTTTTTTTATCATTGAACAGTAGCATTTAATGCATTCTAATCCAATGTCAATCACTTCCGGGAACTATTTGAAGTTTACATGAACCACGTGACCTTAACGAATTTTGAACACCCATAGAGCATCACAGTCCCGCCCCTCCTCCGAGAGAGCTTAGTTTCCGGAAGTAAATTTCCCATTCATTTCTCCCATTGACGTTTTGGAAAAATCCGTATCTAAAGAGTTTTAGAGCATGTCTTAGGCTAATCATTTTATTCACATTAAGAATTTTGGCATAGGCAGTAAAAATACTCCGCCATTTTTGTCAATCATTTTCGCTGATTAAGTTTCAAACTATGACCTTAACAGCCTTTCCACCAATCAGAGGCATCACTGTGGGATTGTGGGATTGTTCAGGATTGTGGGTAATGAAGTATTTATCCAAGACATCACGAATAAAAGACATTTATCTCAAAACAAGGTTAGTGCCCCGTGAACTTTTGGTGTCTATATGAGCATACACAATCGCTTAGTACAGCCGTAGCTGGTTTTGAGTCTACCATGTGCAGTTAAGTTTTTATGGCTTATACCCGAATTGTCAATGGAGAAATTGCATTGAATTCTTACTTCCGGAAACTCCTGTGGGCGGGACTGTGATGCTCTATTGTCGCAACTCTACCTTTATATGGCTCTGCTTTGCGCTATTGGCTTTGCGCTATGTAGACATTAAAGGAATTTTGCACGGAACTCTGCCGGACTTTGCGCTTTCTTTTTGAGATAAGTTATTGACTTCAGCACTTACTAACCCTAACCCTAACTTGTCATGACAAAAAGTGAATGACACTTAATGACAGAAGCGTTATGTCATAAATGTTTATGACTTGTTTATAATGTTTATGATACGTTCATGACAGTGTCATGTCACTCAAATGTAGATACCTTCAAGTAAAGTGTAACCAATCAGTTTACATATATGTAACCTACGTTGTATTGAACCTGCGCGATTCAGCCCTGCACACACCCGGACTCAAACCCGCGAACTGATGCACCTCGGATCGGGAGTCGAGCATGCTAACAATCATGCTAAAAGCCCAGGCCACCAGCTTTCATGCCAGCAGCACTCTTTAAGCGTCGGGGAGTGAGGTTTACCAACGTTCCACACCCACAGCTAAGCTAGCTCTGTTACACATACACATATACATTTGAGCCAGTGCACTGTCAGACTGAACTACTCCCTTCTGGGTATTTGTAGGAGGATTCTCATGGCATCATCGTACACAACATGCAGCTTTTGCATGTTATTTCTTGTAGATTGATCACAGATGGGCCCTGTAGAACGGTGTGCAATATGCTTTATACAAAGCCACTTTCACTTGTGTGGAACAGAAGTTGAACTTGGGTGCAATGGTGTTTGACTGAGCAACATTGTCTGTACATATGATCATCATTAATTTGATTGGTTATAAAATGACCAAGGTATTTAAACTTTTTACAGACCTCAAGACTGTCGCCAGACAATTTGAATACAGGGAAATTGCTTTGTTCTACATATTAAAACAGTATTCTTGCCGGCATTATTTTTAATATCATATTGTATACCATATGTATTAAAGGGACACCAGGCAAGCCTGATGCTTTTTCTCTACGAAACTCCCCCTCGCTTGGTCTGAAGCTCTTTTCCTTTTCTTTGCGTCTTCCGTCAAGGGTTTTCGCTGCTTCTTCGCCGGCTCTGCCATTATACACACGTTTGCAACAATCTCTAGCGTTTCGTTAGCCTGCCTCTGTGCTGTAAACTGATCCTGCTTCGGTCGGCGGGTAGGATACACCGAACTTGCAAGTGGGATATTCTTCCTACAGGCAGTTGGGGCGGGCGAGAGAGCCTTCATTCGCCCTGTAATGAGTCATTTAACCATATACAGACTTACAAAGATGATTAATTAACACGAAAACGTTGCCTGGTGTCCCTTTAAGCAGCTGCTGTAGTCCAGCACTACATTATGTAGCCCAGTACTACATTATATTTAGTATCATATTGTACACCATGTATTAAGGAGCTGCTGTAGTCCAGCACTACATTATGTAGCCCAGTACTACATTATATTTAGTATCATATTGTACACCATGTATTATGGAGCAGCTGTAGTCCAACACTACTTGGACTAAGAATGACAAGGTCATCTGCATTCCAGATGCATCTTCAAGCAAACATAACAACCTGGTAGGCTTCAGTACAAGCTACAAAACTTTAAAAAAATGTTTTGTCATTTTGAGTGAGGGTTCAGTTGACCCATCCCCCAGGGGAGACAGCAGACACACACACACATACACACACTCTCGAGTCGAGCCATCCCCCAGGGCAGAAAGCAGGATGACCTGTGCACTAAGTATAGAAAGTTTAAGATTATTAATGTAGCGGGTAGGACGTAGGCAGCGGGAATTCCGCCTTGATTGGATGCCTTGATTGAGCTACACCTTTAAATCCAGCAAACTGCCGGTCTCTTATTAGTGTGTCTCGCCACCCAGACTCTTGGTTCCTTGGAATCTTGGTTGGTCAGTTAATGTGAGTTCTCATGCTTAAATGTATTTTAGCCTCCTTGTAAAAACATGGTTGACATGGATCTGGTTTGAATTGGACTATTGCATTGTTTTGTAGCTTGGCCTGGTGTTTGTGCGGTTAGTGCCGTGTTACGTCCAGCTTCTTGTCTCCACAAGTATATCGTGCGTATGTATTCTAGGCCATTGGGTTAGTGCAATATTCGGGAGGGGTAACACTCTTGTTGTGTGGTCACTGGATTGCTGTGTATAAATGAATTGCTGTGTGTGTGACCTGTGATGTACCCTATATATTATGTGTTTGCTGATTTGAAACTTGCTAAATCTTTATTGAGTGCTACTTATCCAAACACCTTGAATTTGCACATTGTTGTCCCTGTCTCTGAGTTTGTTGCCCGGAGGCCTAATGTCTGTTTTAATGTGTGCTTCTAACGTGAGAAAAATAATAAAATAAATTGTTTTTTACTTTTATAATACACCAGTCCCTCTCTCTCCATTTATTTCCCTTTATTGGGGTAGCCTGCTTGTAACATCTAAAACTCAGATTATCAGCCTGTGACTGGTTTAAAAGGCCCCCTAGGGGTCACATTAAGATGAGTTTAAGATTATTATGCAAGTTGTATGCAAGTTTTAGTACATCATTTTTTCACTTCCAGGCTCCCCTGAAGTTTTGACGCACTGAGCTATTGAAGAGGACTATTTCACAACTGAGCTGAATTATTTGTTGTGACAAAAGACAGACAAGTTCAAGACAAATGTTTCTTTGGGTAGTTTTGAGTGTCCCAGATGAATAACTGATTCAAATGATAAGCTGAAATTTAGTTTTCCTCTGAATATCACATCTGCCTCGCATGGTGTTTTACATAATCACAATATAGTGAACGTCAACTTATTGTGGTAATCTTCCTGATGCTGATGCATTCAACAGGTGTTCTGTACTGCATGACTGAATGAGAGGCATTATCAAGGAGGGAAAAAGGCCACACTTTGCAAAAAAACATGTTTATCGCACTATTCACACAATTGTTGCTATCACTCATACGTTTGGCCCAGCATTCTTAACAAAGAATAAGATACTGAGTGAAGCTGGCTCCTACCACACAATTCTATAAGAAGCATTATCCCTTGCTGCACAACTGTTAATTATCACTTCATTTGATCAAAATTCCCTTTTTCAGACCTAGTACAGCGTGCCTGTCTCATCCATCTCCTACTAAATTAGAAAGCGTACTTTGGTCAGAACAGCTTTAAATGCTTCTCCTGTTCAAAGCACATGGTCACAGTCACAAGAACAGCATATGCTGAAATGAAAACCTACCTCTCCCCGACAAATGGAGACATGGTACAGCGAGAAACTGAAAAATAAAATTGGTTTCTCTTTGCCATTCTCTTAATACCTTTTGTAACACCTGGATGATCTGAAATTGAATGGAGACTCATTATCTGACCGCTTATCATATGACAGCTCCACAGAGCATTTATGTTGTGGCTCTTTTCTGCTTTTTCAATTTTATTTCCTTTGGTTCTTTCTTTCATATACCTTTTCAACGGCTTAATGTGCATTCCCAAGGTATTACCAGTGGCAGAGAAAGCAACATTGAGCTAATGGTTACTTGGAGATAACATATAAACAAATAAAAATAAAAACCTGTTTTGAAGACGACATTAAAGTCAGATTAATTTTCATTTCAAAGTATATCCATTAGGAATAGATTGTTGTCATTGTAATTTATCTATTTGAACAGGGACAGTAAATATAAAAAACATAATTAGATGCATTGTGTCAGGTTGTAGCAAAATTGCTTATCTCCGCCCGTAGTTCCTGGATTGAAAAGGTCTATACACACTCACACACCCACACACATGCCCATATTATGTCCAGAAGGGTTGATGAGTTGAGCAAGGTGTGTGTTAATTTGTATAGAAACTAATGTAATCCCTGTGATTCACGTGGATAGCAAACACATGGTATTAACCTACTGTATACTTTCAAGCTTCTTTGCACATTGGATGCACTAAATTAACTAATTTACTTTTATTTTTAACAAATTTACGTTTCACGGTTTAGCATTTTGATGTTATTGGTTTTCTCACTCTGTACTCTTGTCTTGCCATTCCTTGTCACTTCCTGTCATGCTTTGCTTTACAGTAAATCCTGTTCCTGTGCCCTGTACCATGTGCTCCATTGTCATGTGCTTCTTGTTCCATGAATCGAACAGGTAACTCAGCTGCCGTTCACTCGCCACGCATTTGGGCGTTAGAGTTGTTCAATTATGTGCATTTCTCTGTGTTTTTCAGGTTTGTGTGTAAAGCTTTTGAGTTGCATTCCATGTTTTGTGGTGCATTTGGGTCCAAATAAACTCAACTAAACATTGTGACTGCACGCTCTATAACACATTTCTATTAAACCGCATGCATCACATCCTTTAGCTAAGTGAAAAACAGGAAATACAGGTCCAAGTGAAAAAAAAAGTTTGCTGAAGGTAGCACAAAAGAACACGGCAGTCCGTTTTAATGAGCTGCCATCCAGTGCTCTGACCACCTGTATTTCTATAAAGCACACATCTTGTTAATTATGAGCATTTTTACTCTGCACTGAGCTCCCTCGCTCGTGTCACATCTAACTCTCACTTGCCCCATTTCATTTGTCAGTAATTATGTTTTTTCCCTCTATTTCCTCTTTCTTTCTCAGGAGAGAGAATTCTAAATTTAATCAGTGCTTAGCCGAGGCTTTCAAGAGCTCCTCTCTTCCATTGATGTATGTTAATAATATATTGCGAGTGTTCAGACCTGTAGGGGTATGTGCAATCCATTTTAAATCAGCCATGTGCAATCCATTTTAAATCAGTTATATTATGTTTTTTATTTAAAATGTATTATTTTTATATTATGTTTTTGAAAACCAAAAGATGATCAAATTATATGAATTTTATTTACTATCATTATTGTCTTTCACACAGTGTTAAATATATTTTTAATTTACCGTTCACGTCTGGTGTGATGTGTTTCTTTCTGCTTGTGCACAAGTTCTCAATGCTTCGGTTTACATGAAGAGACCCTTATTATGCTACTGTGTAAGTGTGGTGCTATTTTGAGCCTTGTTAGTGGTATAGAAATAGCGATTTCTTTTTACTGTACGTGTGCCCCGAAGGCTAGCGTTAAACGCTAATTAGCGGTTTGCAATAAAACTGGTCACATTAGACTAGCATAAAAAAAAAATCCCAGCGAACGGTCGACCTCGGTACACATGTGTTATTAACCCCTAGGTTCATTTTGCGCCGGAATTGTTCTTTAAGGTGCTCTAAGCAATGTTTATAAGCGAAAACATTTTTTGTCACATAAAACAAATATCACCTGACCATCCACTAGCTGCCTGTCCCCTGAATATACTGTAAAAAAAACGCGGTCTCTGGACAGCCCGGGCTCCAAACACAGCCAACAAAAACAGCCTGGTCCAGCCTGGACCATGAAACATAACATATTGTTCCAACCAATCACTGATGAGATGCACGTTCAGGAGAGCTTCAGTTCCAGTCAGGAGGGAGGGGGAGCGAGGGGTGAGCTAGCTCTCTGTTTCGTTTGAATGTCAACAGAAGTAAAGTTACCCAACATCGCTTAGAGCACCTTTAATGCTCAGCTTGTGTGACAAATAAAAGCAAACCCACACTAGCAGCTTAGAAGTCAGGTGTTAGAAGTAATGCAGATGTGCACTATATACACACCACCAATATAAAGTTTTGGGTACACATAGAAATGTCTGGTGCTTTTCTTTTGATGAAGAGGACATTTCACAGTGACCCTACACACCTGAGCAGTAGTATGTCTGTGTGCTATCATACCTTATCGCAACATTGCCTGCAGCAGCACTTGCCTTCTAGCTTACACCACCTTAACATAGATCATCCCCCATCGGACTTGCAAAAGCAGGCTGGGACTGCTGGGTGGCACCTAAAAAAAAATAAAATGCCATTTGCCATACATCTGGTTATTGTTGATTAAGATAAAACTCATAGCATTAAAAAAATAAGGAAAGGTAAGTCAATCTGTTGTACAAAAATAAATTATAAATACCTTCTGAAGGCACCTTGCAACCATCACCATGTGATGTTAATTCTTGATATCAGTTTATTTGTGAGGGCTCTGTCAATGAAAGATAGGATTAAACCAAATTATGCATGCTGTACAATAAATTGAGCTGCTGTTCAATTATTGAAATAATGATTATGATCAGTTTGGCAGATATTCACTGCTAACATTACCACCAACACAATGGTAAACATGGGTAAATTGCAAAATTCAAGACCATATTAAGTATCTGCAATAATCATGATTAGTTTTTTTACAACTGTTTACACACGTTTTTCCCCTGTGTCTATTTTTCAAAACAAAACACACAAAAACCACAATTGCTCACGCAAAATTCCTCAAATCTACAGCAAAATGACACACAACATTGAAAATGTCTAAAACACATCAACATTCGCCTCATATTATAAACACTTTTGTCATATGACATTTTGGATACATCATGTACACACTGTTGCTCAAAACTTAAAGCTCTTCTGTCTCATTGGCTTTATATATGTATTCCTATACAAGAGTGAACAGGGGCGGTTCTAGGGGCGGGGCCACAGGGAAAAATCTCATTGGCCCCTGACTGGCCCCTGTACCGTCAATCATCAATAAGTGTCAAACTTGTTGAAAACGACGATCAGAGATGCAATTCCATTCCCAAACAACTGGTGGCAGTAATGCACCTATGAAGCCTGAAAGCTAAAGCACACAGTGAACTGTAAAGGAAAGAATACATTTGGCTAATGTGTCTCTTAGTGATGTAGTACTCGAGTCCGGTCTCGGACTCAAGACCGGTCTCGAGACCAATTTCTGCTTTCTCGGTCTCGTCTCGGACTCGTTCCTTCAAAGACTCGGTCTTGACTCGATCTCGGACCACAGTGGGAGGAGAAGGACTCGTAATTTCAGACCGAGTCTTCGAGACCAACGCATTTTTTATGTTTTTATAAAAAAAACACACAACACATAACAACAATAATAATAAAATGCAATGTTGACCGGCATTATTTGAAAATGACATCCCATGGTGCAATGCAAAGACACTGCCATCAGAGCCGTTTATTTATCTCTATGGCTCTGCTGCCGGTGAGTGTCTGTAGGTCAGCATAGTCCATATTAAGACGTTAAGACTGCTCCTCTAAACAATTCCCAATCTAGCTTAGTCTGTAGGCCTAATGGTTGATTATTACCTGGGGTGATATTAAATTCTGAATATGAAAACTGACATTTTTTTATGGTCTTGGTCTCGACTCGGTCTCGACTCCTAAAGGACTCGGTCTCGACTCGGACTTGCTTCCTCAAAGACTCGGTCTTGACTCAGACTCGACTGTATTTGAAAACCAACAGACTCGGTCTCGACCCTTCAAAGACTCGGTCTTGACTCGGACTCGGCATAGGCGGTCTCGTCCCCATCACTAGTGTCTCTGCTAATGTGAAGAAACGATACATTTGGCTAACGGAAGTATCAGCTAACGTGAAGAACCGATACATTTGGCTAACGAAAGTATCAGCTAGAATTCTAACGTGAAGAACCGATGGCAGCGTTTCATCCTCCACAGAAGTTTCTTGGTGAGTCACAAATCTCTATGTCTGGGTTATAAAACAGACGAAGTGACAGCAAAATAATAACTTCATATAGCTGGACTTACCCCACGTTTTTGTCTGTTTTTGTGGCAAAGCATGTTTATAATCCAACGCTATCGTGTGTTTCTCTATGGCAAAACATGTTCATAATCCGGTTTTGAGATCCTAGCAAATTCCTGCATGGCATCCAATTCAAGGCTCACATTGCATCCCAATTTGTTCAACAAAGAAACACCTTTTTTGCCTATACTTTGTTCATGGCAATGCAGTAAAAAGTTGAGAATCATCATGAGTGCATACACCATAGTCACACATGCTAACAGGCAAACTTGGGTCAAGTCAGGTCAGATCAGTTGTGTCACAGATATGGAGCGCAGAATGGTCATTTTTCATCGCTAAATAAAAAATGGCATTTATTTCCGTAAATCACACACCACATATTTCTGTAAATTGCTCAGCCTCAGAGTATCCCTCCAACATGGCAATTATATTGCCCGTTTCAGGACAGTCTGCCCTACACACACATGAAATGCATGTAGAGCTATGAGCTTGCTGTGGTGAGATACAGGTCAAAATATAAGAATTTTTATAATATGATTTTTATATTTTAATTCTTTAAAAATCAAAATAAAATCAATGCTAGTACTAATACATGAAATGATGGCAGATCTGGATAGCCTAGACCCTGCTGAAAAAAAGTTACAAAGCTGAAAAATTCATAGCACTCTTGTCCTAAGTAAGACCTACGTAACATAGTTTGAATGAAGTTTCTACGTTAAACTGTTAGTTTTGAAGCTGCATTAAATGCGTTAGAAGAAGAAGAAGAAGAAGCCTAGGAAGAACAGTACAGTGCATTTTCATGCACTGTAATAAGAAGCAGCCTAGGAAGAACAATACAGTGCATTTTCATGCACTGCAATAATATTACATGTGCTAGTGCGCCTTACCAAATGTAAATAACGTTCGATTTTTTTTGCTTGAGGAAAAAGTTTGGCAGCTGCTAACATGAACATGAGAATACATGCCTAATAGCTAACGCTACGTTTTTGTAGTTAATGTGAGCTATCATTGCAAAGTTATTAACCACTATTCTGAGTTTATTTGATTCATGGGCTTCGCATGAATTCTGTCTCAAAGTGACAAGGAGAGTTTTATTGAGATAAATTGGTTACATTTTCTACTCTATTCACTTAAGCTTTATATGATTAAAAAAAAATAATAATAACTGGTTTTACAGTTGCCAGACGACATGCTGAATACAAGCATGGATTTTGTGACACGCATTTGTGTTTCACCTACAGACGGGGATGGCGCAGGAGCTGGTGACTTCAACCCACAGTCTTCAGAACCACCAGTCACCAAGCATAGCTGCTCCTAATGGTATGATGCTATTTCCTATTGCCACTACAGTGAGCATATTTTGTCATTCATTTTAGAAACGCCAGGTTGACAGAGGGTTATGAAAGTTAATAACAATTAAGTTACTCAAACTTGTTTAATTTTCTTTTCTCCAGACATTTCCCATTCTAGAGCAGATGGTTCTGTACAACCTCTCCTAAACTGGTATTCCGCAAGATGCAGCACAGAAATAGGAAGAGGCCACTCAATGACTTCTGATACAAAGACTTCAAATGGTATGAATATTCCATCTTTAGTGTTTTGCTTCCCCTTCCGTATTTTTTTCCCTTTCAAATGACCCATCATCAGTCTTCAAATCAGAATAAGGCTTTTCTAACTGGAAGCAAAAACGGTGGCTTCAAAGACAATTCCAAATCAAACCATTGTAAAAATAGTTGTTGAAAAAATTGTGTAAATATGATGTAGTTGTTGCTCACATGCTGTGTGTGTGTACTGTGCATGTGTGTTTGTTTTAATGTACGCAAACTGGCAGTGAAAGTGGTTTCTCTTATCAACAAAAGGGGAAAGAGTTAAAGTAAAACTTGTTTAATTGAACGAAAAATGTGTGTATGATGATGTATGATTTCTGTTTAAAATAGCAATGTATTTCCAATGAAGTGTCTATTATTTTTTAGTTTTATATTGTGTTTTCAATGCACATTTTAAATAAATGGGAAAATTGTTAAGAATTGTATTGGCTTTTTTGTTTTTTAGCATTTAGCATTCAAGTATTTGAACAAGGTAAGACTGGTGAAATGTATGCACCTTACTGCTGTGGTGTAGTCTAGTTAGCTGTAGTGGGTATACTGTGATCAACCCCAAATATTAATACCTATCCTTGTCTGTTTTAAGTGGGTATACTGAGATGGTGATGCTTTTTAAGTGGGTATACCAGAGACTTTCTAATGAGGAGACACAGCACTCAAAAAATCCTCCATAGAAATGCATGGGGCTAGTTTGTAACGCCAATATGGCCGTTGTCTACACATATCCCACCCCTTCCTCTGCAAAACTTCGACATGTGAATACATTGAGCCAATCATGTGGTGTGATGTGAAGACATCGGGCCAATCATGTGTTGTGAACTTGCCGCTGGAGCAAGATTGGTGTCGTGAAGCCTTGCGCACGCACATTTCTGCCGAATAGGATGCCCGATGAGTGCCCAAAAAGCGTTGCAATATGGCCGTTGAGTGGAGGGACTTGCCTAAAAGGACTTTGGGTATACTGCGTATAGTCCTGCATATCGCGTAGACTATGTGCCTCTGCCTTACTGAACAAGGGATTTTCTGTGTATGGATGTTGACCGGTTCTTGGCCCCTCAGTGTATGATGTGGCCCCTATATGGCCCCTGTCTCAGAAAAATCCTAGAACCGCCACTGAGAGTGAAAGTTACCAAATAATTTGCTGTTGTGAATACAGTATTTTACAGCCAACAGCAAAAAAGCAAAGCAAAATACAATGAACACCAGTTGTACATGGAGTTTTGAAAACACTGATTTTGCCAAGGACGGAAATGACTGACTACTATCAAATTGCTTTGCTTTTTTCAAAGAAATGTGTGTGTGTATGGGGGTGGGGGTTGTGTGTATTCATAGCAAAGATTGTTAAGGCGGAGCAAGATACTTCGTCGTAGTTCATGTCTATGGGCGCAAAATGGGGTTCGAATCCTGTCTGCATAAAGAGGCGTGTCGATGACGTATTGATGAGCATACGTTGCAACCGGCCAACAGCAGCGGCATAAATAACTGGCGCACACCTGATGTAAGGTCGATTTTCTCCAGACTAGAATGCTCAAAAATGCTAAAAATGTACCTGAAATGTTCAGAAGGGTTTGAGGATCATGAAAACGTGCCCAAAAATCACATTCCTAACTCTATAGAACCAAGATCTTAGCATATTGAAATTCTGAGCTACAGTATGTCCATAGACTTCAATGGAGCAGTCGCTGCCTCTGCTCTGCATAAAGGGGGATTTTGACCCCCCCCCCTCATGCGATCCGGGTTCCCGGAAGTGGCTCCTGATATCTTACTCCGCCTTAACAATCTTTGTTCATAGGTCTATAGAAAAAAATTGAGCTAATGGTAACTTGGTAACAAAAATAGAGTAAAAAAGACAAGTTTTACATACAGTTGACTTTTTGTAGAGCATTACTGTAAACTAAAGTCCGATTACTGTAATTTCCCTTTCAAAGTATCTGCATTGGTTCTAAACAATTTCAACCGGAAATCCTCAAGGATAAGATTGAAAGGGTCCATACCTACATATAGAGTGTATCTATTTATAGGCCGATACTAAGGCAATGATTGGTGTTCAGTAAAGTAATGAGTGTTTACACATGTGAAGAGAGAGAGTGAAGTACTGGTGATTTAGTGTGGCATTTTGGGTTGTGTTTGAAAAACGAAATCAAGTTACTTCCTGTTAGATTTTTGTGTGTTACTGTAAGTAGAAAATTGTGTGTGGTGGTTTGCAAAATGTTTTTAGTAAATTGAAAACTGAGTCAAACACTGAGAATTAGTGTATGGTTTTCGGTGCCGTTTAAGTAGTATAGTCTAAAGTATACTACTTAAACGGCACCGACAATCAAAAAATCCAGTGGAAACTATATGGCAGAAGTGTGTAGGCTAATCTGCCCACCAGCTTTTTCAACTTCGCTACCTACAGATGTTTTACCGGTATGATATTTCGAAACGCCATGTTATTTCTCATAGACAATCCACGCCCGGAAGTTGGATGGATACGGAAGTTACGGAGGCGGGACTTATTCTGGAGAGGTCAATTGAGTCGAGTCAAGTCAAGCACTGAAAAAAGTGATATTGACATGTAGTACATTTTTTCTAAATGAAACTGTATTTATATACTCAATTTGTTTGTGTTTTGCAAAAACTCATTTCAGATAAGTAATATCTGCAAGAAAAAAAGGGTTTTGCTTCAGATTTGTTTGTGTTTTGCAAAAAACTCATTTTAGATTAGTAATATCTGCAAGAAAAAAAGGGGTTTTGTTTCAGAGGCGGTGCTGCGCATGCGTTGGTATATTTGGCTGCCAAATGACGATTGTCCTCCATTTTGCAAATGGTTCCGTTGGCTTGAAGAGATCTGCACTTGAAACCTTCGGTTTTTACTTTTAACGGTAAGTGGTATATTATTAAACGTCATTTGACAGTCAGTTTACCATTAGAAATTTGGAGTGTCTTTAATTGCCTTATTTGACACGATAGAGCTGTTTACTCGGCTAACAAGCTAGCTAACGTTAACTTTACCTATAACTCCAATATAAGGTTAACTTGGCTAACAAGTTCATCTTTAGGTATAATATATAAGTATATATACTCTTTTGATCCCGTGAGGGAAATTTGGTCTCTTAGTGAAACTCACTCAGCATACAGTGAACACACAGTGAGGTGAAGCACACACTAATCCCGGCGCAGTGAGCTGCCTGCAACAACAGCGGCGCTCGGGGAGCAGTGAGGGGTTAGGTGCCGTGCCTACTGGCCGGGGTTCGAACCGGCAACCCTTCAGTTACAAGTCCGAAGCGCTAACCAGTAGATACATATTAATGAAGGTGTACACCAAGTTTGTTTTGTACTCCGGCAACCCTCCCCATGCATCAACCACGTGGAACCGAGGCGTTCAAACGTCAGTCTTACGTCAGTGACACGCCCCTGTGCGGGCGGGGACTGAACCAGAGCCCGTCTCTGACTGAACTCCACTTTGCCCTCATAGACATGAACTAGGACGACCCATCTTGCTACGCATTAATTATCTTTGTGCCAACTCTCACGCATTGGCCGTGAGACACACACATTTGATTAGTTTCACACGCCACACCCCCGATTTCTCACGCTGAAGTGTCAACCCCGGTTGGTCAAATGCCTGAAACATGAGTTTATCTTTAGCTCTACCTGTTGAGCCACTCGTGATCGACTAGTTATGCTTTCAGAGACGGTGAGGGGGTTCAAGAGCACCCCCTGTCTGTGGAATTTTCTACATTTTCTCTCATTTGCGATGTTACTTCACAAGCCATCCCAGGCGCATTTCCCCCGCATTTCCCAGGCTTCAGGTACAGTATGCTTTGAGTATTTATTGAGTATTGTACACGCTGAAGTGTCAACCTGGTAGGTCAAATACCTGGCAGATGAGGTTTAACTAAACTAAACCTATACAGATATCACACATCATGTGAACGAGTGGGATCTAAGCTTTCCAATGACATTAGCGCCAAGTTGCTGTTGTGATAAATGGTCTGCAAGAAAATTAACATTGAACTTAAATGCAATTGAATCATATTTGCATTTTGCACACAGTGCACACCCAACAGCATACCATGCGAGGATATAAAGCATGCCTCTGTGCAATAAGTGGTTCCTGAGTAATCCGGTTTTGAAATTGCAACACATTTCTACATAGTCTCATTGGGGCGATATTATAATGTATTCTAATGTAAACTATTTGTCAGTACATTTTTGTAAATTGCTCAGCTATAGATTATCCCACTGTCATGGTTCTTATATTGCCAGGTTCCAGCCAATCCCACTTACACAGATACATGAATATATTTCTATTGGCATGCTTCCTAGTGACATTAATGCAAAAATATGACAAAAATCAAATAATGAGACACAAATATTTTGTTCTTGATATAAAGCCTGACATAAGCCATATGCAAACATTCACATCATACGTTCCCAGATATGGGTACGTCCTGAAAAAGGAAGAACATGTAGGCTATAGGCTAGATGGCCATTACAATGACCAATATCTTATCTTAAATGAACTAGCTGAATAACACAGGTGACCACTTCTGCATAATTTCATGGAGTGCTGAAATGTACACACATTTTTGACCATTTCGGAACTGTGAAATGTAGCATATATGTTTTGTGGTTGTGAACTTATTGCAATATCACCATAACTATTCCACCTGTGTGTGCATGGTTATAATTCTGAAGTGCAAAATAGTTTAGGCTACAGCACAAATATTTCCATAAAAATAAGCAAGTCTGACCTCTGAATTTATTTTGAAAGTGCACCAGATTGATGCATTTAAAAGTTAAAATATACAAACATTTCTTAAATTCTTACAAAAGAATTACGGATAACGCTTCACTGCTGCCTGTGGAACATGTCAAAATGAACAATGTGACAATCTGAACAACTTCCTTTCAGAGGACTGGTGGATGATGGATGATGATGAAAAATGATATAGTAATTATTTCTGATATACTAATAAATATAGTTGAATATTAAGTTTAATTAGCTCCCCCCTTATGATAGATGCCAACATGTATTTGATGCACACAAATATATAATGCATGCCTATGCATGGGTTATGGTTCACTAAAGTCATAGAACAGCCAGAACTATATATATTATAAAAGCATATACCCTGTACATGAAATATAACAATCAACTTATGTTCCCAACTTCCACCACACTTTGCATAATACATAATCTATTCTGTATAGGTGGATCTAGTGTGCAGTTGATACATTTTGGTATGTACAGTCCAGGGGAAACAAATTAAACATCCTAAACTATATATTTTCTGAAAGCATATAACCTGTAGATGAGACATAACACCAGTTAAGACATGTCCCATCTTCCTCCATGAATGCAGAATACATTGCCCTCTATTCTGTATAGACGAATCTAATGTAAAGTGGATACATTTGGGCATGTCCAGTCCAGGGGAAACAAATTAAACACCCTAAACAATCATTTTCTGAAAGCATATAACCTACAGATGATATAACACCAGATAAGACATGTCCCATGTTGAACCCTATATTGACCCGCCTAATCCTTGCTTTCACGATTGTGAATGTTTTATTTAGATTGTGCAGGCTGAGTCGCGCGTGTCCATTGAGAGCGAGAGAGAGCGGGGCAAGGAGAGGGGGTTTACTTCTAAGTTTGGTAAAATTGCAAGCATAGTCTACAATGAAAGTAATGAGAGGTACGAAATTATGATTTAGTTATGTATTTTTGGACAACGTAGGCTACCGGTAAGTAAAGCGGGAGATGTGTGTTGCTTATGGTTATGGTTATGGGATTTGGCAGACGCGACACACAAATACAAAAACAACATAATATTTCAAATTTAACAGGGAACAGATTAGAATGTTGGTCAAACTATAATGAGGAGAATAGCAATAATAAACATCAATGTCAATTCAATCAATAGTCTAAGAAAATAAACAATGAAAATGAGGGAAAAAGCAGTAGTAAACAATAAGCTGCAAAGCGCTGTGTGAAACACTAGAAAGGGTGTGTCGCAGTTCTGCCTTTTCACACCGTGACACAGGTTCATGGATATGAGTATCACGTTTTCGGTTTCAAATCGCACATCATTACAGCCCTAATGCGATTCTATGTGTATGTCTGTGTGTGTCTCTACCTGGTGAGGGCTTCCGTATGGAAGTGGCACACATTTGGAATCCTCCAGAATGCACTCAGCATTCTCAGGGAAGCAGTCCTCATAACACACAGTCTGCAAACAGAGGGAACAGAAGGAGACTAAGATTAATACATTGAAAAACACACAGAACATGAAAAGACCATCACTGAAGCACTACTACACTCACATGCATGTTAAATGCCTCAGAGCAAGCGACATCTCAGACAGAATTATTGCTAGATATGATATTAACTACCATTCCAGATATTCCACATAATGGTGAAGTTAGTTACTGGAAAAGTTAACATTCACAGCTAAAATCGCTAACGTTAGCGATGTTAGCTCGCCAGGGGCGGAGCCAGAGGGGTGGCTCCGGGTGGCACAGGCCACCCTTGAGATTCGATTGGCCACCCCAGGTGCCACCCCCAAATCCTAGTCTACGATTGGCCATTAACATGATGTAAGGCGGGACCTTTCTTCATGCACTTGCAGCAGTTTGAAGTGTCAGACATTAGAAATGTAAGTGGCAAACACGCTTGCCTTTATTGGCCTACAGGCTACTGCTTGTTCTAACACGCAAAGATATCTATTTACCTATTGCACCTGCCAGTGCCTATTTATCTAATCACACACTTAAGTCGCCAACATTTGCTAGGTCATTAAGTGTTAACTGTATATACTTTTGTAAAAGCGTTTAATGACAATAATGTCCTAATCTAATGTTAAGAAAACTTTTAATTTATGGTTCATCAAGCTTACTCATAAACACTCGTCGCATCTAGGCTACAGGTAGCGATATTCTGATGACATGTACTGTATGACCATTCAACCAGTCAAGCATTTGTTGTAACATTTGTTGTACTTTTTTCTTTTCTTTTTTTGGCCGAGCCGGTCTTTATAAAGTTCATAGTAGCGTGTGACAACAAAACAGCCTGCATTCTGTTCCCAGAGCTTTCTCTGTCTATGATCTGCAGCGTAAATTGGAAAGTCATCCAATTCAAACACATGGAACTGGTTATGTGGTTGCCTTGCAACAAGTTGCCCCATGCATTGCCTAAAGCAAAACGTTGAACATTTTATTTAATTAATAATTTGCCCAGACTTGTTGTGATCATATTGAGATTCAGGAAGATGATCCAGTGCAAGATGAGTAACTTGTAGGTTGCTCACACACACAGGCGCGCCTGCAGGTGTACGTCCGTACGCACTGTGCGTACCATCAGGCTACTCAACAGCGAGAGAGAATTTCCCTTGTGTGTGTGCAGACATCCCAAGTCTCCCGGAAGTTCCGGGAGTCTCCCGCATATTGATAGCGGCTCCCTGATGATGGCCCGCTAATAATGATACTGTTGTTGCATCAGTGTTTCCCACAGAATTGGATTCAATTTGTGGCGGTAGCTGACTTGGACAACGGGGGGGGGGGGGGGGGGGTCGTCTTGGTAGTTGGTTCAAATTGCAATTGTAACACAGTTTAAAGGCTGCTGATGTGTGGATGCAATTCATAAAGTTTTCTACATAGTTAAAATAAAGGTTCGTACTTCTCCTTGGGACAGCAATTTTGGAACACAAGCACAATTTTGGAAAACACTTTTTCAACATTCAGTGTCAGAGTCAACGAAATTGACAAGCAGCTGTTAAGCATGCTAAATTCGACATCCAAACAGTATTCTAACGTTAGCTTTGAGACACTGCTTGATTGCATAACTTAACTTAGTTTAGTCTCTTCAATGTAGCCTACTATGTTGTGATAAGATCTTAGCTTGAGTTAACTTTAATGCAGCAGTTTTGAACAAATTTGCGCAGCATGGTCACGATGCTAAGCGGATTTAATAGCAATTTAGCCAGACGTCTTCTATGCAATGCTTCTATGTGGCAACAACAATCCTTCAACAATCGTGAATATTTTGTTAAATGCACATGCAGAGGAGGGGTAGCGGGCTACGAGAGAGAGCGGGCGGGGCAAGGAAAGGCTGCGTGCGTAAAAATCGCAGCTCAATGGCAATGCAAGGATTTGATCTTATATTTAATTAAATTAAATTAAACAGAATATTTATGTGTGGCTGCCAATTTTTATTTTGTGGCGCCCCGCCACAGATTAGTCAACGTATGGGAAACACTGTTGCATGCTGCACTGTTTGTAACAGTGACTTATTGCCCATGGCAGGTTAAACTAGATGTACCACATAGCGGTACAAAATATGACCGCCGCTCAGCCCTCATCCGTTCCGCGAAAATAAAGCACACTAATCAATTTGTCTCCATCTTTTACTCCATCCCCCACTCTTGAAACTTTTGTGTATGGTTGTTTGGCATGCCTGTGTGTGTGTGTGCGGCTGCACAGAAAGTAGCCTACTGACGCTGCAAAGGTGAATAGATTGTAGAATAGCCAAAAAAGTTGTAGCATTGTTATAAAACCTTTAAAATCTCTATAAACAATCACAAGTAGGGCAGTTCATCACAGTTCATCCATTGCAACTGGATTGATGAAAGGTCACCTACACTTGTAGGCTACATTGTATTTGGGAAAAGCAGAAGGTAGCAGCATAATGTATTTATTTATTTATTATTAAACAAAACAATCCCTGTCAGTTCCATGCAGTTTTTTTTAACAGCTATCAAGAAGAGAGGTCATGTCATGGATTTTTGTGAATGTTTCTTCTTCTACATATGCATAAGTTTAGTCATCTAGTTCATATGATATTCAGCTTTATTGTCAATCCACAAATTAAATACCAGTAGTCTAAAACAAAATGCAGTTTTACCCAGTGGTGCAAATAACTGACATGTTCAAAAGGGCCTTCATGAAATGCGTTGCTAGACTGTTCATACACATTTTAACGGGCCAAGTTGAAGAGCTACCGTCTTATAGAGCTACTTATTTTTGTGCAAATAATAGATTGATTCATGTTCCCTTGCATTTTGCAACTATGAGGTCCATGGTTAGTCTGGCTTTCGCCAGACCAAGCTCAATCTTTTAAGAAATCGAAAAAGAAATTGCCGGCAGATCAGGCTGAGTTCACCCAGCCTAGTCCATGGTAGGCACCCGATAGAAATATTTTTTAATTTTGCGATTGAGATATCCACGCACTGGCGCCCCCCCTGCGACGTGTTCGCCCCCCGGTTTCAGAGCTATTCTAAATGCAAAAATGCATAGAGGAGTTTTGACAAAACCGTGACTGTTAACAAACTATATAAGCTATATAAGGTAGGCCCTATGCTAGGCCTATTACACAACATAAATGGTCACTAGGCTATGCTGGCGACCCAAATAAAATCTCCTTTGGGAACCAATGGCTTACAGTAGCCTATCAAGCGGACCACCTCTTGGCGAAAAGTTAATAGTTTTGCATATCAGTAGTAATACATTTCACGCAGCTGTGTGAATCACGGAAAGCGCGAATGAAGTGGACACTTCTAAATGGAACCCAACCCACTGTACAGTAGCACAAGATCTGTGGCTAAAGCAGCCATAATGAAAGCGTTATCATTGTTTGGATACTTCACACAAACGTGTTTTTTAATCGCATAGACTACAACTACCAAGCTGGAATCAAGCACATCGACTCCCCTCTCACACCCTAAACACGCACTTCGAACAAACAAAAAGCATCTCAGTCTCACGGTATAGCCATAGGCAAAACTGTATCGGACCGGTGTAACGTTGGTACTAAATCATCCATCGCAAAGAATGATTTTTGTAGCACGTGCAACAAATATGTGTAGGTACAGCCCTGCCCTGGATACATCTCTCAACGTGCGCTCTAAAACATTTGGTTTAAATGGAGATGTAGATCATCACGGGTGCGTTAATAAAAATACATGGCGAGTTGACACAAATGATTCGCTTTGATGAATTTATGTAGTTTTAGTCCTAGTTACTTTACTTTGAGCCATGCTCTTCCTTACTTGAATCACCTTTGAAAATAAAGGGTTGAAGTAGCCTATATGGGTGTTTGGGAATGAACGTTGACTCAGATGCTTTTTGAGACTTTGAGCAGAAATGTCCCAGCCCGGTGTTTAGGATGCATCATAGACAGGTTATCTTTCAGGTAGCCTATATATTTTCCATTAAAAAACCATCACGTAGCGAACGGGTTGTGGCTAACTCACTTAGCTCCTGTTAGTTAGTAGCCTAGGTTATGGTCATAAGAAGAAATGAGATGACAGTCGAAAGATACAATTAGTGCTGCTATCAATTTGCTTGGTATAACCGCATTTATAGTTTTCTACAAATGCAATCAAATTGGCCTCCATCACTCAACCAATGCTAACGGTAACATGATTGTAGGCTACTTAGGTCCTATAGCTATTTATATTATAAGATTAACGTACCTGCAGTAAAAACCAAGCATGTCCGAAAAACATTCTCAGATTTATTTCGGCTTCAAGAAGAAATGGGAATTACATTTCATGTGGAAATCGTCCTATCCTTATTAGACGTTCTCTGCGGTAAACTACAGTCCTTGTAGGAAGCCTCCATTGTTTTTCCAACCCACTTTTAACTTCCAACAAAATTACGTCTCACTGCAACGATGTGCCATCTAGTGGACAAACGACTATGTATCGCCAATACTGGAAATGCAGCCATGATGATGAATATTTTTGGCTTTCCTTTAATCCTACTGAATTTGTAATTATGTATTGGCCGTTCTAATTGCCGATACCGATAGTATGTGCGTGCCTGTGTGTGTGTGCATGTGTATATGTGTGCACCGCTATCTACAGGCCAATGAGTGTACAGTCACTAAATGTACACATAGCCTAAATTTTTTAGACCCCCCCATGGATGAAATTCTACGAAACTTGGCATACCCCCAGAGAATGCCAGGTCAATCATACACATAAAATTTGGTGCAGTTCTGAACATCTTAACTGAAGATAGGGGCGATTAAAGCAGAATGATATAGCATTTTCATTTTTTACCGGGGGGGTGCAAATCACAAATGAGTGATTATGGGCCAGGTTGATGTGGGCCCTTGAGACCAACATACCATAAAAAATTCTTCATCCTAAGTGCCACGGTTCAGGTAGTTATTTAGGAAAAACTGCATTTTTTGGGTTTCGGGGGGCCCAGCACGGTGGGGGAGTGGCCCCTGGGGACCAAACGAAATTTTTCCGTAAAAGTCTAGTGGGGCTACATACCCACCAAATTTCATGTGCCCCGGTGTTTTTCGGTGTCCTGGGTATCGTTGACCAAAAATTCAGGAAGTAGATGACGGGGGGAAAAAAAAAAACTTTGAAAATCCCTATATGACCGCATAACTAATGATTTTGGTTAATGAATAACTAATGTATTGGATTAATAATTGCTAATATGTTTGTTAAATTAACTAATATATGCTTAACCAACCATATTAGTTGTTTTTTAAACCAATCTGTTTTTAGAGTGTACCCAACATATATTAGTGAACCAATATGGTTCTCACAACTTAATTTAGTTTAAGGTAATTAGGATACACCCACCAAATGCACCTGACATGTGAGACAATCAGCCCGTTGTAATGATGGAAGATAGATAGATAGATAGATAGATAGATAGAGATAGATACTTTATTGATCCCCAAGGGGAAATTCAAGGAAGAGAGGCCACAGACGCGGAAGTCTTAGAAAGAGAAGAGAACATTGCTTCACCTGATTAGATCAGAGTAAGGGAGCACTGCTGAATCATCAATAGACTGTTAGTGGTAGCGAACTATTACAGAACTAAACATAAACCTAATCAGACATGACTTGTGTGTTGCCATACCAGGTAAAGCTTTCCTTTTTAGAAAGTCATAATTGTGTAATTGTGTGAGTCAGAGGTAATTATTTATCAAGTCCTTGTGAAAAACACCTCATGGAATAATCATAATTTTCCAACAGCATAAGTAGTAGATATTTTATGCATGTGGTGTTACTACCAATGACTTTGTTAGGGAGAGTTGGAAATGCACAGCTGCTGCTAAGAGAACATGTCTTGTAATGGAATTGCTCTTGAAATGTAGTGTTTGTTGATATATGTGGATATTTATAGGGCTCTTTGCAAGCGTTTCTCAAACCATCTCAAATCATATTTCATTGGATTTCCTGGAGGGCTGAGGCTGTAGAGACAGCTCCTCCGTGTCCAGCTCCACCAGAGGACCAGCGCAGAGGGTGAGTTAGCATCTCTGGAATTCCAGCGGAGGAGCTCTGCCTCGCTAATTGGCACACATAGCCTCCGGAGTGACTCTGCACGGCCTCTGGCTCCGAGCCAGCACCTCACTGGTTGGATCAGAAGCAGATCGGAAGGCCGATCCAATCCGCAGGCCTGCAGAGAGGAAGTCAAATGCATAAATCGTAAATCAATTCATCCCCCTTGGAAAGTGTTACATAACCCACTGCATTTGGCAGCTTTACATTATGCAGTATAGTATCCATATCTGTAGCTGCACTCCTGAAAGGTATGGAGGAGATAAAAAAGAGATGATGGAGGCACCGTGGCAATAAATGTGAGGCTCAGTTTCCCCAAGCGACTAACAAAAATTGAGCATGCAGGTTGTCGCAATAGTCACCTCACCCCCCCCCCCCCCCCCCCTCCAAAAAAACAGCAACCTGTTCCCCGAAGCTGTTAGCCTTCATTAAGCGGATTTGCCACACGGAATACATTTCACACATTCTCTATGATAAAAGCTTAATCTCTACTTCCTGCCGAGCACGAGAGAACATTAGCCCGGTCGTCTAACAGCCCTATTGCTCTTCAGCACGCCCTGAGGAACCCTGGGAGAGAGGCTATGGCGTCTCCAAGTACCGCAGCGGCTTAGTCTCCCACCCTCAGCCGCAGCCATGGCAATACCACTGATCCCCTTAACATCACTGATGTGCCACCAAGCCAGGTTTGGAGGGCTGTTTAAAGTTTATTCTGGGAGCTCCTTGCCTTTAAAGGAAAGTGCAGCAGAGGGAGGGAGAAATAGAGAAAGTGGACTCAAGACATACCTTCAGGCTATAATCAAACCTGCATCCTCTTGGGCAGTGTGCCCGCCCATCCGTACACGATGCGGTCTAGCAGGACTGTCTGTCGCTGAGCTGGCCAGAGGGGAGCTTTAAGCAAGCAAAGCTGTATGATACATACTCTCTCCATTGTGATGCTCCAAACAGACAGAACAGTGAGCAGAGCAGCAGGCCTTGGGTGAGGCCTTGTCTGGAATTAATTAAAAGCATCGCAAGAATAGTTCAGCACTCCAAATGAAATCAATATGCTATGAGAGCGTTGCTTTTCTGCTTTTATGGTTCTGTCTTTGGGACTTCAGTTCCATGCGTATAGTCAGGGCTCTGACCACGCCTTGTCATATTAACATGACATGGATAGGACATGTGGGTCTGAACAGGACGGATTGGCAAAATGCAAATGTTATAAACCAACAATTACAGGCTAAGATTACAACAATTACAGACTAACTTGCTATCTGTTGTGTATTACCAAACTATAGAGGACTGTGTTGTTGGAACATATAGGTACAATAACTGAATCCAAGTGTTAAACACAACAATTATACACCAATCAAGTTGACAAACTATAGGCTCTAATTTCTATTCCACTGAATGTACCGTACAATGTGTTCATATGGCCCTTGTGGAGCAGCGGTATAACGTTATCACCAGACGATCGGTCGCCCTGGGTTGGATTCCCAAACCCATCATTACAAATGTGTGTTGTTAAATGTCGTACTAAATGCCTGTCAACTTTAAAACTTTTCCGCACAAACTAATGCTGATTTAATTACAAGGCAAAGCATTTCATTTACTACCGCATTGCATGCAAATATGGAAGGGTCTGGGTACACACAGGGATGTTTTCAGTACATGAATTCCTTTAAAGTCACACCACTTCTATAAAATGTTTAGCAATCATTGACTCTCCCAACATCCCAAATGAAACACCATATCCTAAAACTTCTATTAATATCCAAGACTTTAATAAACACAGGTCCCTCATAATTGTTTTCATGAGTATAATACAACAGAAATATGGGTTAAGATGGCTACAGTTCCATTTATGTGTGTGCTAAAAATGAAATAACACTTTTTTGAAAAGGTAGTGCTTTTTCAGCTATAAGATAAGGACATTATAATAACATTGTCTGTGGACAAAATTATTCACTGTTTCAAGGAGAGTGAACTCAAGGTTAGCATGACTAAATCAAGCTAAACAGCTAGTCTACAGTACATGGAATTGTTGGTTCAATTCCTGGCTTCCACTGTTGTGTCCTTGAGCAAGGCATTTAATAACCCCAAGCTGCTTTGAGGACAATGGCTCTTGTAATATAATTAACATGTAAGTTGCTTTGGATAGAAGCATCTGCTAAATGAATAAGTGAAAATAAATATAAATGTTTGAGCTGGGTTTTTGATTTGTAAATCAACAGTTTAGTATTTCATTACATTGACTGCAACAACAGTGCAACCATATGCTAAATGAAAGCCGCCTGATGTGATACAACTTAAAATAAACTTTTTGGACCAATGAAGTGGAATTGGATCATTTTTAATGGCACTTCTGACGATCTCCCAGCAGCACAGTGGTTGAAAAACGAGGCTCTAGGTTGATGCTGTTAATCCGAAGAGAGCAAGATTGATCTGGGTTGGGCTCCATGGTCAGTCATTCAAGGAAGGAGAGCACATTGGCTCTGGACTCACGGCTCAATGAAGTAATAGAAATCAGATTTCTGAAAAAATGTACTTCTTTTTCCGAGTCCTCCATTTCATGTTTTTCAATGTCAGTGTATGGAATCCATAATTTTCTTCCAAGGCTTTATATTAGGAAACACTGTTCAACTTAATTACATACTATTTTTATTTTATTGATTTATTTGGTATTGGCTTTTTGTTTGTCATTCATGCTTAGTTATTATTATTACTTGTTATTCTGTTTTCCAATGGTGTAAAGCACATTGAATTGCTTTGTGTACGAAATGTGCTTTATAAATAGAATAGCCTTGCCTGTGATGTGTCAATAAATAACCAAATGTCAGTATAATTGCATGCGTAGACTTGCATAGTGTGTACTGTATGTTCAAGTTGATGCCTTATGTTATTCGCACGCAGTGACACACTTGCTCACTACAGACGACAATCAGTTTGACAACTGGTGGAAACATCTGCATGTGTTTCGGAGTGACTCAGTGATAATTACAGGGAAAGGCTCAACAAACAATCTTAGCCTCTAAATCTGTCATGCTGCGATGCTGATTTAATTTGCTTTATTTTAAATTAAGTTATTAATGTAGGTTATTGCAATATGTTTGGTTTAATATGCAGCTGCATCCACTGGATATACACCCTTGTAAAAGTTAACTGAAACAAGGTCATGGCCATCTGAAGATAGAGGGCAAACTTCTTTAAATCAAAATGTGTCACTTGTCTTGCCAGGTTTTTTTTTTTACTTTACATAAATCATCAATGTTGTTTTCCTCTGAGGCAGACAAATTCCTGATTTTTTGGTGATGGATTATGTTTCCTTCAAGTTTTATTTTATTTAATTTGCATTATGTTGTCTCTCTCTCTCATTTCTGACACACACACACATACACTTAAACTTTTTATTTGAGCCTGTTGTCAAATTGAATTGCCGTGTGCAATTGATGCTGTTGATCCAAAGAGAGCAAGGTTGGGCTGGGTTGGGCTGGGCTGGGTTGGGCTCTGGCGTCAGCCCCTCAAGGCCGGAGAGCACACTCTCTCTCGCTCTGTGCTCATGACTCCTTGGCGTAATAGATATCACATTTCAGAAAATGCTTTTTTAAACTCCTTTTTCCAAGTTCCTAAATGTCAGTGTATGGCATTTCTACCAAATATCACCCCTGGGTTTTAATGTGGGGCTGCAGTGTATGATATTATTAAAGATTAGGTGTATGGCGCTATGTATAGGTCAAAACGTAGTGAGACTTTCACATAAATGGTGAAAGTTCTCTCATCTGATCTGAGACGCTGTGTTTGTATACAGATCACTGATTGCACGACTCTTATGCTGTAATGAAATTCGTCCCTCGGGAATCCAGAATGTCCCTTATTATCTTTGAGGGGCAGGAAGCTCTTTTATGAAATGAAAAAGGCAAGCTGCCAGATTCCCATGAACAAGAACAAGCAAAGAACACAAGAGGACCATTAATACAAAACTTGGAAAACCAATCATTTCCTGTTGACATAAAAAAAAAATTATATATATATATGTCATCAAGCCTTGTTCTACAACATATCCCTTTCTATAATATAGATATAAACAGGTGTTTTGAAGGTCTAACATTTATCCAACTATATGCTATATGGGGTGTTCAGCGAGGTGTAAATGATCAATCACCTGTTTGGCCGTACTGAACTGGACCGATACAGTACAGTGAGAAAATACACTATAAATTCAACTCATGTTTGTATGACTAAATGGATGCATGTGTGTGTATGTGATGACATACATTGCTATGCATCAGATGGGTGTTAAAAAAAAGGTGGAAATCCTCTACATAACCTTTTTTATTTCCATAGTGTCCAGACATACAGAGCTAAGCAGGACAGAGATGTTCTACCCGTCAGAGTCACAGAGGACACTCTGCGGTAGACCCATTAAAAAGAAGCACTCATATAAAAATACTGCCTCTTCACTCTGTCTCTTCTACCAATTACAGGCAATGGAGAGTGCACATGGCACTGATTGCTTGTGGAACCACAGCGCCTGCACGCATTCCATCCAGCGATCACAGCTCCAGTGATCGGAATGGATGGTCAGAGATCACCCCTTTGGTCCTCAGCAAGTAGAGCTCAGGGCGGCTAAACGTAGGAGCCGATTCTCGGAACTTCAAGTTGACGCGTGTTGCTCCTCTGCACCACACTTACGGTATCGATCCACTTGCACGACCCGACATACGCATGGTGTCGCGCTGAAGTGGTTACGGTACCGATCCACTTGCACGACACTTCTTTTTGTCGTGTCGCATTCCACTCTAGTCCTATGGGTGACGTCAAGCGACTTTAACGCGCCCGCAAAGCATTCCGGGAAGGCAGCGCTGCATTTGAAATAATGTCGCGCGTCAAAAAGCTGGCCGATGCCCAGCTTTATGCAAATGAATCCGTTGAACGCGAGGCGACTCTCCAATGAAAGGACAAGGTTGTAGGTCCTTTGTTCTACCACAACGGTGCCTGTGAAACTTTGGTTCCGCTTACAAGACAAATAATGTTTTAACGATCTCTTCCACGACCACCTAGTAGTCCATAAAACAAACGAAACTAGGATTTGGATGAATATATTGACTGTTGGTGTTTCTGGTGAGGATTTGAGATTGCATTGAGTAGTTTAAAAAAAACAATATTTCCAAATGGCTTGCATAGTTTGTTTAGGCTATTAATGTGTTGTATACTGTTAAGTACATGCCTAAAATTGTGGTCCATTTGTAGAAAAACACTTAAGATACGTTAAAACGAACTGAGTATGAGCTGGTAACTGACATTTTAAACAAAACGCCCACACACGACTGAATGTGGGGAGGCAGCGCGACACCATGCGTATGTCGGGTCGTGCAAGTGGAACGATACCGTTACTGGAAATTTACGCCAGAGCCGTTATTGAGGCGTTTTTCAGTCACACGTCTGGTCTGACATCTGTCGATTGTTAGTGATAGAATTCTATTAGAATCAGTGAATAAGTCCCTTCAGGGCGGAACAAGATTCGCCCTGTCGGGACTTATCTTCCCATTATTCCACTGCTTGGTTGAATTTCCATTTGTTTGGCCGTATCATACTTGTATATTAATTCGCCGAACTCGTTGTGAAGTTTAAATGAACTGTCACGTTGCATTCGAGCTGTAAAATGCAGACGTTCAGAACATTGCAACATTGTAGCATATGACGGAGGTGGCTTTTAGCTAGATTGATGACAGCAGGCTAAGTAAAATAGCGATGTTTCAAAGCTAAAGTTCATCAGAATCTTGGGATACGCCCGCTTGACAACGGGAGAGGTAGAACCGGATAGAACTAACGACTGGCCTTTGGCCGTAGCAACCATCCATTTAGAACTAGTAACGGCAGTTTGTCCTGTGAGTTGAGAAATTAGTTGATATGTGTCGGAAGAAATTAGTTCTACAAACAAGACAGTTTTAGCGATTAAAACGTTTAAATTGTAACAGGAAATGAACACAACGCAAGTGGCAACAGTGGAATAAGCGGGATAATGGACTCCACGGTGGTCTGTTCACAGAAGTTAATGCACTACGACATATATGACAACCTTTTTCATGTACAATTTGTATGGTGCTTTACATTGCCAGATTAATCTCACTATGTCTCACTTAAATTTGATTAAAAAAAATGCCCCCCTCCCCCTCCTCTGCTTTTGGTGCTTCCCTACTTTCTAGCTGCAGTGCAATAAGTAGATGCCACATTGGCTCTTGACATATTCACAGGAATCCCTAGAAATGGAATATTCATGTTGTTTTATCCAATATTAGTTGTGCAGATGTATAGTGCATCTTATTACACACCCATTAAAGCAACAAAGAAAATGCAAAAAAAGAGACTTTTCTGTAATCATTCCATATTGTGTGTAGTCATTCTATATCAGAACCCCTGACATACAATCCAAATAATCTACAAGAAGCCTCAGAGTGTTACCTTTAATTTGAGACCATGATTATGCTTCTACACCAAGAGGTTGCCACACAGCATACCTGTCAACATTTAGCTTTCCAAAAACGGGAGATTTTTCAGGGGGGGAGGGGGGGCAGTGTTTATACTGGATCTGTGTTTGCATATGAAATACGTTTCATACACGTGTTTCAACACTGCATTTTGGTTGTTGCTTTTACCTTACTATTACCTTACGCATGCCAGTTATGTATCCACCAGCTGCCTGCCTGCAGCCTACTTCCAAAACTCCAAAGCTGCTTGCTGTCTGATTTGGTTCCTAGGACACAAGTTCAGTGTATCAAAACACTCAATAACAGTTTATGTGATGTGTTAATCAATTAAATTCCCAACAATTTGACAACAGCTAGTTCTGGAGTAGGCCATTCAACTAGCCCGCTTGTTTACGACGAGACTCAGGCTGCGCAGTCGGCACCCGCTTCCTTATTTGGGTTTTGGGTTGCCAGGTTTTAGCCTATGACAAAACGGTTGAAATTGAAACTAAGTAATCGTGTAGGCCTATGTATTGTGTAGGGTGTATTTCATACACAATCTGGCAACATGGGAGATGTCAGACTAATAGAAAAAATGAATGGATCAATGATTTTAAAATGAAGTTTGATGGCCATGCAAATTACGGGAGTTTTCCGGGAGAAATAACAAAACGGGAGAGTTACCCAACAAAATGGGTAAGCCTTTTATTGTCAGTATGCATTTTGGGAACCCAAAAGTCCTATGGGGAGTTGCCATAGGGCATTTTACAAAATGCATGAGCATACCTTGGCAAATAAAAGCACTCATTTTTTATTCTATATTCATCTACTTTTGCACACAGCTTCACAAGACCTGGTGCTAGGGCTCAGTTGTGTTTCTAAGTGATATCAAGTGACCTAGAGGGCTGAAATGTGGTCAGTTCAGAGATGCTTGTTATCCGGCAGAAATATAAAACAGTATTCTAGCCTCTGTACCTCTGTGCCAGCACTTTCCACAGCTATTCTGATTGCTCCCTAAGAAACTACAAGGTCTCAGCTTTCTAAAGAGACCAAGCATTTGATGGTAGGCCAAACTAGGCAGTGGCCTCTGAAGTAGGCACAGTGCAATCTCGAGAGGGAAAAGCCAAAAAATGCCCATCCCATATAAAGTTAATTTCAAAGAATGGCATATTCAAAGAATGGCTCAAACAGATTCACAGGAAACATTCTGGCACATCCAAAAGCAAAAGCCTGTAAATGGCAACCACAAGAGCCCGGTATTAGCCATTTGGAGAGAAAATGTGCAGCCTTGAGCTGACAATTGTAGGCTCTACCCTGTAATTTTACACTCAGCGAACAGCGATAAGCACCTCCACTGTAAAGGGATGAGAGGGAGAGGGTTGGGCGCAGAAGATGAGGGTGAGACCTGTGAAATCAAATGTAATGAAAATATACTGGTTGAAAAACACAGGAAGGGTTGAGCACAAGAGAGACTTGGCCTTGGAGTGGCGGTAAGGGATGCAGATCCGAGATGTGTCTGTTATGTGTCTGTTCTATGTCTGTTATCATACACAACGGTCTTTCTTGGCATTCCCCAGAACAGGAAAAATTACTGAGAAGTTGAAACGTGTGAAGTCATTACATTTAGATGATGGAAGCAATTCAGGCATTTCCAGAAAAAAACAACTGAGAAGATAAACATCCTGCTCATATTACAGGAAGGACATTATGTCTCTCTCTTCAAAATAACATGAAAGATTGATTGATTGATTGATTCATTTAGTTTATGTGGATGAGTGATTGTGAGTGATTAGGTTATTGTGCATGTGAGCCATTTACACGCACATTTACAAGCGCAGGAATGGACCATGCGAGTTGTGAATGACAGCAATGGATCTAACGGGTGACTACACACCCATGCCTTAACGAGCCAGTGAGCGAGAGCTTAAATATGTCAGTTACCGACTGGAAAAAAGTCAATGTGTTTATGGGTAAATAAGTATTGTCAGCCCTTGGTCTCGTTAGCGTAAATGTTCCAGTTACTGCAGGGGGGAAAGAAAGAGAGAATGTGTTTATGGGTGATGCCTTGCACCTAATTTGCTGTGTCATTGCAATGGCTCCTCAGAGACGAGCAGAAATAGGGGGGGGGGGAGTCAGATCGAGAAAACAAACGGGGGGATAAACGAGGAGCGGAGGAGGAGGCGCGAGTTGAAAGCACAAGAGCTGCTGATGGGAACAGAGAGTTCTCGGTCAAACGCGCCTGATCGAGGCCACCCGCAAAATAGAGCTGCAGCATTTTTACACGGATATTTGTGACGCGAGATTGTAGATGTTTGTCAATGCCGCAGAGTCCCTCCAAACACACCATGCTGTGTGTATATTTGTGTGTGTGTGTGTGTGTGTGTGTGATACATGGAACTCACATTACACGGTCATTTAACTTCAATCACTCAATTTATTCTCTCATGGAAACGTTAGTGGATGGGAGATTATCTACAAATTTACCCGAGTAAAAGATAAGGAAGATGGAACAGTTCCTCTTGCATAACTTGTGTAAATGGTTCAAAGTCTACACAAAATAGCTTGTTGACATGTGAATGCATTCTGAGAGGAGATAGGGAAGGCGTACGTCCACGTCTACGTATTTCTGTGCAATTACCCAGTTTGAGAAAGTGGCCAGAACTTGTATGACCTCCCACAGAGCGGGTAGCTGCCTCATAATTTTTTAATGTCTCTCTAGAAGCAATCATCTCTCAAAAAGATTATTTATAACATCAAAGCAGACATACTGTAGACATATCCATGTGTATGTGTGTGTGTGTGTGTGTGTGTGTGTGTGTGCTTTGTGTGCATTTGTGCTTGCGTGGGTGAGCATATCTGGTGTGCATTTATTAGCGCAGCATGGCGACCACATGATGGTATGGCCAGTGTGTGAGACGATTCCCGCAGCACAGAGAAGCTCTTCAGAGCTTCAGTTGGTCAGTGATCTTGTGATCTCAACTCAACCAGACCACCAGCTGTGGGCCAGTTACACACTCATCATACACATACTGTACAGCATACTTAGGCCCAGCGACTGCCCACTCCTCTATCGATTGACAGCCATTACTTTGAGCTGTCTTTCAGCTGTGTTTTGCTCTTATATGTGTGGTCATGCATCACCAGGGATATCGAGTGGAATAGACTTCACAGTGAAGTCTATAGTGTCCTTTATTGGATTTCTGTCAGTCAACTATTGAGAGAGTGCAGTCAGGTGTGGATTTTTGCATGAAGTGGACCCTGACAGACAAGGGTGTAGCACAAGATCCTGGGCCCCTGCATAGGCAGTCCTGATGGGCCCCCATGTTCATCGACCCCCCCCCCCCCCCCCCCAACACTAACACTAACTTTACATTTCATCTGACATTCATTATGAAATTTAATTAGGAAATTAAAATATCAAAGTAATAAAATATATTACAGAATTTTCAAGGGCCCTCTCTCTACCTGGGCCCCTATAATCGGTAGTGGTTTTACCCCCAGTCCGACGCCCCTGCTGACAGATAGAATGCCCACCAGTGGAACAAATAACACCATTGCTCCATTTGAGCCCTGTAATCTGAATCATGGTTCACTTGGCGGGGACATGGCTGTGTTTCAGCACCATTTTCTAAGCGTTGGATTGCCTTCATTTGTGCGCTCCAGCCTGTAGGGTTTGTGTCACTGGATGAAGTCTTTGGATGAGATGTTAAACCATACATGGGCAACATACGGCCCGCGGGCCACATCCGGCCCGTGGGCTTTCCCTGACCGGCCCGCGTAAGGTCCGTGAAAGAACAATAGTCAAGAGCCTAGCATAGAGATAATGCACGCAAATCAATATCGTTGCTTTTATTTTGAAAGCGACTGCTATTTGTACGCCCATACATTTGTGCGTGGATGCATACGATGTAAACACCCTCACTGATGTGCTGGTGAATAGAATTTATGCTTCTGCGTCGACACAATGCAGTTGCGTTTAAGTCGGCGTAAACCTTTCAAAGTTTTGTGTCTCTTATGTCTGCGTCGCTCACCACCGCAAAGGTTGTCAGAACGAACTCCTGCTGTTTGTTGGCGATACAAAGTGTTAATTTCAAAACGTTACTGGCAGATAGACAGTTTACATTCGGATAACCCCGTCACTGTAACCAAGATATGAGTTTATTTGCAAAGCTTATGTTAGCGAACTAGTATGATGCTACTACCCACAGGTTGCTTGAAGCAGCCGGCTCAACACACAGGGCGAGTTGACCAATCACAGTTTTGTGCATAAAGTTAAAGCAAAAACATAGCCTACATTTTTAAAATAGTTTTCTTTGTGCATGTTGATTAACTAATGACAGCCTACTATTGTCTGCTCCACATTTTCATAGTCTAATTCTGCATAGAGTTAATTTAATGATGGTAATGATTTAATGATGAAATATTGCTGAGTGTTGATGAAATGGTGGCACAGGCCTATGGTTGTGTGACTCCTTCACATTTTCATGGCCTAGCCTAATTATATAGATATTGTAGTACTTTTTTATATCAGTCTTTGAAAACTGAAAAAAAAAATGTCAATGTCAAAAAATCATTTTCGAGAATGATAATTAAATACTGGACATAGATTAAATAGCCTATTGCTGTTTTTCCTTCGTCTCCCTCACATTTTCATCTGTTCTTACGAGTAGTAATCAAAAACGATTTACTTAATGTTATACAAGAACAGAATATAATTGAACAGAATTGAGTTCAGACTTGAGTTTGGTATTTTGGGTCCGGCCCTCCTCAACAGTCCCAGTTTGTCATGTGGCCCCTTGGGGAAATTAGTTGCCCACCCCTGTGTTAAACTGAGGTCCTGACTCAATAATGATCCAGTGGCACTTATTGCAATGACTAGGGGATTCCCTGGTACCCTGGCTAAATTCTTAATCTGGCTCATTCAACCTGCCCCCCTAATCATCCCCCAGTGTAGTTGGCTCAGTCTTTCATTCCCTCACCCTCTCCAAAGCTGGTGTGTGGTGAGCGTGCTGACGCGTAATGGCTACCGTGCATCACCTTCGGGCCTTGATAAAGTTGCTGTTGTTGTAATTGGTTTTCCAGGAGACAAACTGGCCATGACTAACCATCCTTTTAAAATGATCAGGGAACTTTAGAGAAAGAAACAGCTCACAGCACAAACAGAAGCTGAAGCACTCCTACTCTCGTGCCTTAGACGACTTTAAGGACATGAACACCCCCATCCAACAAAAGGTTACAGACTCCTACAGTCCAGGGAGCTTTAGTGTTGAAGCGTTGAGAGTATCTAGTGAGTACTCGGAGAAAGGCTATACAGCTGCTGATTACATCAACCTCTCATTGTACAGCGTGTTTGTTCCACTGATGCTTTTATAACAGTATTGAGTTGTTACTGTTATAGAAAAACCTTTCAGGCATTTAAATGCATGTTTTACATCTTTCCTTGTCTAGATGTAAACAAATGCACAACAAACACTTGAAACAGAGACTACTGCTACTTCTAGACTCTATGCTAATTTTAATTATTGAATTACATTATCATATGAATATATGTATGTTGTCATGTACATATATTGTGTGTTGTGTATATAGCAGATTTGATTGCATGTCCATGTCAGTAATCAGACTTTGCTGTACAACATAACATATTTCTGTGTTTATGTCATACCAATCAATCTCTTTTTCTTAACCACTCTTATCTTTCTTTCTTTCTTTCTTTCTTTCTTTCTCTCTCATCCCATTCCGCTGACCAGTGAGGAGGGGAAACTGGCTGAAGCCAGAGGCCTGTAAAGTGAGCAAGTCTAACCTGAGATTTGGAATATCACAACAAAACTCACGGGTAATGCAGATCACTTCAGCCCAGGGACATTTAGAGATGAGAGCAGAGTGGAACCACGGTTCAGTGAGATCATGTTGCATCTGTGCACCGCCGTTGCCTGGTAGCTTTGAATCAGATCCCTGAGGAATTTCCTGAGGAAATTCACATTCAGAGGAAAAGAGAAGCACAAAATGTGCTTCATAACCTTACCTGAGATTGCTTGACCTCATTCCAGCTCTATAATTTATTGTTTCCTCTGCTCTGCTTTAGGAACACACATGGAAATATTACGGCTGTTCCAGAAGGACCCGCAGTGTGTCATGGAATGTTGACAACCCATCATTTATTCAGCCATTCTAGGTCAAGAGGGTGGAGTCTTTCTTGGCTCTCACAAAACAAGGGCTGATGACGACAACAACAACAGATTCACTTCTCAGAATGCCACAGTCCCAGCCAGTGATGTGAGATCCCTCTGGGGCCCATAACCACAATATACAGCAGTTGTCATTATAGTCAATCAATCAAGATGAACCTCCATCAAGTCTAATGCCTGCTGTGATGGCACATACAGCAGTGTCTTTATTGCTGAAGTTACAGCTCGTTAGTGTCCATGTGTATGGTTCGTGTTAGTGCATGCAATCTTATAACTATTCCAAACGTTTTAATTGCGTGATCACGTCGGGTGAACACAAATCTTGGACGCTCTCCAGCAACAAAGAGGACACCAAGTCACAGCTGTTGCCCACACTGTTGATCCTGCAGGCAGGTGTGGCTATGAAATGTATAATGTAGATCAAATGAGATACTGAACCCCTCCTGCTATATGTTCTAGGCATTGATCCATCCATGTTGTATACAGTGCCTATAAAAAGTACCCCCCCTTGGATATTTCCACTTTTACTGCTTTTATAAATGGAATCTTGATCAATTTAATTTGGCTTTTTTTTTATATAATACTTTACAAAAATGCCCTCTTTAATGTCAAAGTGAAAAGCAAATTTATACAAAGTAATATTCATTAATTCAAAATATATAATGCAAAATAAGTGATTTTGATGTATGTGTGTGTGTGTGTGTGTGTTCATAGAAGGTTAGAAGGTCCATAAGAGTTCATAAGATGATTCATATTGTTATATGGTAACAAGTCTCAGGGTCTCGGTCAATACATAGATCTTTTATTAAAATATCTTTGGGTGCATCAACTGAAAATAAATTCACTTTTTGTTTTACACATCACAGTGCAACATTGTTAAGGCCGTGACCACTAAGCACTTGAAAGAGCAACAAGAGCTTTTCTGTCGTACACAAACACAGGGAAACATTGGACAAGACAATTCATCATCAACACTGTACATCACAGAGCTAATGCATTCTTTTTTTTCTGTATGCATAGCTGGGATGTTTGAATGAACACAATTACTTTATGAGGTCATGTCACTATGTGCAAATAGGTGAAATGCCTCGGGCATCTGCGCAAGAAAATAAACTGACAGAAAGAGAGAGAGAGAGAGTCTTTGTGTGTGAGAGAGAGTGTGTTTGTGTGTGTGAGAGAGTGTGTTTGTGTTTGTGAGAATGTGTTTGTGTGTGTGAGAGAGTGTGTTTGTGTGTGTGTGTGTGTGTGTGTGTGTGTGTGTGTGTGTGTGTTTGTGATAAGCTTATTTAAGCAGTAAACCAGGAGCCCTTTGATGGCAGCTCTTGTTCAAGTATACAAATTGTGAACAGATATAAAACATCCAAAAAGGCTTAATTTGCCGAAAAGGCCAATCTGAGCTGGCCAATTCTGTGGAAATGCATGGCCAACAGGCATCAGCAAACACTACAGCAAGCAGCAATATTGACCACAGACAAAAACATATAGTCTATGTCAAATCAAAATCTCATCCACTGCTGGTAACGTC
This sequence comes from Alosa pseudoharengus, assembly GCF_046254945.1. Classification (NCBI taxonomy): domain Eukaryota; kingdom Metazoa; phylum Chordata; class Actinopteri; order Clupeiformes; family Clupeidae; genus Alosa; species Alosa pseudoharengus. The sequence continues at coordinate 10,153,879 of NW_027468650.1, read as the reverse complement.
AGCTCATAGTGGACTTAAAATAGAAGTAGATGTCTTCAAAATGTAGTAATTCCTCCCTGGCTCAATAGTGTGTGCAAAAATGTGTGTATATCTGTGTATGTTTGGCTGAGTATTTTGCCTTCTCACTGTGCAAGTTTGCCTCCAGAAAAGCAGGAATTTGCATCGGTTCAGGCACAGGGGGAGTATGTGCATGTTTGCAAGTGTTTGCACATGTGTGTGTGTGTGTGTGTGTGTGTGTGTGTGTGTGTGTGTGTGTTTGTGTGTGAGCAATCTGAATCAAGAAACATGATCTCTCCTTCGGTTCAGGAGACAGAACATACACAAATGTTCTCATTATTCAGTTTATAAATATATATATGCACAAAATTTACATCCCAACCACCATGAGGTCTGCATAAAGAGGTCCAGAGTATATTCCTCAACAGAAAGAGCACTTTGTCCTTCAAATATGGTGTGTTTTCCCAAAAATGTTTTTGCCATATTTTTTTTTACCTCGGAAATTCATTTTGTGTTTTCTTTTCCATGAGCATAGCACTGTGTATAAATGCACAACCCCTGGTTGGAATTTCAGTACACCTACATTGTCCAAATAGATTGATACACTCACACATACCCAAATACTCACAAGCACACATACACACACAAACCTCTAAACACACACACACACACACACACACACACACACAGACACACACACAACAAGCACGCATGCACGCACACACGCACGCACACACGCACGCACCTCTGAACACATATACACATATACACAACACGCACACACGCACGCACACACGCACGCACCTCTGAACACATATACACTCATATGCACGCACACACACACACACGCACACACATACACACGCACCTCTAAACGCACTCATATGCACAGACACACACACCACACACACACCTGTATACCACAATTCACATGCATGCATACAAACAAACACAGAGAGACACACACCTCCTCTCTGCTCAGTACTTCCCGAGCATCTCGCAGATACAGAAGCTGGGCAGGCTGTACCAGCAGCAGAAGAACTCCTTGAAGGTCTTCCTCATTTCCTGGCTGCGGAAGGCGTAGATGATGGGGTCAATGATGGAGTTGCACATGATGAGGATGAGGTACATGTTGAACTGGGACATGAAGCACGTGCAGTAGGGGTTGCGCGGGCACGTGATCATGAGGATGAGGTGCAGGAAGAACGGCGCGCAGCACACCACGAAGACGCCCAGCAGGATGGTCAGCGTGATGGCGCCCTTCATGTTGGCGCGCTGGCGTATGGGCGCGCTCCCGGGCTGCGCGGCGATGCGCTTCATGTGCAGCCGCGCCAGCAGGAACATGTGCACGTAGAGCGAGGCCATGAGCGCCAGCATGGTGAAGAACATGCTGATGAGGCACACCAGCACCGTGGTGCTCTCCGAGTAGATGATGAAGAGCATGCCGGACGCCGTGCAGCACGCCCAGATGGCCGAGATGACCAGGAGCGCCCGGCGCACCGTCACCATGTTGTGGTAGCGCAGCGCGTAGAAGATGGTGATGTAGCGGTCCACGGCGATGGCCAGGAGGCTGCAGATGGACGCCAACAGCGAGCTGCAGATCATGGAGTCGAAAACGTTGTCCATGCTCTTGATGATGTCCGCCGGGACGGCCAGCGTGCCGCTGTTGATGAGCGCGATGACGATGGTCTCGGACGCGTTGGACACGCTCACCAGCAGGTCGGCCACGGCCAGGCTGCAAATGAACAGGTACATGGGCGAGTGCAGGTTCTTGTTCTTGATGATGGCGGCGATCACCAGGATGTTCTCCAGGAGGCTCACGATGCCCAGCGCCAGGAAGACCTCGGTGGAGATCAGCAGCTGGTCGTAGCAACCCTCTGACGACGATGAGGAGGAGGATGCGTCCTTTCCCTCCATGAGGTGAGTGAGATTTGTGTCGAAGTAGCTTGGGATCAGTCCGAAGTGCGGAGTAGCATTCATGGTCATTGGTTTCAAAAGGAGCTCTCCTCTCCTGCCCTCCTGAACTTGAATCCTTTGTTCAGCCTTGTTCTGCAGTCTTTGATGCTCGCAGACTTCCCCCCGGGGGGCACCACTAGCACACACACGGACCCTTAATCCAAAAATCCGAGTCAGACGCGGGAGAGCGGGCGACGGAACGGCGCGCGAGTCGGAGTCGGGCAGCAGGTGTGTGACCGTCCTTGGCTGTGTGAGGATTCTCTCCTCTGCCTGAGATCAACGTGCGCACACACAGGCATCTTCAACACACATCTGCTGACGACACCTCCAGCCTTAATGCAAAGTACCCACGCAAGCACACACACTCGCACACTCTTACTTTGCCTTTTTTACACACTCATCTAACAGCCATTAGCAGGGAGAAAAAGGGAGAGAAAGAGTCAGAGAGAAAGAGAGAGAGAGAGAGAGAGAGAGAGAGAGAGGGAGAAGGACAAAAGGAGATAGATTAAGAGAGAGAGAGAGAGAGAGCGAAAGTGCAGAGTCCACAGGGGTGGATAAAAGTAAATGACTGATGAAAGAACTCCAGAAAGAATGACAGTGAGAGAGAGGGAGAGTGACAGACTAAATAAACTATGAGAGAAGAAAAAGGATGGCAGAAGGAGAGGCTGGGGATGAACGAGTGCAAGCTGAAACAAAGACTTCAGAAGGAAAGATGAAAGTAGAAGGCATGGCAACGTCAAGAGAAGAGTCGAGGGAAAGGCAAGTTCTGAGTAAAAGGTTAACAAGAACAGAGTTGACGTAAATGACAAAAATAAAAGAGAGAGAGACCAGAGTTCACTGTCGATCTGCAAAGACTCCGGCTCGCTCGTTCGAATCGCAAAGACACGCTTACCCTCCCACACACACACCCAGGCAGGCACAGGCAGGCACACAGCTGAGCGACTGTCGTGTCATCCCTCTACCAGCTCTGCGCACTGTAATAGTCTAAGCCCTGTCAGGGACGCCACCCCCTCGCTGCTGCCCTCAGCCAATCAGTAGAGAGACGTAGAGGGTGCGATGTGTCATTGAGCTGCAGAACCTTCTTTTTTCTTAATGAGGTTAAGTTTGGCTATGAGAAAAAACAATTAGGATTTTATTTCCACCAATGACCAGCCAGTTATCATATGCTTTTATCAGCTTTGTGTTTTCACATGGAGAATAGTTAACTGTTTTTATCTAATTAGTGAACCTTTTAGTTTAGTTCTTTTGAAAAAAATAAATATTATAGGTCTAACATACATTTAACATTCTATTTCTCTAAATGTTCTGCTAGATACCACTTTACCTTTATCTTTATTTGCTCAGTCTCTCTCTCTCCCTCCCTCCCTTTCTCTCTTTTCCCCCTCCCGCTCTCTTTGTCTTTCTCCCTCTCTCTCTCTGTCCCTCTTTCCCTCTCTCCCTCAGTATTCTATTGTACTACATGAATAGTAAGCTTGGGCTTACCACACAACCACACAGAAAATGGTTTCATTTATTTGTCTAGCAGTATGTCTGTTGGTATGAAAGGCTTTTTAACTCTGCACATACATTTACAACAGACAAGCTGTCATTTGGCAGTTGTTCTTTATGCTCACTGTAATCCATTAGATTGCATCTCATGGAGAAGATGTTACATGTACTGTACTGTATGTCCACTGCAGACACCTAATAAACTGGCCAAGCAAGGGTTCATTAACTTATTGGATCTACTTTGGATGTCTGTTTCATACAATCACACCCTTGACCAGTGGACAGAGAACTGTATGACCTCTAGCCTGTGGTTCTGGATTGTGAGGTGCATTCCATGCATTCTGATTCACATGTTCCTCAAACCTCGCGTGAATGCTAAACACTTTACTCTCAGGGCCATATGTCATTAACTACTAGCTGTCATGCATGCATGCATGCTTGGTTGTCTGTGAGTGTCATGTGTGTGTGTGTGTGTGTCTGTCTCTCTCTCTCTCTCTCTGTGTTTGACAATACATTGACAGAGTGTGTGGGAGTATGTGTGTGTGTGTGTGTGCGTGCGTGCGTGCGCGCATGTGTGTGTGTGTGTGCGTGACAATACATTGACAGTGAGTGTGGGAGTGGATTTAGGTGTGGTGCAAAATTATTTGAATTAGACTATGTTGGTCTGTTTGTCTAAAGAAATAAAAAAAATAAATCATTAACACCACACTAATGAGCCAGAAGATCCACAAGCTTCACGGTCAAGCTCATGTTCAGTTGTGTGTTAATTGAGGCACAAGCAAATTAATTTATTCTTAATGAGGTTGTTATCTCTTTGCTTAATTAATGTAAGTTATGGAGCATTTATCTAGCCACAGCACATTCCGTTTGAGTAAAAATCCCATTTTAAGCAATGCAAAGAGACAGATAAGTCATTATGGTCAAATTAGCTGGGTTATTCATACGTGCTCTTATTCCTCTGCCTACTGTAATTATGAAAGGTAAGGTGATTCATAATGTTAACTATGTCCTCGGTTCATTTACTGGTGAATTCCTCACTTTTTAAACAAGCAAGAAAGAGATGGATTTACTTAAGAACAGTTCTGTTTTAATTATGCCTCAAACACCACATCTTTTTCCAGTCAGCTCATCACTTCCTAGTTCTCTTATTTGTGACACATAGACATTCAACCACAGTGATGAATTTCCCCATTACTAAAATTATTATTATTTCTAAATTTTACCCTAACAAGATATTCAGGAAATACAGTAGGCTAAATTCAAAGTTTACAATAACACATCCGATTTTAAAAAAGTTTTGCAACAAACTATCCAGCATTGCATTAACATATGTTTTGCTTGAGTTAAAGATACAATCAACACCTCCAAGGACCTGCGTCAGGGTAAACCTGTTGATTAAAGATTGACTGAGGACCTGCGTCAGGGTAAACCTGTTGATTAAAGACTGACTGAAGGCCTGCGTCAGGGTAAACCTGTTGATTAAAGTCTACTGCCCTTTCTGCCTATAGTTGCAGGTTCACCCCACATCAAGCCGGTGACATGAGGTAGGAGACTCTTGTTTTCCATGTTAAAACTGAACTGTGAGACTGTGAACTAAGACTTTGAGGTTACAGTGAGCCTTATACTGTTTTAAGATGCAGAAACACCCACAAGCCGCTTTCTAGGTCACCAGAGCAAGAAATATAAGTCACTGTAGAAAAGAGAGTTTGCTCAAATAGCATTTGAAAGGCACACTATGCAAGATTTTCACCTTTATGAAGCCAATTTGATGGTAAACAAACTTGTAATAGGCAAATCGTTCATCTAGCATAGCTACAGTATACAGCATAGACGTAGCGACTCCCTACCGAGAACACCAGCCATAGCAGAGTAACATTGCATCTATAGAGGGAGCTCTAAACTCGCCAAAAATACCTAAACCTGCATAGTATACCTTTAATGGCATATCTAGATTTCTACTGTTGGGATCTGAAATGACAGACCAAACCAGTCATACAACATCAAACAAGACTCAAAACCCAGAACAAATTCAGTCTGAGACTGTAGTCTTTCAAAAATCTTTTCCAAATCGTTGCTAAGTCTGTCAGTGTAAGGAGGGCTTGAAACGTGTCTTAAAACCAGTTATGGAATAGTGTGTCTTCCACGGCACCCCCCCCCCCCCCCCCCAACATTCTAAATCAATTGTATGCACAATATTGTTATGTAGCATAGTCATATTATACACCATTTGAAAGCTTGGACTTTTAGAAATACATATATGACAACCTTTTTCATGTACAATTTGTATGGTGCTTTACATGGTCAGATTAATCAAACTCCGCTTTTGGTGCTTTCCTACTTTCTAGCTGCAGTGCAATAAGTAGATGCCACATATTGGGTCTTGACATATTCACAGGGATCCCTAGAAATGGAATATTCATGTTGTTTTATCCAATATTAGTTGTGCAGATGTATAGTCCATCTTATACACACCCATTGAAGCAACAAAGAAAATGCAAAAAAAGAGACTTTTCTGTAATCATTCCATATTGTGTGTAGTCATTCTTTATCAGAACCCCTGACATACAATCCAGTCTACAATAGTCTACAATAGTTGACAATAGTCTACCAGAAACCTCAGAGTGTTACCTTTCGTTTGAGACCAGGATTATGCTTATACACCAAGAGATTGCCACACAGTAAGCCTTTTGTTGTCAGTATGCAATTTGGGAACCCAAAAGTCCTATGGGGAGTTTCCATAGGGCATTTTACAAAACATGTGAGCATACCTTGGCAAATAATGGTCCAAAACACTAATTTTTTAGTCTATATTGATCTACTTCACACAGCTTCACAAGACCTGGTGCTAGGGCTCAGTTGTGTTTCTAAGTCATCTCAAATGACCTAGAGGGCTGAAATGTGGTCATTTAAGAGGTACTTATCCGGCAGAAATATAAAACAGTATTCTAGCCTCTGTACCTCTGTTCCAGTACTTCCCACAGCTTTTCCCTAAGAAACTTAGAAACTCTGAAGTAGGCACAGTGCAATTTTGAGGGGTAAAAGTCTGAACTGGTATTATGATTTTAGAAAATATATAGTTTGGGAGTCACATGATCACCGCGAGGGATGCAGTAGTTTCTCAACACAGCTCCGCAGTTTCCCCCTAAATCTTTAACCGCATATCTCAAACTTTGGTCGATCGTTTTATTTTTATAAACGTATTTAACACTCTGTCATGGCGAATTCATCCAAGAAGACTGCTGCTAGGCAGACAACTTCTCGTTCAGTTGATAGTGAAGAACTCGCTGAGCTAGTTAAGCTAGCAGTTGCAGAAGCTATTAAGGAGGCTATCCCAATGCCGGTTCAGACCTCCATGGGGCCCTAAGCAAAATCCTGCTAAGGGGCCCTCCATCCTGAACACCTCAGTGCTCCCAATACAATCATCCCACCCCATTTAGGATTTCAACGGAAATTACCAAATATAGTGTTTTTCCCCTTAAAGGACTAGGAGAAAGAAAAATAATTGTGTGTGAATCACCTTCACACAGCAATAAATGCCCAGTTTTAGGTTCTGGGCTGCTTGCTTTTGATGCTTGCTGTAGCTACATATCCCATTACAAAAAATAACTGCAGTTTTTTTCGAAGTACAGTTCAGTTATACTCCAGTAGGCTATAGTGCAGTAGCCTAGTATTTTCATGTAAAAAATACTGCATTTCTGCAGTAAAATACAGTACTATATGCAGTACAATGCAGTTTTGTTGTGTCCAAAATACATTTCCTGCATAAAAACTGCAAATATTTCCTCCAAAACTGCAGTTTTGATACTCAGAAATCTGCAGTTTGACACTTGAAGTAAGCTAATGTAGTTTTTTTCTTTTTTAAAGGGTCTGGTTGCTTGTAGCCTACTGGTTGAGGCTGACTGTTCTTCACCTGTGTCTGTAATTGCCAAAGACATAGGATAGGCTACTGAGCTGGCTCCCCCGATTCCCTTCAATATTTTTTCAAACATAGACTATTTTAAATAATAATTTTAATACTTCATGTAGGCCTAATTTAGCCTACGTTGTGCATCTATTGTCCAGTATGCACAGCAAATCAATACATTAGGCTACTTTCCATTTGGCATAGGCTGCGTTCAGTTGTAGGCTATAAACCAAATTATTGCAAAACCATTTACTTCTTTTAAAAATGTATTGGAAGAGTGAAATCACAGATTAGTTTCGACGGGTCCTGTGTTTCTGCTGAAAAAACGCTAGTTTCATCCCCAGTTGCACGTTATTATGAACGCATTTAAAGACGCGGTTATATATAAATGTAGCCAGTCGCCCCAATATGCGATTATATTTCACAACTTTGCGATGTACTGTGACTGGGAAAGACTGGCAAGCAAGCCGCAGACAGATCAGGGGATTCACTGCCCTGTATAGGCCTAAGCTAGGACAGCAACACGCGCTGGAGAGATATAGGCTTGTATGCTGACATCAAACCATGGAACGAACACAATTTTACCCGACTGAAGTTCCCGCTGTTCATTTTTGTGAAGTTTCTTCTCCCGTTTCTCATGCCCTGAATGGTAATGGTCATGTTCATCTTCTTAATGTAGCCTATGAGACACTGTCGCTATAACTGTATACCTGTCTGTCACTAGCTTGACTGACTGATCAAAGGGGAGACGGGGGAGGGGGAGGGGGCCTTCATTACTTGCGGGGCCCTACGCAACTTGCGTAGTGTGCGTATACGGAGAACTGGCCCTGGGCTATCCCTAAGTTTGTGGAGGATGTGGTGGCTCAACTCTCAGCTAAAACACAAGCCATGGTGGCTGAACAAGTGGCAGAATTTAGGAGTGAAATGGTGACCATGTGGACAGACACTTCAAAGTGTATGGAATACATGGGGGCAAGTGAAAACCGCCTGGCTGAAGTGGACAAACGTCTGTCTGCATTGCTGAGCAGGCTAGAGGCAATGTGTGCCAGTCTGGAAGATAAGGTAATTGACATGAAAGACAGATCACATAGAGACAATATACGGGTGCATGGGATCCCTGAAAACACGGAAACATTAAATCCGCTCAGATATCTGTCTAGCGCTATCCCAAAGTGGTTTCCAGAGCTGGGTTCTGTTGAAATAATGCGTGCACATCGGGTAGGCGCAGCTAAGGAGAACGCTAACGGCAAAACCATTCCCCGTACCTTCCTGTTGAAGCAGCTACGTTTCACCGACAGAGATAGGATCCTAAGCGCCGCAAGAAAAACGAGTGTGGATGTGGATGGGATGGCTATTCGCTTTACCCCAGATTACAGCACACAAACTTTCAGACGCAGGCTGACCTTTTCTGCTTCAATGAATGCTCTACAGCAACTGGGCTTCCGCACCTTTCTCCTTTACCCTGCTAAGCTGAAAGCAACGCGTGGAGGAGCAAGCCACTTTTTCAACACTCCACAAGAGGCTAATACGGAGCCCTAGAGGTGTAATCGCAAAATGTTTTGCATGTTGAGAGATTGTGCGCTCGTTTTACTACATTGTGCTCTCATTTTACTCTATTGTGCACTCGTTTTACTAAATCGTACGCTCGTTTTACTAACGGCTCCTACACACAGCTGCGTTTCGTCAACGCATGCCAGTGGGTGTTCCCGACGGTAGCTATGCAAATGACTTGAAGTAAAACCATAATGTGATTGGTTGGTGCCGTCCGTAGATTGGCCGGTGCCGTCTGTCGGTGCAGCAACAGCTGAACTTCTCAACGCGAGCGGCGGGAGAAACGCGAAGCAACGGACCCACAATTCAGTTCGGCAACGGATCACGTGAGCCCATATAAAGTGAATGGGATGCGTCTCCAGCAACGCGATGCACGCAGCTGTGTATAGGAGCCGTACATTGTGCGCTGGGTTTACTAAAACACAATTTATTGTGCTCTCGTTTTACTATAGTGTGCGCTCATTTTACTAAATTGAGCTCTCATTTTAAGCATAGTAAAACGAAGGCACAATTTATTAAACGAGTGCACTATTTACTAAAACGAGCGCACGATTTACTTAAACGAGGGCACGATTTATTAAAACGAGAGCACAATTTGTGAACATTGTTACAGAACATTGTGTGCATGATCTACTCAAATGTGGCCACAATTTGTAAAACGTGCACTCAATATTGTCTTGACACATGTTAACATGAGCACGTTATAGTATATTCGAGATCTCGATCTACTAAAACGCACCCACGAATAATTAAAACGTGGGCTCGAAGAAATGAAAATTGTGTGCACAAAAACATAGTATGGTGTCAAGGGGTATCCCCGGGAATGACGTTGGGAGGTGTGTCGCTTGTAGTGTGTCGCTTGATGGGGCAGCCGTGGCCTACTGGTTAGCACTTCGGACTTGTAACTTGTTGAGAGTTGCCGGTTCGAACCCCGACCAGGAGGCACAGCTGAAGTGCCCTTGGGCAAGGCACCTACTGTAACCCCTCACTGCGCCGGTATTAGTGTGTGCTTCACCTCACTATGTGTTCACTGTGTGCTGAGTGTTTCACTAATTCACAGATTGGGATAAATGCAGAGACCAAATTTCCCTCATGGGATCAAAAGAGTATATATACTTATAGGCTACAGTGCAGTGAAGAGTTTGGAGAGTGAATGTATAGGGCAACTTGAAATTTTATGAAAATAATTTACGAACCAGAACATATGGGCCATGACCATGAAGCTTCTATTTCTTGCAGCTGTTAAAACACCCACTAGATAGTTTCTGTCATGAGTGCTGACGGTGTGCTGACGGTGACGGTGTGTTTCTGATGTCAGATTATTATGTAGGCTAGCAGGGCCGGTTCTAGCCCTTTGGTTGCCCTAGGCGAGATTGAGTCCCCCCCCCCTCCCCCAATGGGCGTCGGAGCCATTATACGAGTCCACACACTTTTGATAAGGAAAAAAGCCTTATAGGTACGCCAAATAAATAATAACCTATAGGTTTACACTAGGCTATGTAAAACTCCCCATTAACAGCATCACGTCACTAACCACAGATTGCACAATCTCGTATTCACTCTGTTGGATATCTGAAGCCAGTTTGTCTACTTAGATACTGTAAATCCTCAAATTATGGCCGGAGTCTTAAGACAAAGTACAGGCCTTTAGGGGCAGGATTGTATCGAAGCAGCCCTTTATTTCTTATGCGAGTTTTATTTTGAGACATGCGTTTCTTGGAGCGGCATAAGCTACTGGTAGGCCTTCAAAAGCATGACATTTTCGGTTTAGTTTGATATTTAATTTACTTTTGGACTGTTTGATTATATTGGTAAATGTTGGAACTGATGGGCACTGAAATCTAGGGAGGTATTTGATGATCACTATTACGTTCCATGTAGTTGAAAGAGTGTCGGGATTTCAAACAAACCATCCGCTTTCATGCTTTCATTGAACGTCCGCGTTGCTGTAATGGAAACCTTATTGCATAGCCAAGTAGCCTATTGAGTTATTTTTAAATTATGCAGGATTTACTTTTTATTAATTTCGTAGGCTGGAATGCCTCGAGTCGTGGCAACAATTGTGTTTAAATGTAGTAGCGTGTTTCAGCCTCTGGCAAGGCGGCAAGCGACAAGCGGCATGTTGGAGACCCAGCTGGAAAGTCAGTGGCCGAATGCACGCAAGAGTTGTATACATAAGAAACACCCAGAGTTTGGGGGGTGCCAAAACGCGCAATTCCCTCTATCGCGCGTAAATGACACAGGGGAGAATTCTGGCAGGGTGAAATATGCGTAATTACGTTTTTTACTGGGGTCAGATGTGTTTTTTGACTTTACGCACGCACTTGGGTTAATTCCCCATAGTGTTTTGTTGTGCCTATACAGTGTTGGGAGTAACGCGTTATAAAAGTGTCATAATGTAGGCCTAATGTGCCTAATTTGCTGTAACGTGGTAGGCTAATGTAAGGCATTACAAAAAAATTGGTAAATATTTTACTCGGGAGTCGGGATAAACTTCAGTAACGCGCGTTAATGCATTTTAACCCGAAATTAAGTGGTATTTTGTTTTTATAAGCATATACAAATTCGCCAACAACGTCGCGAGATCAACAGAGGAGAAAAAAATCGGTGTAAATTGTAGAATGTTATCTCCTGTCAGGCCTAGGCTAGGCTACTTTCAAGATGATTGTGGCTGCAGCAAGTCGGACTCTACATTTGCGACATGGACATAAAGGCCTGCTTGAGCATATGAAGGCAGAACATTCATTCATACCACAGAGGGTAGGCTCTGACTCTAGCATATGAAGGCAGAACATTCATTCATACCACAGAGGGTAGGCTCTGACTCTGGGTGGAATGCCGCCTAGATTAAAAAAGTTGAAGCAGATAGGCTACACACCTTCCAAAATCGCCTGTTTTCCGTTGTATGTTGACAGCTGCTAGACGGTGGAAGAATAACGATTTTTTTTTAACTCTCAATTACTGTAACTGTGTCACGTCACCCTGGCGTTCGTTAGGTCCGTAGCCTACCACTGAAGGAGGGACCGCTCATAAACTCCCCTTAATTTTTGCAAATATAGACTAGATATAGTTGCGACTTTCGAACAGTTTTTGTGAGTACTACTTTGTTAATATTTGGGGAAATTGCGAGTAAGGGGCTGCGACCGTTCTACATGTAGGCGAGGGCGCAGCAAATTAACTTCAGAAACAATATATTTAAGCTCACGACATTCAGACTGGCACAAAAAGTTAACGGCCCACCGGGAATCCTCCCGAAGCTCCCGATAGCCACTCCGGGGCGCCCCCAACACATTTGTCGCCCTAGGCAATTGCCTAGCTCGCCTATAGCAATCGCCGGCCCTGTAGGCTAGCCTAGACTGTTCTCACGTTGCAGCGCTTTACTTCTATGAAGTAGCATTAATCAATATGAGGGGCAGAGGGGGATAAATATTGTCCCCCCCCGGCGATGAAAATAATTAAGCAGAGGGGAGGATAGCAAGACCAGAGGGGGGGAAAATCCCCCCCATCCCCCCCTACAAATCGCACCCTGTATATATCAGACCAGAAATACTTCAGAGAAAAGAAGAGCCTGATTCAATTTACTGATTCTTTTATTCATTGCTTAACGGCCTGATATGGCGCTTCTTTAATGAATCAGCTTCCACCAGCTGGGATTGATTTTCTTCTTATTACCCAATGCTAGTCTCATGCCCACGCTGGCATTGATTGGACACAATGGTCCTTTGTTCTCTGTGTGAATAGAGATGAGAGGTCACCAAAGAGTTGGCTAAAGCTTCAGTATTAAACAAACTGCTCTCAGCAACAGAACCTAAAACCGTATAATGAGGTTTGTTGGGTCCACTTTCTCAACTTGTAGTCGTTACATTAGGAAGATGCCAAATCCCAATCCCTGTGTCATTTTCACTGCATTCACCTCAGTAGGTCCAGAAGAGAGGATGGCCATATGGCTGCATGCTTGAGGGGTGCTCTCCCCATCTGTCCATATCAAAGGCATTGGTACTGTATTTCACACTGCATAACCACACACACACACACACACACCACATACCCACACAACTGCTCTTGCTCTCTCTGCAACTGCTCACCACAGAGGTCTGGAGATGCTGTCTCTACCACACACACACACACACACAGAAGTACATGACTGCTCTCGCTCCCTCTGCAACCGCTCACCACGTCTGGAGACGACGCCTCCACCATAGCCAGCACACACACTTACCTGCTGTGCTGTCACTGTAGATGAATGATGAAAGCGACTCAATGCAGATGAATAGGTCTGCTAAATGAACAAAAGGGCTGTTAGTGTGTGTGTGGAGCCAGGGCTGAGTTTGAGCCACACTCTAGACCCCTCTCAGCCACCTGGGTGCTTTTCCAAGCACATGGTTTAGTGACAAACCTGGTACGTTAATGCAGAGTAAGTGGTGAACCTAAAAGAAGGGCCTATTGGCTTAATTTTGCAATGAGAATGAGAAGGTTTACCAAGTACCCTCAGTTACCCCCAATTACCCCCACACCCCTTAATAGTACATAACCATTTCAATGAACACAATCATATCACACTAATCAATAACACTAATGCCGCCTCTTAAAGGCACACTATGCAAGATTTTCACCTTTACGAAGCCAATTTGACGGTAATCGAACTTGTAATAGGTGAATCGTTAACCTGGCATAGCTATACAGCATAGACGTAGCAAGTCCCTACCGAGAAAACCAGCCATGCAACTTCCAAGAACGGCGCCTCGACAATCTTGTGAGAATCGTGAAACATTACCTTGTCAGTAGATAAAACTCTTTGGAGATACAGTAGTTTTTACCTGTTGTTAATCCTGCACCTCCACAACAAAAGCATTTCCATTGTGTACAGGGGGGATAAGTTGCGAGACATTTGCTATTTACAATAGCAGAGTAACATATAAATACATCGCAACTCTAGAGGGAGCTCTACACTTTTTTACTTTTTTTTAACACAGGCAGCTACAGTGCATGCTACACTCTGGGAGCATGAGCCTCCATGTTCATGCCCCCAGAGTGTAGCACTGTAGCTGCCTGGCATCTCTAGCTGTTGGCTGCAGCAACTCAAGCTAGGTAGAACCGATTGTTTTCATTTTGTTTTCATACTGACAGTACTCGGTGACCTTGAGAAACAGAGATATGTGTGAACAATCAGAATTCTCCTTTAACTACAGTTTCTGTCTGAAGGTGTTGTCCAATTTCTGAGGTGCATAATCATTTCAATGACCATGATCACATCTCAAATGTAATGAAAAGAAAATCTAACATGTTGGAACATAGGTTGTCAAAAAGGAGTGATTCAATCAAGTCTGAAATTTTAGCCCTCTTCAAAAGTTAATTACTGAATTCTCAGTTAAAACTGTCCCTAAATAATCTATTCTCCAAAACCATGTATCAAGTATAGTTACTGATGTTTGAAAGACATGGACAAACAAAATTAGTTTGAATGGTTTGGGTGTCAGGTGGTGAATGATAAGAGAAAGCAATTCATCATGCCTTTTAATGAGAGAGTGTGTGTGTGATTGGTGAGTCAGTGGCCTTGGCTGCTGCTATTTTTCTCTAACTGCTCCGATTCTCTGCATCAGGCTGCAGCAGTTCATTATCAGTTTCTATCCTTGTTCTGTCCGTACTACAGCCATAATGACTTCCTCCCCATTTTGACATTCGCCTGGCACTTTAGACACAGTTCAGGCCATGTTTTTGTTTTGCATTAGTTCTGGTATAGAGCAAGTTACACTGGAGAAATTCTCGAGATATTCACAGAAAACTGTATCCGGCCTACCTCCTTTTGGGGGGCCAGTGTGTGGGTGGGCAACGGATCAAAGTGTCCCGGAAATCGTTGACAGAAATTCATTTAAGGAAAAAAAAAAAATCAGAAAGAAAAAAAAATCTGACTAAACCTATATGACCGCCACTTTGTTAGCGCGGCAGTCATAATAATACAAGTCAAAGACCACTGCAGCAACTTCTTTTCAATGCCTGCAATTCAAAGCACTTTTGCTGACTCCCACATTCTCCAACCATCTCAGCATTCCGTCTTCTAACAATCACAATGGTCAAAATTGGTTCTTTTTTATGTTCCTGTAACTTGGCTAGAAAGGTTTTTGGACCTCGGTATTTTCAAAACTGTATGCGCCCCTGTTTACCTCAGCGACCATTAGGGTTTTTGATAATGGATTTCTATCTGAAAATGTTCAGAGCTCCAAACTGTACACATGTACCGAGTTACATCCTTTTATGGAAAACATGACCTAATTAGCATATCACAATGAACAGTTCAGTATAACTGCCATAAGTAAAATGTTTGGCCTTTGACCTAGTTGCACAAATGATGCCAATTTTGACAATGTTCCACCACTTGGATTTCCAAAAATTATTTCTATATTAATATTTAAAAAAATATTTACTAAATGGTTCTAGGGCTGCCACAGACTGCAATTATGACATTTATTTAAGTGAAATAATAACAAAAGATCACAATCGGTGTGTACACATAGCTTTGCTTGGCTCCTAGTAAAGGTGATGAATAATAAGTTGAGGTATAAGTAAAGGATTGGGGGGGGGGGGGTACAAAGTTTTATGGTCATGAGATGGTTTAGATGGTGACAATTATTGACAACTACAGTATACCCTTACAACTGATAAAACACATAAATAATATCACTAAATCAGTGATTTTATTACATTGGTAGGAAGTAAATGTAATACTTTTTTAACCTTCCCACCAACGTTATAACTTCCTGTATGGCCGCTTCGCTGCGCGGCGGTCATAATACTGTAACATCAGTCTTTGTTGTTCCCTGGCATTGCGTTTTGTGAAAGTCATCAGACTGTGTCTGTTTCAATTGTGAACTGGATGTACCACATGTGTGTGTTTTTATGTGTGTGTGTGTGTGTGTGGGGGGGGGGGGGGGTGCTTTGTGTCAAAGTGATTAGACTGTATATGTTTCAATTGTGCATAAAACGGCTGAGCAAAAGTGCAGATCTCAAGTCAAGTCAGCTCCTTCCACTCAGCCCTTGTGATTCCATTAATGTGAGGGGGCATGACTAACACAGCCAGCATGTGTAGACCGAAGCTAGAGCATAAGCAGGTTGGTCACATCTGGTCTCATCAACATCAGATAAAACAGATAAATCTGCCTCATTCATTAAAAATACAAAAAACTACTGTACAATGAAATGCCAGAATGTTGGAAACATATATCTGGATATATATGGAAATATATATCCAGTGCATTGTACAATGGCACATGGTTATATAAATGTACTGTATGTACTGTATGACAGTATGACCGATGACACATGGTATAATGTCAGAGGTCTACTCATCTGCCGCCCCAGCAGTAGGGAGTCACTGCCTCAGTTCACCCTGGAAGAGCACAGAGGGGTGAGCACAAGTTCAGTCCCCCATTGGCATTTATGAGCAGTATGGGTTCCTCACTCACACTATCACACTCTCAAACATAACAAAGGAAAAGAGCATATAGATTCTCTCTCTCTCTCTGTCTCTCTCTCTCTCTCTCTCTATCTATTTCTCTGTCTCACACACGCAGGTATTGTGTCGTTCAGAAGATGTGTCTTGCAAAATTGATCAAAGGTGTTTCATCAGAGAATTACATTGTGGGAATGTACGTCTTTCTGACACAGAGGTACCACACACCATATGCCGTATCATAACATCATCCTGACCTGAAAACTGTTCATGTCTTGTTGTCACCGTGCTTGCTCACATAGATCTTGTCTTTTTGGCCAGCATGGTAAATATAGTTTATTAGTGTTACACTAATTGGTAAGCGTTATTAGCGAAACGAAAATATTTAATTTTATTGATCAAAGGGAAATTCAGTCAGGGCTACTGCAAGTTGTATTCCTACTGTGATATGGACAGGGATGGATATTTCACAATGGTACACAGCAATGTATCTTAAAAAAAAATATGTGTGCTATTATATGCTCATCCTTTTCACTCACACACACACACACACACACACACACACACACACACAGTTTCAGATGTTAATTGGCATGTGCTTTTAGCAATCCAAAGAGACCTTCACTATATTGTCATCTCTTTCAGAACTACAATAAAGAACACAAAGCAGCTTGCCAGCCATGTGCCCTGTGGTTTGATGTGAGTCATTAAAAAGTGTTTCAAGAATGAGTACACAGAAACAGCTGCACACACTATCTCTCTTTCTCTCTCTCTCACACACACACACACACACACAGAAAGAGATTGTATTTTTTACCTTTTTAACTTGCCACTGGAGGAAACCATTCAAAAATGTGTGTGTTTGTGTTACAGCTACACTGGGGCAAAGCCCTCGCTGATGAGCTTTCAAGGCAGTCAACTGCTCTCCCCTCCTCACACGATAGATATTGAAATCTGTGTTTCCTTAGGATGCCATTCCTTAGGATGCCTTTCAAGGTTGAAGAAACTTATTAAAAGGCATGAGACAACATGTAAACAGATCAATACATAAATAATTACTCATTCTTCTGTGAACCCCCAGAGTCAATTATGCTGAAAAATTCCAACAGTGAGCAACTTTGAAAGTGCTCTCAATAGGGAGCCCGTATTAAGGTATTTTTCAACGGGAGGACCAACCACCATATAAACATCCCCCTTCGCTCCAAAGCAGCGCCCAATCAATTAAATCTTTAGGCTGTTCTGTTGTTCTAGGGTCATTCCGTGTGAAATCACCCAATTTCAGCGCAATTTGGCAGGTGACCCTCTCCGAAAAAATCTGAAAAAAATCACAGGTGTTTGTAGACCAAATCCATGCATAGATCTTAAATAGTATATCTGTATAACTATCGTTGCAAAACTACAGCCCTTTGAAACTTCAAGTCATTTTAAGCATTGTGGTGAACAATCCTTTTTGTTCAACTTCCAGCATTATTGGCTCTTTTGGTATTTCACACACATTAGTGAAACTATGTGAATAGAAGTACACTTTCCTGTTGAATTAAAAAATCCAATCGGATCAGACGTATCTTGTATACTTTCCCCTCTGCAAAGCTCTGAAAATGGCTATAAATTCATAATGTGAAAAGACATCATCACCTTTGAGGGCTTCTCATTCAAAAAGTATGTGACACAAATTCATCAGATTTTTTTCCTACACATATATGTATTGTAAGGTCCTGTCCATGCATTAACTTTGGTTGTTATCATTTTCATATTTTCAGAGCATTTTTTTAAAATTGGGCTTTATTTTCAAAAATCCTGTTTTCATCTTCTCATTTCACCACGTGGACAGTTAACAGGATTTTTTTTAATTTTACCATATATCATTCTGTATGTGAGGATCATCTGCCCAAAATTTGGCTTGTTGCTGAGTTTCTTCATTGAGATAAGATTTTTTACAAATATTGTCTATAAATACACTGAATTTGTACTGGATCTGCAGTACCACTTTGCACCACATGTGGTGCTCTTTTAATACAATGGAAGTCAATGGAAGAGTAAGAGAGTCACTTGTTTGCTGCACATATCCAATCTAAACACACAGTTTATGGTTCATAGTTGAATTGGTCCAAATAATTATTGCAAAATGAACAACATACTACTCATACATAAATCTTATTTAGAGAAAATAAACTGATCAAGTAAATTATACACACATAAGACTGACTGGTCATCATACATGCAGCAAGAGGATTTAGCATAATTACCATCTTTGTAATGAGTTTTCTACACCAGCTTCAACCTATCAGTGCCTATGTGAGCACTTTAATAATTTTTAGCCAGCTGGTTAGGCAAAGTCTATATTCATCGTCATATGCTTGGGATGCAGTCCTCTGTGATACATAGACAAAGAGCATCAAGATGGAGATCAGTGCTTTAACAAACAATCAAACAATGGGTTTCTAAAATTCAGTTCATCAAGGTATTTCACTTGATGAAGATGACCATGTGTGTTTCCATCACAAGTATTCATAACAAGGTTTGAGGACTTGTGGATCCAAGAGGCATTGTAAAAAGATGATTTGATGATGAATCTTTAGTATTGATTTTTCTGCATCTGACAATGCACTGAATTTTAGAAACCCCTTTTTACTTGAACCATATGAACCATAAACTGTGTGTTTAGATGGGATATGTGCAGCAAACAAGTGACTCTCTTACTCTTCCATTGACTTCCATTGTATTAAAAGAGCACCACATGTGGTGCAAAGTTGTACTGCAGATAAAGTACAAATTCAGTGGATTTATAGACAATATTTGTAAAAAATCTTATCTCAATGAAGAAACTCAGCAACAAGCCGAAATTTTACAGAATGATATATGGTAAAATTAAAAAAATCCTGTTAACTGTCCACGTGGTGAAATGAGAAGATGAAAACAGGCTTTTTGAAAATCAAGCCCAATTTAATAAAAATGCTCTGACAATATGATAATGTTAACAACCAAAGTTAATGCATGGACATGACCTTATAATCCATACATGAGTGGGAAAAAAATCTGATGAATTTGTGTCACATACTTTTTGAATGACAAGCCCTCAAAGGTGGTGATGTTTTTTCACATAATGAATTTATAGCCATTTTCAGAGCTTTGCAGAGGGGAAATTACACAAGATACACCTGATTTGATTGGATTCTTTAATTCAACAGGAAAATGTACTTCATTTCCCATAGTTTCACTAATGTGTGTGAAATACCAAAAGAGCCAATAATGTTGGAAGTTGAACAAAAAGGATCGTTCACCACAATGCTTAAAATGACTTGAAACTTCAAAGGGCTGTAGTTTTGGAACCATTAGTGATACAGATATACTATTTAAGATTTATGCATAGGTTTGGTCTACAAACACCTGTGATTTTTTTCCGATTTTTTGGGAGAGGGTGACCTGCCAGCCACTGGGTGATTTCACACGGAATGACCCTCTATTGTAGCTTCAGGACTCAACCATGACGAAGGTGAGGTGCGGCTTGCATCAAGGCGGAAGAAAGCCTACAGTCAGGACTTTTGTTCCTTTCATTTCCTGTCATCTTGTCCCACCACTATTTTCTGTCTGTTCTCAGGGGACAGCGAGTCAATCAGAAGGACTGATTGAGAGCCGTGGAGGGGAGGAAGAAGACGGAGAGCAAATCAAAAGGTAAAATGTGTGTGAGTGGGAATCTCCGAAGTGTGTGAGTGTGAATCTCTGAATGATGTCCTGTGGATTGCAGAAATGGAATGAGTGATTGGAGACTGGTTGTAACTAAAAGCAGAGCCTTTTCTTCTCTGATTCTACTGAGTATTCAACATTCTTCCTCAGAAGCTTTGGATCTGTGGAATGCAAGATACAATCTGACCATTCTATGTACTGGTCAGGAATGGTCAATCTTCTGCAAGTCTTTGGGATATTTAATAATGTTTCTATCCGATGGGCACATTTTTCAGTGACTGGCAGGGCCGCTGATTTTTCAGGTATTCAGTCCAGGTATTTCCTTGTGGTCAAGTCAAGTCATTTTTATTTATATAGCACATTTTTGTATGCACAACCCAAAGCACTCTGCATACAAGACTGACACACAAGACAAAAGATGCTGGATGGAGCGGCATAGTTCCATTCTTGATCACCCTCAAGCAACTATGTGTCATAGGCATGCTTGATCACCCTCAAGCACACTATGGATTTTTAATTTAATTTATATAGTATATTTAGTATTTAGTTTTGTTAGTTTTTCTTATCTTCTACTGTCTCTATTGTATAGTGGAGTTTTGTTATATGTTTATACTTATATTTACCATTTCTGCTGTAAGTGCATGTTGTGTGTGATGTCTGTATGCTACTGAGACCTTGAATTTCCCCTTGGAGATCAATAAAGTATCTATCTATCTAGTTACCAGCATACCAGTGACACCAAGACATACAAGACAAACAACAAACAAATGAACAAATAATAAAAAGTAAAAAATAAAAATGAAATAAAATAAATAATAATTAAGAAAATTCCATGTTAAATTAGTCCAATTGGTTTGCGTCGAAAAATATTATTCAGTCCATTGCAACAAGAGCGAGGCATCCGGGGCAAAGGGAGTTGGTGTGTGGACAAGTGGGAGACTAAAGGTGACACTCCTCTGCTAGAAGTTGAGAGAGATGCTTGAGCAGACTGCTGGAAGATGCTGTGCTGTGAAGAAGGCCGTTGGCAGGCAGCGAGCATTTAAGTTGAAACATGTCCATGCAATGACTTATGTTGACACGTGACTATTGACCCTGAGGCAATGTGTCGAAACGTCAGTCAATTATTTGCACCACAGTAAAAAAAGTTTAAAAGTATTCGGAGTGCTCCGGTCATCCCTGGGTTTAGCCTCCTAGAAGTAGCCCAGCCTGTCTTTCTGATCATATGGTCCTGGACTGTGAGCTACCAAAGAGGCTTGAGCACAAGTGACACCCTTCTTACATATTATTTTAACATGTGTTGCTTTGCTTCAGGCTGTGCGGTTGCCATGTCTAGGAGAGGCCCCCAGCAAGGTGATGAGAGCCAAGACCATCAGGCAGCTGAAAACAGTGACTTTACAGTTCAAATCCATGTATAATGCATGTATGTATATATATATGGGGCAGCCGTGGCCTACTGATTAGGGCTTCGGACTTGTAACCGGAGGGTTGCCGGTTCGAACACCGACCAGTAGGAATGGCTGAAGTGCCCTTGAGCAAGGCACCTAACCCCTCACTGCTCCCCGAGCGCCGCTGTTGATGGGATTAGTGTGTGCTTCACCTCACTGTGTGCTGAGTGTGTTTCACTAATTCACGGATTGGGATAAATGCAGAGACCATATTTCCCTCACGGGATCAAAAGAGTATAAATACTTATACTTATACTTATAAACAAGAGCACTGTGAGTACTAAGGCTTTCGTCAATATGGAGATTTTCCACTGACTTAGGTATGCAAATTCCAGCCTTACAAATGCATGCTTTTTCTACCTTTTTTTCTCCCTATCTTTGTTCAATTTACATAACATTTCCAAAGATGTTTAGATAAGACAATTGAAAAGGTTCTGGCTATACATGACAAAATACATGACAAATCAGCAACTATGTGTCAAGTGACGCTGCGTTAATGCAGGGATATTTGTCTCGTCAACTCTATTTTCACTGAAGGAATTAAACAACACCTGAAAATACATTCAACAAATACAAATGACATGACCTCAGTGTCCTCAATGGTAGAGCATATACTGTACAAGAGGGGCTGAAAGTACTGTAGGTCCAAACACACAGACCAGGTTTCTTCAAAAAAACTACTGTTTTGGATTCTAGTGCCTTCTTTCAAACATGGCCTTAGCCCCCAGAACACAACACTAGAAAGTGAACAACATCCCGAATTTGGACATGCCTGGAGATGTCTTCTTACTCCCCATCAGTGTGATAGGAGGTTCTGTGTACCAGTGATTGATCTGCATAGATAGCACACAGTATTAAGATAAACATAATGCAAAAACATTATCACAAATCATTACACGGCTCTTCATAATGCTGAAGAATGCTCCATTCACTTGAACATTCACACATTCACTCATTTCTTGATAACAGACTGTGGTCTGATATTTCTTGTATAACAGACCACTGTCAAGGAAAATTGATTTTGTGCTTCACATCTTTCTTATCACTAAGCAAGTACTGGAACTTCATTCAAAAGTAAAAGCAGACGGTTGATCAGCTGTGTTCTAAAGAATGTTTGAAGTTCAAGTTCAGCGTGTGTTGTTTGCAAACTATTTGTTTCTCAGCAAAAGGCACTATGAAATGGTAACAAATAGGCTATGTAGGCTAAGAGTCATATCGTGGGGAGTTTATTGTCTCGTTTTGACAAGTAGCCGTGTAATAAGAGGGATAATGTATAGAAAGCCGGGAAATGTCCCTTCAGGGTGGAACAAGACCACTCCGCTGCGCGTCGGGGTCTAGTTTGCCCTGTCAGGACCTATTTCCCGATAATGACCGCCTTTCTATACATTATCCCTTACATAAATCACACATTTTACAAATGTTTGCAAACACAGAAACTAAAGCAGTGTTGCATCACAATCTACCAAACTTACCAGATAAACTAATCTTCTCCTCCTTTCCCCTGGAACACTTTGGGTTGGTTGGAGTGGGATGCCTTTTTCTTCTGTTCCGAACAAGATTTGCAATTCTACAATTGAAGAAGAAGAAGGTCAGGATGAAAGCCACAACGACCAGGATGATATGCCCGGGAGTAGCACATAGCAGACAAGTATCTGGAGAATTTGAAAACATGTCAATACAAGTAAAGGGGCGGAAGTAAGTCTAGTTCCATAGTCTCATACACAAGTTTCATGGGGCTTCAGTGATATACTATACTACTATACTATACTATACTAAACTTAGCACAAAAAGTAAGGAAATTTGTATTTGGTAGATTATTTGTCTGTGGTAACAATGCTTTTTGGCAATGAATGTTATACCGCTGGAAAGCCTGTTTAGTTCCCTTTCAAATGGTGCCCCATTTGTAAGGAACATGCATTAGTGGGATGAGCAGCAGCGCTGAATATGTGGGTTGCGCCCATGAAACATTGCCAAATCTTCTCTGCCATTGCCAAACAGCTTTTTTTATTGGCAAAAAGCATTGTTACCACAGAGCAGTGTTGTAGTACTCGAGTCCGAGACTCCGAGTCATGAGCTAAATTTAGAGACTCGTGACTTGACTTGGACTTGAGCACTGAATGACTCGAACTTGGACTCGGACTCGTGCATTCGCACTCGCGATGACTCGTCAAGGACTCGACTTTTTTTGTAATATATCATAAGGCTTTAATTGTAGTATGTCATTAGGCTATAATTTGCTATATGATCTAAATTATTTGTAATACTAATTTTAGTGCAAGGGAATGTTAGGCTGCTGCTTCGTGTCATACATCGCAAGTCACGTAATGTTCACATGCAAAGCAAACTAACGTTAACTTTAACACCAAAATGCCTGGAGACATGGTCGCCGCCATTTCAATGTAGTATTGCCAGGCAATACTAGTTCTAATACATGACATGATATTACCTAAGATTACACTCAGCCTAGGCTAAACATCACACACTGCTACTGGACCACGCCAATAGCTGATCATCATGACTTGGTGAACAGTGTTTTTCCTGACTGACGCGAGAAGCGAGGTTCCATTCATTCATTTTCATTTGGGGCGTGCCATGCTGTGCTTCTGTCTGTTAATTTGCAGCAGGCTATTATCGGATCGAAAGAAAAATTAACTAAAAGTTTCCCCGATCAAGATATAGCATACTTCTTAATTTTGGTGTCATAAAATATAGAAGCATAGCCTAACATTAAATTGTAGCCTAGTAGAGTGTCCATGTAGAGTGTCAATGTACGTGTCTGCGCAAGTGAAACTGACAAATTGAACCTCTCGTGGGTAGGCCAGAAACAACTATATTTAAAACCACGAATAAAGTGGATTACTGTTACTGTTCAAACGAGCGATTTGATAGCCTAATCCACTACACGAAAAAAAAGGAAATAGCATCTTGTTCTATTTCTAACAGGTAAATATTGTAGAAAATAGTAGCCTACGGCGATGGCAGCTTAAAAAAATATATTTATTTCACTCATCTCGCTGAAATGAACGTAGAATATGGCCTGTTGCTCAAAGAAATTAATTAGGCAGATGATCTGCATCTCCATTAACCGAAAGCTAGTTTTCATCTCCATGGTTGACGTGAAATATGTCTCCATAGTGTCAGTGAAGTGATAACATTATGCAGTTGCAAGTAGCCAAAAATGCCCGGGGGAGGCCCTTTTATGATCCACACTCTTACAACATAGGCCTACTCCAACGTCCATCTAGCTCTTGTGAAGTACGAACTTCTACAACACTGCCTACAGAGTACAATTGTCAGCAGTCAGTAACAGCATAATGTAACTTAATGGCCTGTGTGATCGGGATGTGGATTGCTCATTTATTATGAGTAGGCCTATAGGCTATGGTATGGTATTCTCTCCGATATAATAAATAAAACACATTGGGTTTGGCAAGAAATTTGGCAATACTACTTTCACACAAGTGATGGCACCCCTGCTTGGAGACCGTCCGTTGTCCATTTTGCTTTGAAGTATTTCATCTGCAATGGGAAAAAATGGAACGACATGTAAGCTTACTTTAGTACTGGACTTGGACTCGACTTGATCAATAGGGACTCAACTCGGATTCGACGTGGATCAATAGTGACTCGACTCGGACTTGACTCGGATGAGTAGTGGACTCGACTCGGACTTGACATTTTTTTTTAATGACTTGGACTTGACTCGGACTTGAACACTGGGGACTCGAACCTGGACTTGGACTCGAGGCATAGTGACTTGACTACAACACTGCCACAGAGAAATAATCTAGCAAACACAAATTTCCTTACTTTTTGTGCTAAGTATATAATAATAATAATACGTTTATTTTATATGGCGCCTTTCTCAAACCCAAGGTCGCTTTACATAGTAGGAAGGCAGGGAAACACAATAACAAACAAACAAACAATACAACAGAGACAAAGGCAGGGAAATACAATAACAAAGAAACAAAGCAATACAACAAAGACAAGTTATCTGTAGTAACTATGTGTTGGGTGTGGAGGAGAAGTGATCATTAAACAGAAAGGTCTTGAGATGTGCTTTGAAGAAAGGAAGAGAAGGACAGGCACGAAGGGGTTGGGGGAGGGAGTTCCAGAGTTTGGGGGCCAAGGGGGCGCACTGAAGGACCTGCCACCCAGGGTGGAGAGTCTGGAGCGGGGGATAGCCAAGAGGTTTTGGTCAGAGGATCTGAGTGAGCGGGAAGGAGTGTAAGGGGTCAGGAGGTCGCAGATGTAGGGGGGAGCAAGGTTGTGGAGGGCTTTGAAGGTGAGTAGTAGTACTTTGTATTTGATCCGGGACGGAACTGGTAGCCAATGGAGTTGATGGAGAATGGGGGTGATGTGTGCTGATCGTCTGGTATGGGTGAGGAGCCTAGCTGCAGAGTTTTGAATATATTGTAGTCTTTGAAGGGTTTTAGTGGGGAGACCAAGGAAAAGTGAGTATATATATATATATATATATATATATATATCTATATATATATATATATATATACACAGTATATATATCTTAATATACTCAGAAACATGTGGAAATATCACTATATAAGATACTTTGATAAATACAACAATTACATTGTTAATTTGTGGTGTGATTATATGTACACTTCCAATGACGAGTATACATGTGTGTTTCCATTTACGGTCCCCATCCTCTCATCCCCCACAAACAACAGAGTAAGTGATCAGAGTAAGTGATCCTGCAATTCACTGCGGTGAATATGAATAAAAACTAAGCATACTGCAGACATCTGTGACAAAAATATACCTGATAGAGTTTCCCTGGAAGTGCCAACATCTGCATTCACCTTTTTTTTCACTGTATTCATCAAGATACACGCATGTGGAAAGAGATAATATATGGTATATGGTAAAGCTCCTTTCTCGTACAGTATCATGCATTAATACAGTTAAGAGAAGGTAAGATATCATGCATTAATACAGGTAAGAGAAGCCCAGGTTGTACTTACAGTCATCTTTGACCGTAACATTGACTGTGTTGAAGATTCTCTTGGTCTTGCTATGTGTCACAGTGAACACTCCCACATCAGATTGAGTCACATCAGCAAACATCACAAAGTGGCTCTGGACAGAACATCTGGTGTATTCTCTGACGCATAAGGGCACAACTTCCTCCACAATACAAATCAACTTATCAGTGGAGTTGCTCAGACCTGCCTTGCGAAACGTCACTCTCACCGGCTCTGAACTTCAGAGGATCACCAACCAGGACCTCAACACTCTTGTGGTGAGCTATTTGGAAAAAGAGTAAAATTAATAAATGTGAAGATGCATAGAATTTTCAATTGAAAAGGACATTATCGGTATTAAGTCTGACTTACGTAAAAGGCTCAGTGTAATATCACAAATAACTTTGTCATCACAGTAGCCTTCATACCATCCCTCGTCTCCAAGTGCCACTTGCTGGAGCAAGAGGGAGATGTTCCCAGAGAGAATAGGTATGGCTCTGTTCTCAAAATCTTTGTTTTTGACAGTACAAAGTCCATTTTTACAGATAGCAATTGTTCTGAAAGGAACAGGTCTCACTTTGATCCATTTAACATCACCTCTACAAGGCTTCTCACAAGGCAAGCTCACAGTTGTGTTGAACGTGGCATTTATTTTCTTTATATCAAGTGTGGTAGAGAGGTCTGCAAGCAGAACTGTGAGAGAAGTAGATATACATGAAGTTTTTTTTTTTCACAACAACAAAAAAAACCTCTATATGACAATTAAGTTCTTCATTTAATCAGTAGACACTAACTTGTTGTCAAGATAATCAAGATTCCCATGATCCCTGAGAGGTGGACAAAGTGAAGTCCTGTAGAAAAGACTGCAAGCATGGACATACCAGGGATTATTGAACATAATGCAAGTGAAGCAATCATGTTGCTCTGTCAAGATATTGACAGTGCAATAACTTTAAAAGAACCATATGTAAGATTGTGGCCAAACTGACTTTGTTATTAGTAGATAGGTGGAGGGTGACAATATCCTGGCCGGACTACTGTCAGTGATATAAGTATTTGAAATGAACTCGATTTCTTAATGTCTAGTGACATATCAGGGCCATTTTATGATTAATTGAAATATATTTCTTACATACGGTTCCTTTAAAAACGACCAGATAACAATGTGAAGGCATTTGTGGATGGTTCGGGTGTTCTTCCTACAGCTCAAGGTAAGCTATTTCGTTGCTCTGATTGGTGAGTGCAGAGGCATTTCCCCCACTGTATCGGTTGAAAAACACGCCCCATAATCACATCCAAATGGAGCAGTATCAGACTCAAATTCTGACTAGAATTGAGTATGACAATGTCAGGCTAAGCAAGCAGGGACATACCAGGGATTATTGAACATAATGCAAGTGAAACAAAAGGAGAGAGCAGTCACCACCAGGCCCCCGAAGCCATATTTATGCGGTACCAAACCTACAATTTGACCACAGCGCCAAAGAACAAAGCTTGTTGGTATGGCAGTGAGAGCGCATAGTCAAGCGTAGTGCACTAGCAGCTGAGGAGGTGAAAAGGCTATGAGAGTGCATGTGCTTCTGTTAGGCCTTCGGGTGTTTTTTCATTGTCACGTGATTTTCACCCACAGGAATGTCAATGAAAGTTGTGCAATGGAAAATTACAACAACGGATCTGATCACACAGACCTGAGTGAGGTGAAAAATAAAATCCTCATTGGGAAGACAAGTTGATAAAAATCAAGATAGGATATGAGGAATACTAAACCCTGTCAGCAATGTCCCACCAGTTTCAAACAAAAGAGAGACCAACTTAAAACACTTTTTGTGGTCTGCTTTTATCAAACAACTGTAGTTGGTATCATCTTCAATTTAATGTTGAAGTACATGGTCAAGTGAAGGCCTATAGTTATGTGTTATGGAACATACAGCAGAAATTATATAAACTTTGCACAAACATTGCTAACTCCAGTTAGCATGTTAGGAAGTTTCTACCACTGTTAAAAAAACTTACCTTATGTGGCCAATGTCTTGAAAAGGTTATCTCTATTATTGCCAAAGAATAAAAAAGTCTCTACTGTCCCTCTTGAGTAAATGTAAATATCAGTTTATAATCAGATTCTGTCTGCAGACTGGAACAACGTGGCTGACGATGCTAAATTAAGAGCTATCTTCTTGTTACTTCTGAGATAAATATCATGGTTGCTGAGGCAACCCAGGTGTTTCCTGCCCCATCATTAACCCATGCCATGCACTGGTATGACAGAAAAATACTGACATTAAATCGGTATGTTCATGGATAGCACCTTGAGATTTTTTTATTGGATATATTGTCAAGAAACATATTTTCCACAAATTTTATGTATATATAAAGCTCATGCTGTTTGAGGATGTATTGATTAGTGTATTGCCACTGAAATGTGACCTTTTAGCAAGATAATGTATACACTGTAGCAGAGATTTTCATGAAAGGTGAGATAGCAATCTCAGCAGTTTCCCCATTGACAAAAAATGTAACGGCTATGTATAGCGTCAGCGTGATATGTATCACTCTGAAACAATTAAGTTATTCTCTGACGACATCTAACCTTAGCTTAGCATAAATGATTCTTATTCACTTAGAGGAACTGTCACTTGTCTCTTAAAGAGATCTGATTGGTTTCACATAATATAAGTTTGTTTGGGCTAGTCACAGCGAAGCGGCGGTCATATAGGTTCAGTCTTAGGGTAGGGCGACCACAGTTTTCTGTAAATATCTTGAGAACCGTAGGGCCTAGGAACATGTTGATCTTAAAGGGCCATGTCAACCCATCCCATAATCACTCATTTGATGTATAGCGGCACCTAGTTAAAAATTAAAAAGCAAAAATGAAGTGTTGTAATCGCAGGTATCTTTGGCTGACATGGTCAAAACTGCACAGAAGTGTAGGATCATTATGACACCCTCTGAATGCAAACCAAGTTTCGTAGAAGTCCGTTCATGGGGGACCATACAATAAATGAATATATGTGTACATTTAGTGACTGTACACTATGCATGCACACACACACACACTCATGAACACCCACACATAAAAACACACACACACACACACATAAAGACACACGCACACTCAGTAGACATGCAGGCATGCGCGCACACATGCACGCACGCACAGAATCACATACACGCACACACACAGACACGCACACAACCACACACACACATAAACACAAACATGTACACGCACGCACAAACACACCCACACGCACACACACTCACGCCCAAAGACACACTTAAACACACCCACCCACACACAAACACTCACACACACATATAAAACACATACACACCATTACCCCCCACACACACTCAGAAGCGAACATACACACGCACACACATGCAGGCAAGCAGACACATGCGCACACACACACTCACAAGCAAAAACTCACACACAGAGAAGCACACATGCACACAAAAGCAAACGCACACATGCACACACTCATTTACATACACAAATGTTGCAAGAGTAGGGGCTGGAGTACAAGATGGATACAAGCGTGATTTATTATACATATAAGGGATTGGTAAAGTTTTTTTTTTTTCCCGTCATCTACTTCCTGAATTTTTGGTCAACGATACCCGGGACACCGAAACACCGGGGCACATGAAATTTGGTGGATATGTAGCCCTACTGGAGTTTTACGGAAAAACTTTGTTTGGTTCCCAGGGGCCACTCCCTCCCTGTGCTGGGCCCCCCGAAACCCAAAAAATGCAGTTTTTCCTAAATAACTACCTGAACCGTGGCACCGGGGATGAAGACATTTTTATGGTATGTTGGTCTCATGGGCCCACATCAACCTAGCCCATAATCACTCATTTGTGGTTTGCACCCCCCCCCCCCCCCCCCCGGTAAATAATGACAATGCAATATGATTCTGCTTTAATTGCCTGTTTCAGTTGAGATGTTCAGAACTGCACCAAATGTCATGTGTATGATTAACCTGACATTCTCTGGGGGTATGCCACGTTTCGTAGAATTTCATCCATGAGGGGGTCTAAAAAAATTAAGTTATGTGTACATTTAGTGACTGTACACTCATTAGCCTGTAGATGGTGGTGCACACACATACACACACACAGGCACGCACATAATATCTGTATCGGCAATTAGAACGGCTGATACATAATTACAAATTCAGTAGGATTAAAGGAAAACCAAATATTCATCATCATTTGGCTGCATTTCCAGTATTGGCGTCATGTAGTCGTTTGTCCACCAGATGGCGCATCGTTGCAGTGAGACGTAATTTTGTTGGAAGTTAATCTAAAGTGGGTTGGAATGACGCTTCCTTCCTACAAGGACAACACTGTTAGCCTCGTGAGACCATCCTGATCTCGCGAGCTTCAGGGTTTCGCTCGCAGATCAGTCTGGATACTTTCCGTTAAAGAAAATTTGGAGCAGTTCACCAAACGAACGTCCAATCAGCGTTGGCTTTGAGGCGGGTTGAGGTGTGACGCAACGAACAACATGACGGCATCCACAGAGATGAGCATAGCTATCGCGCAAGTTTTATTCAAATTAGAAAGTATTCCTGGGTAAACTGTGAAGCTATGAGTCTCAGCCATGCAGCTGGGAGGAATGAACGACACAGACATCCTCCACGGCTGATTCCAGTTCATAATGGAGGAATATACTATCTTCAGAAGTGTAGGGCCTACCATGAAAACTTGATGGGAATTGTCGTTGATTAGGTTCATAAATGGTAAGTTAAAACATCTTAACGTTTGTCACGTTACCTAACTTAATTGTATGTTAAACGGCATTAGAAGAATACTTTGTTCATCTAATTGGTTGATTTGGCCCATCGATAACCAACAAAGGTGGTGATAGACAGATGGTTTATCCAATCAGCTAACCAGTATGTCCGCCCCTTCCCAAAAGTTCTTCAATGAAAAGTTCCCAGATGGATATGCGGAGCAAATCCATCTGGCGGAGTCAGGTTACAACACTGTAGTTTACCGCAGAGAACGTCTAATAAGGGTAGGATGATTTTCACATGAAATGTAATTCCCATTGCTTCTTGAAGCCGAAATAAATCTGAGAATGTTTATCGGACATGCTTGGCTTTAACTGCAGGTACGTTAATCTTATAGGCCTACAAGTTGTATCTACGACCTAGGTAAAATAATGTTAGGCCTACCGTTAGCATTGGTTGATTGATGGAGGCCAATTTGATTATTGACCAGTGTATTTGTAGAAAACGATAAATGCGGTTACCAAGCAAATTGATATCAGCTCTGTAATTGTATCTTTCGACTGTCATCTTCTTGTCTGACCATGTAGCCTACAGGAGCTAAGTGAGTTAGTCACAACGTGTTCGGTAACGTGATGGTTTTCTAATGGAAAATATAGGCCTAGCCTACCTGAAAGATAACCTGTCTATGAAGCATCCTAAACAGGACATTTCTGCTTGCTAAATAGGTTTTTCTGCTGTTGATTCGCTCACAGTCCTTGGTGGCCCTGTCAGTGCTTTGTAAAATGTTGCATTACAGTAAGACCACAAAAAGTCTCAAAAAGCATCTGAGCTAACGTTGAGTCCCAAACAATCCTCTATTTTCAAAGGTGTTTCAAGTAACGTTAAAGGAATTATCCGGAGTAAAATGCACTTTAGATCGATTTCCGGATGATTGGGGGTACATACGTTGAGTTGACATCAAAATTATGTCATTCGGATGTGTTTTGAGAAAGTTTGATTGTACCGTTTTCAGTCACAACTCGTAGCCTGGAAGTGAGCGGGGCATTTCAATTGCGCCGCTACAAAACGCTATTTCTATTCCTCTTCTACAGTTCCAAACAACATAACACTTACGTGGTAGTGAGTAGAGGGTCCCTAAAGCCAAACCGAAGTATCCCGAGGTCTTTATGTGGTCGAATAGAGAGTCCAGAATGAATTTCATCAAGCCAGTACCTTTCCGGGAATGTTGCCATCTTTGCCGCCACCTTGAGGGGAAAGTCCGTAGGAGTCTTATTGCTGTGTAACACGCTCTGGAAATTCACAATTTCGTCGCCGTTTTAAACAAAAAAAACATAGTCCAGTCCATACAACTTCATTTCAATTTCGAAAGAAATACTGGACTATGTTTTTTTTTTTTTTTTTTAAACGGCGACGAAATTGTGAATTTCCAGAGCGTGTTACAACACACTCAGCAATAAGACTCCTACGGACTTTCCCCTCAAAGTGGCGGCAAAGATGGCAACATTTATGTAAAGGTACTGGCTTGATGAAATTCATTCTGGACTTCCTGAATTCCTTTAAGGAAGAGCATGGCTCAAAGTAAAGTAGGCTGAGAGTAGGGCTGAGACGACGTAATTGACTAGACTACATAAATTCGTCAAAGTGAATAATTTGTGTCAACTCGTCACAATGTAGATTTATTAACGCACCAGTGATGATCTAGGCTACATCTCCATTTAAACCAAATGTTTTAGAGCGCACTTTGAGAGATGTATCCAGGGCAGGGCTGTACCTGTTGCACGTGCTACAAAAATCATTCTGTGCGATGGATGATTTACTAACGTTACGTCTGATACAGTTTTTTGTTTGTTTGTTTGAAGTGCTTGTTTAGGGTGTGACTGTGAGAGGTGAATCGATCTGATTCCAGCTTGGTAGTTGTAGTCTATGCGATTAAAAAGCATGTGTGTGTGGGAAGTATCCTAACAATGATAACACTTTTATTATGGCTGCTTTAGCCACAGACCTTCAGCTGTACAGTGGGTCCCATTTAGAAGTGGCCACTTCATTCGCGCTTTCTGTGATTCACGCAGCTGGGTGAAATGTATTACAACTTTTCGCCAAGAGCTGGCAGCTTAAGTCCGCTTGATACTGTAAGCCAGGAGTTTTCAACCAGTGGTCCGCGGCCCACTTGTGAAACTTGTGGTGAGGACATTGACGGATGCAGCTCTCAACTTGGCCCGTTAAAATGTGAACAGTCTAGCGATGCATTTTATGAAGGCCCTTTTGGACATTATTATAGTTATTTCTACCACTGGTTAGATGTAAAACCTTTTTAGACTATTGGTAATAAAGTTGACTATCATATGAACTAAGGATGACTAAAATCGTGCATATGTAGAAGAAGAAACATTCACAAAAAAACATGGCATGACCTCTCTTCTTGAAAGCTGTTGAAAACTGCATGGACATGACAGGGATTGTTTTTTTTTTGTAAATAAATAAATAAATAACTAAATAAATGTAAAACTGATACCTTCTGCTTTCCCCAAATACAATGTAGCCTACAGGTGCACATGACCTTTCATCAGTCCAGTTGCAATGGATGAACTGTGATGAACTGCCCTACTTGAGATTTTAAAGGTTTTATAACAATGCTACACATTTTTTGGCTAGTGCTACAAATCTATTCACCTTCGCAGCGCCAGTAGGCTACTTTCTGTGCGGCCCGCACACACACACACACAGGCATGCCAAACAAGCATACACAAAAGTTTCAAGAGTGGGGGTGGAGTAGAAGATGGATACAAATTGATTAGTGTGATTTATGTTCGCGGAACGGATGTACAGGACTGAGCAGCGGTCATGTTTTGTACCGCTATGCGGTACATCTAGTTTTTGTGGAGAGAATGTGCAGGACTGAGCGGCGGTCATATTTTATACTGCTTTGCAGTACATCTAGTTGAATACTGCATCCATACTGTATACTGCTTCTAACAATCTGTGTTTCCTCGAGACAAACTCTCCTCGCTGATTAGAACATCTCTGCTGAAGGAAGCTGACCTCCAGGCTATAGGGAGAATATTGGTTGAAGATTGACTGGGCCAAAAAGATTCTACTGAGACTTTTATTTCATCACCGCTGCCTTTACAGCTGAAACTCTTGCTGAGAGAAAGTAAGTGAGTGTGTGTGTGTGAATTTGTTTTATGTGAGTTAGCTCTAACAACGATGATGACATCTGGATCAAGTAATGAACTGTAATTTTTGTGTCCTTTTAGTGCGCACACTGTCTCCATGACACAAACAGCACTGGCTCTGTCGTGCTGTGCCTTTGCGAATTAGAACAGACCCAAAGGAAGGACACACACACACACACACACACACACACACACACACACACACACACACACACACACACACACACACAAACACACA
This sequence comes from Alosa pseudoharengus, assembly GCF_046254945.1. Lineage (NCBI taxonomy): Eukaryota > Metazoa > Chordata > Actinopteri > Clupeiformes > Clupeidae > Alosa > Alosa pseudoharengus. Next base: position 10,119,266 of record NW_027468650.1, on the reverse strand, counting down.
CACATACACACTCATACACATCATCCATAGCTATCACCCCATCTTGTTGCAGTCAAAGGCTTTTTGGCATGCACCCCAATAAGCGCTTTGTTTACACTGTCTCTTCATTGTCCTTCTTTTCACAGGTCTGGCCAACTGGCTTTTTATCACAGCCATAACAAGCCCATATGATTTGGCCACCCAGATGTGTCTCTTGTGCTGTGGCCAAGTTTTCTGTTGAATTATGAGGGGGATAAAAACCTGATACGCTGATCAACCCATCAGCCTTTATTTCCAAATGATAGAAAAGATGTCAACGGAGGTTGCATGCACAGATTGTACTCGAATAGAGAATGATCAGTGGGAAGAGACAGACAGACGAGCAAAGATACAAAGAAATATTTCAAGTGGAAAATGTCCAAAAATGATGGATAACTCAACTGAATGTTATTATTAATTACTAGACTCAGCACCTGGTTGATTGGAAAAACATATTTTAGTCAAAACTGCACCACTTTAACACATTTAAATTAACAATATTTTACTGTGGGAAAACTGGACCATACATGTAGGACATTCTGTAATATGTTGTGAAATATTAATATTTTTATCAGAAATATATTTGTTTTAATCCTTCAACAGATGTATATTAAACAATACAAAAACATAAATAATGATATTTCAAGAAGGAACAACCTAAATGTCAGACTGATTCCAATTCTTCATTAATATGTGGCAACAATAATATCACTGCAGCTGGGCCAGGAACAAGGATGACAGAGCCAGAACATTAGTGTCACCCAATATCCAGGCTCATAAGAACATAAGCTCGTTTGAACATCCAATATCCAGGCTCATATGTATACCAGGCTCTCTCTCTCTCTCTCTCTCTCACACACACACACACACACACACATACACACACACACACACCACACACCATTCAAATAAACAGCCAACACCAAGATACTTCTTATAAGGCAGGTAGGTGTCTTTCACACTGATGCTTGATGAAAACCCAAGTTATCCATTTGTAAGGATCAAGGCTTTTTCAGGTCGTTGAGAGGAGAGATGTAAACATAACTGATGGTCGTGTGCATTGTAGCTGCCACTACCCATCTCTATGGGTAGGCAACTTCACATGGCCACAAGCCACAGTACGCTTCTGAGTCACTGTGTCCAAAGAGATTTGAGGGCTTGTGACCTTACCCATCTTTCTCCATCAATAGCCTCCCGCCTCTCCTCTTCTGTGCCATGACCTCTCCTCTGAAAGAACATTGCTTCATGTGTACATTACATGCTGTTTAACCTTTACATTGTTGCTGCGGGCTGTTTATCATCAGTGCATGGTGCCTGTGGGTAGTTTGGAATCGCCATGGTTGTGCTGACCATAGAGGGAGCTTGAAGAGTGGTCAAAGAAAAACATGATTTGTCATTCCAGCAGACTTGGTTTCCAGAATGACAATGTTTGGGAGACTGTTAAACTGGACTTGGTAAAATATTATCTAAAGTCTGTAAATGCAGTTAATGCGAATGCAAATATTATCTAATGCATTTAAATGCAGTTTCTTCGCTTTGCTTCGTTATTGTCTTTTTTCGCCATCTTTCTAGTGCATCATATGTGCCTGTAGATAAGAGGTAATGTCTGTATAAGCACTACCAACAACTCGACATGTTAAATTTAGCACTACCATTAACTGGACATGCTAAATCTAGCACTACCAACACCTTGACATGCTAAATCTAGCACTACCAACAACTCGACATGCTAAATCTAGCACTACCAATAACTGGACATGCTAAATCTAGCACTACCAACAACTCGACATGCTAAATCTAGCACTAACCCCCTTCTAGAACTGTCACTTGATTCTATGCGAGTAGTACTTATTGCTACAATAACATGTCCTTATCACACTGTACCTTGATTGTTTCCTTTTTTTGTACATCACTTTGCTAAAAGCCTCAGCTTTGACTAAATGCAAATGTAAATGTTGCCGCCTTGCATGGCAGCCTCCGCCATCGGTGTATGAGTGAGTGTGCAAATTGTTGAATGTGAGGCATGAAATTATAAAGCTCTTTGTGTGTCAAAAGAGTGGAAAAGTGCTGTATAAATACAGTCCTTTTACCATTTCCATTTATTAGAATAAAAAACTCTGATCAAGAGGTAATGCCCGGAGGCAGTATTGCCTCAGGTAACAAGCAACTGAATACATAGCCTGCAGGAGCTTCTGCAAATGGAACCGTTGGCAAATATCAAATAAGTCTTGATAGTCTATCAAGCACAGGTGTCCAACTGTGTCTCGCTGGTACGATTTGTAATCCTGCATTGGATTCATTTCAGTGAATAAGGCTGAATATGTTTTTGTGTATTTTTTGTTTACATAAACTTATTATCCTTATTTATATATTATATTATTGTCCTCTGATGCCAGCAGTTTTGTAAGGATTATCTCCTAATATCCACACAAAGGCATAGACTGACTAGCTGAGATTTCTCCCACTGGAAGAAACAACACATTATGTCTCCTCCAGGTACACGTGATTACCAGAGAAACATAGGAAAGATCCCGTTGTGAGATGCCTGTCAGAAATCTATCTCTCATCTGCCATTGAATAAAACTCATCAGTATGTCTGACATATTGAGCACCAAACAATGATGTATCTCTGAGCACTGATGCATCACTGTGTCCATTTCTTTTAATCTTTCAACTGAATTTACACATTTTCCTTCCACTATTCTGAAAAGATATATTAGATTGATGACTTTGGGACATAAGACAAGAACCGCCAGATGAATGGTGCCATGCATAGGAATCAGTGCAAAGAACCCCTAACGTGAATCCATGCTATCACAATATATTTTACCTTTATATTTAAGCAATATGAGACGAGTGGGAATAGTGTTAGTAAAGGATATCACCACAGTTGTAATTCGGCTGTAGTGGCGGAGTGGCCAAGGTAATTAGTAACACCACTCAAGAGTCAAGTTCACTGAGAGGCTTGTGCACAGTATATAGCATACTCACTTGTCTATACGTCTCATATTACAGTAAATTGAACACTCACCTACTCTTCATTTACTCCATTCTCACACTCATATGTGACATTTTGAAATCAATCGTAAACTTGACAGCGGTTTTCCTGAGACCTTATGCCTTTTCATCTGATGTCTGACAGCTGAGGATGTCCTAAAATGTACACCGTACCACAGCTGTAATTCGGCTGTAGTGGCAGAGTGCCCAAAGTTAATTAGTAACACCACTCAAGAGTCACTGAGAGGCTACTTGTATAGCGTACTCACTTGTCTATACGTCTCATATTACAGTAAATTGAACACTCACCTACTCTTCATTTACTCCATTCTCACACTCATACAGTATGTGTGACATTTTGAAATCATTGCTATCGCTTTGAATGAATGGGACGTTCACGTTGGATAATTCAATGCAGGAAAATGCCTGTAGGGATGTGGCGGATGTCCTAGGATATCGCCACTCATGATGACTCATGGAATGCCTCTCGTCCAATCAGAAATTCATAGTTTGACCGTTTTGAAATAGTTTGAAGTTATAATATACTTTTATATTTTGGGTTAGTACTTAAGGATGTACTTATGTACAGTAAGTATGTGAGAACCGCATTGTACATAAAATCTTAACGCACTGAACGTAACTCAGACACATAATGAAATGGGCTCTGTTATATGGCTACTGACTGAACCATCCTCTTTGTAAGAGTCCTCAGCTGGACTTTTTCATTCTCTCTGTCAATCACACACTCGACAATCACACTTTTCTCCCCTCCTGAGCACTCTCCTCTCCTAAAAGAAATAAAAGCACGCTTTCCTGTGACAATCTAACCAAAGTGAGACAATTTTAACAGTGTCTCTACAGGTAACTTAACCTGGGTCTCCTGGAACGAAGAGAGAGAGAGAGAGAGATCGCAAATCTCGATCCCAAGACGGTGGGAGTTCAAAAGCCCCAGATGAAATTGAACACAAAGAGAGAAAAGATGACTGCCAAAGGAGAGGAATTCATTTAGGGCGTAATTGAAGGCCCAGGGGAACAGCTCTATAAAAGAGTCCACAGAACTGCGCTGATGCCTGCTCTCTCCTCTGGCAAGATGGAGCTCAAGAGCTCATCATACCATGAGCAAAGCAATCTCTTCCATCTACAGTTTATGGTTTCTTTTTAAATGACTTTCTCTTTGAAAGTGTTTTTCCCCTTGCAGGCTTCCTGTATAGGACTGAATAACTTGCATAACTCTGCATATTAGAACGTAAGAAGAGGTCTAAAAAAATGCTGTCCGTGATGTGGACCCAGTTTTGTGAACAGGTTGTTATTAGAGCTCAACAACCAATCAAATTACACCCTCCCTTCTCGTGCTCTTGAGGCACTGTGTTGATTGGCTGAGATTGTTTACAGCTCGGCCAGAGCATGTTTGTTTCCCATGTGTTTCTGTTTCACTTTGGGCCTGATACCTCTGAGGAGGAGTGACTCATCTATGCACTGACCCACCCGAGTTTGCATGTAATATCTTGCGCATTGTATCAAATTAGCAGAATGATTTTGCCTTGTCATTAAATTAGTGTTAGGTGTGTATGACTGCTGGTGCATTGCGAGTGTGAAAAACAGGCATTACTAAACGGTTTCGTCATCCAAGGAAGTTATAAAGTAGGACTTACACTTACATATACTTACACATATCACATACAATTTGTCTCACAACAAAAATCAAATATGGAAGGACTCTCTCTCTCTCTTCCTCTCTCTCTCTCTCTCTCGCTCTTTTTCTCTCTTTCCTCTAAGGTCATCATTAACTTGAGTAGATGAGTATGGACATAGCAAAATGTGAAATCTGGAGATATGTTCAGTGTTAAGTGGGTTTACTTGTTTGCTCCGCATTGGGGGATGACTCAGCCAGAGGTCAGTACAACCTCCACTCCAGCTGCACCTAAACAAACCTCCCACTCTGTCCCCCCACCCCCCTCCATCCTACCACTCTGCACCCCCCCCTCCCCCCGCAGTTCGAAGGCCTCGCAATAATATGTCTCTTTGTTAGTTTCCGTGGCAACCATGCAGTAACTTGCTCTTCGTTGACCGTTGTCGTCCAAATGCAAGATGAGTCTAGCACTCTCCACCTTACAAAGGCCAAAGTAAGAATAGTAAGTAAGTATATATACCCGTGAGGGAAATTTGGTCTCTGCATTTATCCCAATCCGTGAATTAGTGAAACACACTCAGCACACAGTGAACAGAAGCACATACTAATCCCAACGCAGTGAGCTGCCTACAACAACAGCGGCGCTCAGGGAGCAGTGAGGGGTTAGGTGCCTTGCTCAAGGGCACTTCAGCCATGCCTTCTGGTCGGGGTTCGAACCGGCAACCCTCCGGTTACCCTCCGAAGCGCTAACCAGTAGGCCACGGCTGCCCCCAAAGGAGAGAGATGAAAGAATATCTGCTGGGTCTGACTGTGGAGCCAGGCATCATTAGGCACAGTCTCCCTTGCATGCGCAGTTGCGCATACACACACACACACACACACACAAAAACAGAGAGAGAGAGATGATCACATTCCAGAAGTATTGCCTTGTCCTTCTGCAGAGACGCTAGGATCTCTGACTGATGGTTGTTTTCATGGAGTTGAGCAAACGTGTTGTGTTTGCCCTGTTTACAGATGAGCTTACAGATGAGCTGAGGCACTGATCCCAACACACCCCAAAGCTCCTTCCCCCTCTCATTCTCAACAGCAAGTAGTAGTGCTGTCACCAAATCATATTTTCACCACACATCATTTAACAACTTTATCATCTATCTATTACTGTCAGGAACGTCTGTGTGAATGAGTGTTTTATTTCGTTTGTTTGCTTGTTTGCAATAACACGCCAACCCACACGGGTACACAGTGCCTACTCAAAACAACATTTGGGTTCATTAATTCTTTGGAATGATAATTCCGACTGCAGGGTCCCGAATCGAAACAAGCAACAATTTCAACAGCTAGGTCCCAAATTTCAGGGCGGTTTCAAAATGCCACACTCATAAAAAAAAGCTTTCAGAGCATGAGATTCAGAGCGTGACGTCAGAGCGTGGTAGAGCGTGACTTCAGAGACTGTTTGGAAAGTCACACCTTGGCAAATTTCATATGACAATGAATCATGCCACAAAATGTCTTCTCTGTCAAAAACAGCTGTTACTGTTAGGCATATGCCATTTTCATCTGAAAAAAAATATTGAATGCAGAGATGCTTAGATAATGCTTACTGCACGTTTATTATAAGCATTATTGAATACTTATTGCTGGGATAATGTTTTTTACTATCATCCTATTTTCTAAAGCAGGCCTACCTGCAACACAACACAGACAAACAAACACACAAACACAAACATAAAAAAAACACACACACACACACACACACAGTAGACCGATACACACACACACACACACACACACACACACACACACACAACCAGGCTTGCTTATCTCTCTAATATGTGTGCGTGTGAGTGATGACCTCTCTGATATGTGTGCGTGTGAGTATACACAAGCACAGCAATTTCCTGGGAACTGTGACAAGGCATGATCTTGAAGGTTTACTTATGGCAACCATCTGTACATCATACATGTTCAATTTCTTTCTCTCTCATACACCAACATACACACACACACACACACACACACACACACACACACTAGGGTTGGGCGAATGAAGCCCCACGAGGCTTTGGAAGGTTCTTCCTGATTGTATCGTAAGCAAAGATAATGAATGCGTAGCAAGATGGGTCGTCCTAGTTCATGTCTATGAGGGCAAAGTGGAGTTCAGTCAGAGACGGGCTCTGGTTCAGTTCCCGCCTGCACAGGGGCATGTCACTGACGTATGACTTACGTTTGAACGCCTCGGTTCCACGCCAGACAAGCCGGAGTACAAAATAAACTTGGTGTACACCTTCATTAATGTTGATTTTCTCCCGACTGGAGGGTCATACTATCACGACATTCTACTGAAATAGGGAGGAGGGTTTGGAGATCATGATACCGTGTCCGAAATGTGCATCCATTGCTCAGAAAAACTAGATGTACCACAGAGCGGTACAAAATATGACCGCCGCCCAGTCCAGCACATTTTTTCCACAAAAAGAAATCACGCTGAAAGGCCTATATGATTCTAACTGTCTCACTAAATTGCATTATCCACACTCAATTCTCACTGGTATCTGCTAGACAACAAGTACCAAAACATGATTAGTTCATAGATTTCACATGTAAAATTCATTTTATACAACCCCACCTCCATTTTGCCTGTTCATAATTCTGAGAAATTCTTGATTGTTTGTGTTATGTTTATGTTATGTGTGTGGGTGTGTGAGTGTGTGTGTGTGTGTGTGTGTGTGTGTGTGCCTGCTTGTGTGTGTGCCTGCGTATGTGCCTGTGCATGCAAGCGTACATATGTCTACTGTGTGAGTATGTGTCATACGTATGATTACTGTGAATGTATGTGTGTGTGTGTGTATCTGTTTGTGCACATGTGTGCACAGGAAATGGGTTAACATGACCCCTGGAGGCAAACATACGGAAAAAAATGGTCATCCTAGGCCCTACAGTTCTCAAGATATTCACAGAGAACTGTCTGCCCTACCCTCCTTTCGGGGGGTCCAGTCCAGCGGGGAGGCTACAGATCAAAACGAAAAATGACGGTTCCATGCTATCCATGTGGGGGTACATGCCTACCAAGTTTTGTGTACCCCGGTCTTTCAGTGTCCCGGGAATCCTTGTTGGTGTACGTCACTAAATGTACACATAAATTATTTTATTGTAAGGCCCCCCATGAACGAAAGTACACAAAACTTGGCATGCATTCGGAGGGTGTCATAATGATCCTACACTTTTACTTTCGTGCAGTTTTGACCTTGTCGTCCAGAGATATTGTGATGAAAACACCTAATTTTTTGCTTTTTAATTTTTAACTAGGTGGCGCTATACATGAAATAAGTGGTAATGGGATGGGTTGACATGCCCCCTTAAGACCAACATACATAAAAAAGATGGACCTCCTAGGCCCTACGGTTCTCGAGATATTCACAGAAAACTGTCTCCGGCCACCTACAGGCCAGTTGGTGTATAGTAACATAAATTAATTTATTGTGTGGCCCCCCATGAACGGAATTCCACAAAATTTTGCGTGCATACAGAGGGTTTCATAATGATCCTACACTTCCAATTTCGTGCAGTTTTGACTATGTTAGGTCACAGATACCTTCAATTACAACACCTCATTTTTACTTTTTTGTGTTTAACTAGGTGGCGCTATACATGAAATGAGTGGTTATGGAATGGGTTGACATGGCCCCTTGAGATCAACATACAAAAAAAAAAATGGTCCTCCTAAACCCCACGGTTTTCGAGATATTCACAGAAAACTGTGTCTGCCCTAGCCTCCTTTCGGGGGGTCCAGTCAAGCGGGGGGGTTACAGATCAAAACGAAAAACGATGGTTCCATGCTATCCATGTGGGGTTACATGCCCACCAAGTTTCGTGTACCCCGGTCTTTCAGTGTCCCGGGACTCATTGACGGAAAATTTGGGCATGCGGAAAAAAAAAAAAAAATCTGACTAAACCTTCGCTGCGCGGCGGTCATAATAATGCTATGTTTCCGTGAAAATCTCAAAATGGCCTTGGGAGGGTGGTAGCGTGTTCGTATACCGCACGCGCGCCCGGGGTTCAAATCCCGCCATGTTCATAATTGCCATGCGTTAGCATTATTTGATATTGCATGCTTCTCTAGTGGTTGTGTTTAAGACTTCATTTGATGTTTTGCAAAATAACGTAGGCTAATTGCTGCAGATGACCACAGCAGTGTCAGATAACAAAAAACATATAAAGGGCATTGTGAACAGTGGGGGTTGTGAAAACATGGGGCATTGTGTACAGTGGGGATTGTGAAGTGCTTGTGTAGGGCTACAATTTTAGAAGGCTGCTTGTGCAACAAAACATATGTGTTGGGGACTTTAAAGGTTTATCGAACCCGTAACACTTTAGGGATTTGATACAAGCACGGGTGCCCCTGTGTCAAATGTCCCATTTAAACTTTTCAGTGACGTCCGAAGCTTCGTACGTCATCAGTCACGTGACCTTACAACTTTGATACGCGCTCCGATACATTGTGCCGAAGCAGATTGCTTCGCGGAAGTGATACGAGCTTCGGTGCCTAGGTGTCAGACTTCCCATCCTTAACACACAAACATGAGTTTCCATGAAGCTCAACTAATCCATTGACTGTGAGTACTTACACATAACATAACATAATCCCTTCAAAACACAACAAAAAAACACCTGTTGAATATTGTAGATCAGTGTTTCTCAAACTTTTTCAGACGAAGGACCACTTAACCAATAAAAAATAAACGCACGGACCACCTAGCTAAAAAAAAAAGATTAGACCTACTTCAAAAGTATATTAGCCTACGCAATAGGCCTACTCACTGAACCACCTTGCTTACTGTCTTTGCACTTTGCTTATTGTGTCAGAGGATTCATACAGTATGATTTAAACAGGCATATCTTATAGACAGTGTTGCAGAACTGTTTGGATTTACATACAAGTCGGTCCAATATTGCAAACAACTCATCTTTATTATATTGTACTGCGTCTGCTAGCGGACCGAGAACAAAACATCCACGGTAGCCAATGTATTCTGATGAGCTGTTTATCTATGGCGCAGATATCTCAAGACACACACAAGAAAACACACACACACACACACACACACACAGCGTAGATATCTCAAGTCGAGTTAAGATGCAGAGTAACAGTCTGGCCAGACGTTCACAGTCTCTCCCTGGACACACAAGATGCAGCGTCCATCCATCAGTTGGACTGGCTGACCCTCTCAGGACAGGTACACTGGCAAGTGGATGGTGACGGACAAGCCATTATTATGCATTACACACACTGCCACCACCAAAGAGTAGGGGAGTGAGACACACACACACACACAGAAAGGTAGAAGGACAAGGGAAGGTGTCAGCAATTCAAACATACAGAAAAAAGCATCAGCTGATTAATGATTCATCAGAGGGCTGACAGGAGGATAGAGAGAGGGATCTAAAGGACGAGTAGTGGGCTGACAGACCACGAGAGACTGAGTACGGTTATGGAATACGGCAGGCACACGCGTAGGTCCAAAGTCACTTGCAGTATATGAGAAAAAAATTAATCCAGGCACTCCAAGGTGACAGCGAGGAAGGGATATGGATACATTTTGAAAGTCTTTATTGTAACTGGCTAATTCATTAAAATGCCAACATGTTTCGACCTAGCGGAGAGCGGAGAGGTCTTCAGGGGTTAGTTTTCACAGTAAAGGCCTAGGCCTCATATATATATATATATGAGGATATATATATATAAAATGACATCAGGTAATGTGACCGCAATACATGATTCTAAAGGTAGCCTATACATCACATCATGGTGTCCTCCCAAACTGATATGAACACTACATTAGTGGGAAAAATGGTTTCAAATAAAGTTGAAATGCCTATTAACTCATTGAGTGCCAGAAACGTAATATTACGTTTTTCAATCCCATGCGTTGAGTGCCAAAAACGTAATATTACGTTTTTAGCTTTTTTTTTAAATCACGAAACTAGAAACTCTAACACACCTTATATGTGATTTTGGAACTCTGTGATGAATGGAAATGAAATATATGACGATCGTTAAACTCATGAAAACGCACAATCTGGACATTTTATCTGGACATTTTATCATAACTCGGTTGCCGCTTTGGGTCGAATCAGTGACGCATGCACGTCAGGTCAAAACCAGGCCATTTTCGTGGGTCTATCACAAGGTGGCAGTCTCGCCAGGTCTCGCTGATCACTTCCCGGAAAGTTTACACAAGTAAGTAACAGGCAACACTTCATATTTCATGAAAGACGTTATATCTCCATTTCTAGAAAAAAAACAGAGATTTTGATGAAAACTAGCCACTGTTTAGCTTGGGATTTCTCAGGAACAGAGGCGTGTAGAAATACACTGTTTGCACCCACCGAGAGCTTAAAGTCTCACCTTTTAATCGAGCTATTGTATGTGTTCATAGCTATAACACAGAATATGCTGTGGCTGTACAAAAATCATCAACAATGGTCTAGATTGCTGGCACTCTAGGACAAAGCTCCCGAAAACAGCCTGGCATTCAATGAGTTAAGCATAATAGTAATAGCAATAACAACAGTATTAATATCAAATATCAACAATGAAAATAATGAGTTTTCATATTAAGAAAAAACAACCTTAAACACACAAAGTGTAGCAGGATGAAGTGGTGTGCCCACTTCTCATTTGAGCTCTGATTGCTGCATGGTGAATGGCTCTCTGTAACGAGATGTGAGCCAACCACTAACGGTGCGCCTCTATTTAAATCGAGAATCACTCGTTACAAGGTGCCAGACGTCAAAGGCCCGCCCCGTTTTTGCCTCTCTGACGTTCGTCGTCGCCACAGGTATGCTTGAGCTCCCCGTGTTTCTTTTAGGCTACTAAATCTGTTTACGTTGCTGCTTACACCTAGCGCTTCCTCTTTATAGAATCCCTTGTGTTGGACTTCCACCTGCCAAGCGTGCATCATAGATTACAGTGGTACGTTACCCATTTCACAACATTCTAGGGAAACTTTCAGTTTGTCATTTTAGCTTTGTAAACAGATCCGTGCGGTAAGACCTCGCTTGAACGGTATGTTGCCTTCACTGGCACTGGTTTTATTTCTCCCTGAAGTTATGTAATTAAGTGTGCTTGCTGAAAGCAGCACACTTATTGTTCTTCTTAAGTTTTCTTATTCCTGTAAGCCCAATTTTTCATCAGCTCCTGCTCCTAGACCTTTTGAGATATCGCCACCGGTCCAACTCTAGAACGTCCGGCCAGAACCGGTGTAGTGTGGAAATTGAAAAGGATGTCACTGACCCTTGTCATTCTTCCGCTATATTGGATTAAATAGAAAGCGAAACTAAAGTTTCACAGGTCACAAATTTGTTCCGAACTTCACGAAACTTGACGTACATGATCCTTGGACCAAGCTTCACAAAAGTTACAGAAAGGATTTTTGATTTTCAAAAGCCGTCACAGCCAAACGAAATCGGCGGCGAAGCTCCGAAACAGGAAGTCGTCCATATCTCAGGAACACGGTCACATATCGATACCACATTTTGTATATGAACTTGGGACTCCAATGTGAGGGTGCATAATCTAAAAAAAAAAAAATATTCCAAAAGTTTCCAGCATTTGGCATACCACCCACAGGTATTTGGTAACTATCACCTTTCGCCTTTGCAGTTGCACTTCTATCACAATGCCTTCTAAGACCCCGCAGATATTCCCCTGTGGTTTGGCCTCTCGTTTACACCAAAACCCTGTTTTTGTGGAGATTTCTGATAACGCCGGTTATGTGCTGCCATGTCAACAGGGATAAACGGCGTTTTAGCTTCTTAAACGTCACATTATGCGCCAGAAAATCCTTAACGTCATGTGAGCGCCTGATGTTTACAGTTTCTTTGGCTACTGATCAGGATTATCATGGATGCTGTTAAGGTGCTACTAATTTTTACTTTTGTGCAAACACTTCTGGCCTGTTTGCATTTGCAACAAATAGGCTAGGTTATGTAGGCTAAAGTGATATCGTGGGGAGTTTATTATTTCGTGTTGGCAAGTAGCCGTATAATAAGCGGGATAATGTATAGAACGCCGGTCATTACTGTGAAAATAAGTCCCTTCAGGGCGGAACAAGACCCCTCCGCTGCGCGTCGGGGTCCGGTTCGCCCTGTCGGGACTTATTTTCCCAGTAATGACCGGCGTTCTATACATTATCCCTTACTTATTCCACTGCTTGGTTGAATTTCCCATTGTCCTACGTAATTTAGAACGACCATTAACCGTATGTTATCTGCACACCTATGAAGTAGATCCATTTTTTGGCCGTATCACACTTGTATATTAATTCGCCGAACTAGTTGTGAAGTTTAAATGAACTGTCACGTTGCATCCGAGCTGTAAAATGCAGACGTTCAGAACATTGCAACATTGTAGCATATGATCTGTGGCTTTTAGCTAGATGGATGACAGCAGGCTAAGTAAAAGCGATGTTTCAAAGCTAAAGTTCATCAGAATCTTGGGATACGCCCGCTTGACAACGGAAGAGATAGAACTAACGACTGGCCTTTGGCCGTAGCAACCATCCATTTAGAACTAGTAACGGCAGTTTGTCCTGTGAGTTGAGAAATTAGTTGATATGTGTCGGAAGAAATTAGTTCTACAAACAAGACAGTTTTAGCGATTAAAACGTTTAAATTGTAACAGGAAATTAACACAACGCAAGTGGCAACAGTGGAATAAGCGGGATAATGGACTCCATGGTGGTCTGTTCACAGAAGTTAATGCACTACGAGGTTTAACGGCCCTCCGCTTCGCCTTCACACAAAACTTGGTGGGCATGTAACCCCACATGGATAGCATGGAACCGTCGTTTTTCGTTTTGATCTGTAGCCCCCCCGCTGGACTGGACCCCCTGAAAGGAGGGTAGGGCAGACACAGTTCTCTGTGAATATCTTGAGAACTGTAGGGACTAGGATGTCCATTTTTTTCCGTATGTTTGCCTCCAGGGGTCATGTTAACCCATTTCATGTACACACATGTGCACAAACAGATACACACACACACACATACATTCACAGTAATCATACGTATGACACATACTCACACAGTAGACATATGTACGCTTGCATGCACAGGCACATACGCAGGCACACACACAAGCATGCACGCACGCACACACACACACACACACACACACACACACACACACACAAAGCCCCTAACAACCATACCACTTGCCACAAAAGCATAAGTCTGTAAGGCTAAGAGGAAGACTAAAGCTCATGCTCCATTGGAGTGAGTGATGGAATATGGGAGGGAATGAAAAGTAAAAAAAAACAAGATGCAAGGATGAAAAGACAAAGAGAGACAGGAATTGACTGAGTGGATTATTGTGCCATGAAAGAAAGTCATTATAAACTAATAGGGAGATTTTTAGCTTGTCTCTGCAGCAGAAGACCACTGACTTACTTGTGACTGATAGTGGGAACCAAATACACTAGTTCTTGTCAACCTTTGCTGCCTGAGCAGCCTGTTGTTTTTACCACAGTCCAGCACCTCATGTGAACTGTAGTCTTTTGTGACCCTTTGCCTGTTTTGCCCAGTTTGAAGTTTCAGCCACAGGCACATACTGTGGTCTCTGAGGCACTGGCCTCTGCTGGGGGTCATAATGAACGGGGTCTTCTGCCTGTGCCAGTGGAAAAGGCCAGCTAGTGACTCATGCAGAGCAGTGTTTCCCACAGAATTGGATTCAATTTGTGGCGGGGGGGGGGGGTGTGTGTGACACATTCAGTGTCAGAGTCAATAAAATGAGCCCTTCAACGAAATTGACAAGCAGCTGTAAGTAGGCTAAGCATGCTAAATTCGACATTCAAACAGTATTCTAACGTTAGCTTTGAGATACTGCTTGATTTCATAACTTAACTTAGTTTACTCTCTTCAATGTAGCCTACTATGTTGTGATAAGACCTTAGCAGAGTTCACTTTAATGCAGCAGTTTTGAACAAATTTGCGCAGCATGGTCACGATGCTAAGCGGATTTAATAGCAATTTAGCCAGACGTCTTCTATGCATATGCAATGCTGGCAACAACAATCCTTCAATGAATATTTTGTTAAATGCACATGCAGAGGAGTGGCAGCGGGCTACGAGAGAGAGCGGGGCGGGGCAAGGAAAGGCTGCGTGCGTAAAAAGCGCAGCTCAATGGCAATGCAAGGATTTGACCTTATATTTCATTTAAATTAAATTAAATTAAATTAAACATAGAATATTAATCTGTGGCGGCCGATTTTTATTTCATGGCATTGGCGCCCCGCCACAGATTAGTCAATGTATGGGAAACACTGCAGAGGAGCATTGCGACTAGAGAGGCAGTGAGATGGTTCACTGGCCGCTCCACATACTGTACATGCACACAGGGATACATCAGACACCAAGGGTTTCATATTGGATACTAATGATCCGTGCACCATATTCTAAATACATACAGAGTGGCGATACATATCCTTGGCCATATGTTAAAAAGAGTTAAAAAAAAAAAGACAAAACATAAAAATGTACTAAGGTACTTATAGTTGAATTTCTATCAGAGTTGAAGAGAGAAATACATATCTTGCATTCAATAACAGGCTCTCTACATATACAATATCAGACAGATACTGTTACGCCAAGCTGAGATGGTCGTGTTGCAGTTTTAAATTTGATATCAAAGTGTACAGGCCAGTCATGGATAACTTCTAACCAGTGGCGATTGCTGCTCTTTGGAACAGGGGAAGCTCTGATAAAAAATGGTAAATTATTAAATTAATATTATTAAGGTGCTATATTGTTCTTTGAGGGCAAAAAGTATCCCAAACAGTAGGCTATAGAGTTGGCATGGCAGACATGGCATGTAGCCTACACACGCTACCTAATTTAGCCTAAATACACAACTGGAACAAAAGCAAGTCACAAACTCTGTAACTCCACATTACGGTTTTATTTACAGTATGCTATTTAAGACAAATAGAAACCGACTGTATTGCTCCCAAATTATGAGAATTTGAGCTGTAACTTGCCTTGTCTCTCGGCTTCACCTGCCAACACTAACGTTAACGCATCCCTGCCTTGAACTTGAACCACTTCCTGTCAGATCGCGACATATGCTGTCAATCAAAAAGAGTCCAGCCTCTATAACGGTTCCTCCAATCATCATACAGAAGCTCGGCGTCCGGGCCATCCCACTGTCCCATTCACTCCCAGAGACGCCGGGCTTCCCTGGAAATGACGATTTTGTGGCGCTTGTCCAATAAACGAGTAGCTTTTCTGCACTGAGATCAGCCCACTCTGTAGTGCCATTGAAAGCCAGTGAAGCCGAGCGTCTATGGGTTTTTTGCATGGTTTTTTGATAGATCGTGTTGTTACAGCAATGTATTACGGGTGCGAAATCACGATAAATGACCGGCAAAACCTTATTGCTGAACAAACTAGCCATGAAGTTGAACATTTTTTCAGCATGTTCTAGTTGGAATAGTAGGCTAGAAGCTAATGTAATAGTGTTATTTGATGCGATTTTCCGTGATATTTTAGAGGAGGCTGAGCTTCCCCTGTAGTCTTAGAGCAATCGCCTCTGCTTCTAACCCAGTTTCATCACATGCTTTGATAACATTTATACACACACTCAATTAAAAAAAAAAAAAAAAAAACATGGCACAAATATTTTGAAAGGCTTCGGATGGCATACTAATCGCCAATATAAATGCAAATGTATGCCGTGTGCTTGTTGATGTGACTGAGGCAAACTAACGATGGGACCTCTTCCATGCTGTCAAGGACATGAAAGAATTGCAATAAATACAGGCTTTATGGAATGATTGAAGCAGACTTGTCATGTTTCATCTTGCAGTTAAAGCAAAAATACACTTTTGAAAAGCTACGTTATGCAGATTTACCAGCATTGGTATTGTTTTGTGGGGAGGCCTGGCTATATATTGTGTGAAGCAGGAGTGAACATGCTTGTCATGTCCTGCAGCTGCCCATGAGGGGTGAAAACTGTATGTGTGGGGAGGGTGAAAACTGTAGGCTACGTGTGGGGAGGGTGAAAACTGTGGGGAGCTATCCATGGAATGGTAGAAGTATGGTTGGAGGTTCCGTGTGGAGGGCATTGGGCAAAACTAGGAGAGGAGTTACATGTGTCCTCTTTGGCTGACTGAAGACCAGGCGGGCTGCAGCATTCTGAATCAGTTGTAACAATCTAACTACTCAAGCAGGTTGGCCAGCTAACAGTGAATTACAATATGATGCCCAGGTTACGTGGTGATCTAGTTGGGGTCAGTGAAGATGAGTCAAGCTTGTTAATCTGTTTTAGATGGAAACACAAAAGCTCATTTTTTGAGAGATTAAGATTAAGGTGGTATAATGCAAAAAAAAATCCACCAGAAAAAAAAACTGACACATACAGTATAGATAATCATGTGGAAAATGTTTTGATTATTGATAAATGAAAAATTCTACCATGGCTAGTTATTAACTATTATCTAGTTTGGAAAAAAATAGAGGCTGTTATTAACAGACTAGAATAGTCAAAGGGAGGAAGATGCCTAAATTATCACCAGAGAGACAGAAAAGGAACAGTTGATGACAAAGTAAACTGGGTTGATTTTCAAGAAGTTCAGTGTCATTATACATGAAATTATAATGTCATGTATAATTATAATGTATAATATTATAATATCACTCAGTCCCTCTTTACACAAAAGGCATGATGGCAGATCCACGAGAAGCATTTCAGTTATTTAAATAGATGCAATCAGGGATCATTAGGTACCTCACTCTGGAGCCTATGCGAGCGACAGTCAGCCAGGCTTTTTCTCTCTCTTTTTCTCTCTTTTTCTTTCTTTCTTTTTCACTGCTGGCTTCCCCCTACAGTTGTGGAGTATTTGTACACAACTCTCATAAATGCCACTCATGGCTTGCAACCTTAGCCCTGGACACAGTGTAGCCTATGTGAATATGTTTATTAACTGCCAGTGTCCAAGGAGCCATGTTAATAGACAGGTAAGATTAGGCTACATGATATCATACCGTGGTAGACTATTGCATAATTGCACAATATGGTTCTCCATAGATGGGCAGGCTTCGAGTTGGAAGGCATGCCATTCTTCCTATTACAAATTTGTTTACCATCCAAATGACTCTGAAGCCGTTACATGATTATTAGGGACCGTTCGGTATTTATGGAATGGACCACCGGAGGAAAATAGGGAAGGGTCATGTCTTTTTATTCTTTGTTGAGGGGAGGGTCACCCAACTTTTTTTAGTCTAGGAGGGGGGGTCACCCAACTTTTGTATTCATGAAAACAGCAACATTTCAAAGTGGCCTGTTTGGTGCATATTTTTCCATGTAGCTCTCAGTCTCAGTCTTCACACTTCGGGCACCCCTCTCTGCACACCACGTTTACCCCTTATTTCCTTCTTTCTTGAAGAGTAGCAAGATAAAGGCCTCACGCTGCGGCTTTCGTAGAGACTCAATGGAGACTGAGGGACATCTAGGCACAAGCAAAGGTTCTAGAGGGAATGTGATTTCTGGCGCCATATTACGTTATCTTTCGTTCCATAGCTGTCAACATTGAACATTGAAAATAAGGGAGATGACCCGTGTTTCTCACCCAAAATACGGGAAAATGTCAACATTCGTCCCCATTAACGTCGAAAGGGTTGCAGTTGTAGCAACAAAGTAGCCTACTTTATTCACGCCTAACAACCTATATTACAGTAATTTGGTCAAATTTACACAGCCCTAAAAAGGCCACATTTACCTTTGGCTTACTTTTAGTATACCGTGTAACGTTAAACAGCGTGCATGCTTAACATTAGTAAAGCATACTTGTGCTTCGTTCATCCACATCCAGCTCCTAACGTTTTGACCAGCATACAATTGACCTTGTTCCTGCCCAATCTCTAGCTTTGCTGTCTCCATCCTTTCTGTTTTTGTTGTTTGCAAAAATATATAGTATTTATTGGTAACCAGCAACAAGTGCAATTTGTTATTCACATTAATTCTCTCTCCTGAGCAAACAAAAATGTGTTACGTTCCAAGTAGCCTAGTCATAAAGTTAAACTAATACATTTGGTTATTTCACAGAAAAATATAAATAACCAGTTTATGGTCTACAGTGCAGAGTTTGTAAGTTATGGTAGGCCAACTTGGAGTGAACATACAAACAGGGGAAATTCTTTCTCTAGTAGCTGAATAGCCTGATGGTAGCCAGGTGCGCACGTAGACATACGACCGAACACTATGCAAGCGCCAATGAATTGTGCTCTCACGACAATCACGCCGTTAAACTTAAATAAGTTAACATCACTCTAAGTTCGCCTTCAAGCAAGGAAAACAATGATTTGAAGACATTTGTTTCGTTGGAAGGGCAAGGGGGTAGCAACAGGGCAACACAGAGACAGGCCCGATGGCAGGGCTAATGTTATGAGAGTATTAAAATATGTGATATTTTACGGGAAAATATTAAAACGACAAGACAGCGGGGGGGGGGTTAAAATACGTGATAAACACGGAAAAAGTTGGCATGCATGTTTCGTTGCAAAAGTTGGCATGCAAGGAAGGACTGGTAGCATAAAAGCTCCCGGGAGAGATTGATTTAAGAACGTTATCACAGTGTGTCTTCATGGCGCAAAGCAGCGCAGGCGGAAGACAGCGACAATTGGCAGGGGGGTGTCATGTCTTTTTTGACAATTCTGTCGGAGGGTCATTGAAAAATCTCTAGCAGGCAAGGGAGGGTCATGCAACTTTTGACTGAAGCACTCAAAATCCCTCCGGCGGCCCCTTCAATAAATAACGAACAGTCCCTTAGCTATTCTTTACATTTGATGCATTCTAGGTTTATCTGGTTTATCTAACATCTAACTTGTTGTATTTGCCTATGGTTGGCATTGGTTAGGCTATATTAAGTTTATGGTTTATTATTTGATAAATTGTTCATTCATCCACCATTCATATCTCTCCTCATTTCCCATGTCACTATTGTGCTACTAGCTGATAAACTACTGGTAATATTGGAGGTCAAGGATCTGGAATAGACTGATGACTTTGTGCCACCCTGGTGGCCATTTTGTGTAGTGTCCTGTGTGTCCTGTGTTTACCTGGTTCTCCATGTGCTTTGTGTTTACCTGCCTGTCACCTGTCTTTTTCTCCGCCCCATATCTCCTTATTTGGTCTGTACTTCCTGTCTTGTTAGTTTTCCCCCGTTTCTGCTTCCACACCTGTTCCCCGTTATTGTTTTGTTGGTCTCGTCCAGTCCTCTGTTAATTGGTCTGTGTATTTCTACCCCCTTGTTTCTCTGTCCTTTGTCGGATCGTTCTCTGTTTTGTCTAGTCAAAGTCCTTTATGTAAGTATGTCTGTAAATGTTAAGTGTTGTAGTTAATAATAAAGTGTGTTTGTCCGTAATTCTGCCTGGTGGAGTCTTGCGCTTGGGTCCAATCCGGCATTCCCTGACAGTCTGAAGGTTAACACAACCTGTTTTAAGCCTCCTGTCAAATTTGACCGATTTACTTTTTTTTTCCCTCTCTCAAAAATATTGTTAATTTATTCTGACTATCATGAGGCTCATTTGTTAACACAGGGCATCTGAACACACAAAACAAATATGAATAATTTTCATAACAATTTGGGTGTTTTATTTAACTTTAGAACACCCATGTGTATTCCTGGTCACAAATTCATGGGTGAGAAAATATTCAGTAAGATTGATAAATAGCAAATGGAAGTTCAAAACTGGCAATATCTAGCCTGGCTAGCGCCACCACTTCTCAATGAGACGTGGTCTGGGAACCAAACATACATTTTCTCGTATTTGAAAAAAATGCCCAGATCCGTTTTATTGGGTGCCACGGATGTCTATCAAATGCGTCTGTGCATAGCTCATCATCGTCTTGCTTTCCCCCTTGTTCTGTGATTGGTCCCCTATCTCAGGCGAAAATTTGCTCCATGGTCTCCAGGCTGCCTTAGCAGCGTGAATCAAATCGCGTGCAAGGCAGCATGGGAACACCCAGGCTAGGCAATATCCAAGAGAACTTAAGTTGATATAAAGGTCTATCACAACATAATGTGGCAGATGGGAGTTGGGTAGTACGTAGGTACTAACCCGTGTAAGATCGACTACGCCACCCTGGGAATTTCACCCAGGGAAATGTATATACTAAATTGGTCTAATACGCACACAGGTTCATTAACTGACAGAGACGTGGTTTCATCCAAGTAAAAAAAATAGTTTATTAACAATGTCAAATTACAAAGCCGATGTAGCTCAAGCACACCACACACACAAAGCTAGGGCAAATTGCACCACTTTGTGTAGTAGGCTTAAACACTGGCGGCAGAAAGGTCCGACGTTGTGAAGACAAAACAGCAGCACGGCAGCAGTTCCCCGTCCCGCTGTTAACTACCCACAGTTATCAGCAAGTTTGCACTGCAGAGGGCAAAAGCACTAGGGTGAAAGTAGCAGCAGAGAATGTCTAATAAGGGGAGAACCGCCACTCTCGGGAAACTTCCGGTTTCTGAACTGGTTGCAGTTCCCATTCTGGTTCCACGTGAGGGCGCTCACGAATAAGTGCAGAATGAATGGAGGTCTATGGAGCTGTACCCTCAAAATCCACTTTTCTCACATTATAATTTTTTGTGTAGAAATTTAAATGTTGCAGTCGAAAGAGGGGGCAGAGAAAACAACTGAGTATTATATTTTTTCACTTATTTGTTCTAAAAAGCCTTTCAAATGTGTCTGACGTCATTCAACGTTCAACAATGACCCAACCTGTAAGAAATCGAAAGGACGTGACTACTCGTTCATTCAACTTTTTACCTATAATCCATATTGAGCTTGCAGAAACCACAATCAAATCTTCGATTTCTCAACGACAACCAAGTGAAAGAGACAAATTTAGCCGTCTAGCTCCATAGACCCCCATTGTTTTTGCACTTATTCGTGATCGCCCCTAGCGGAACTGCAACAGATTGCAGGTACAATGGAGTAAATAGGGAGTGATCCGGCTCTCCGTAAACGGGCTCTGGTAGCAGCAACTACCAGCTGCGAAGCGACGCCAGCTACAGAGATGGGGAAGGATCCACAAGGATGTTGTATAGGCTACACAAAAAGGCACTAGTATAACTAAACAGCCACCAAGTCAAACAAAAACAGAACCTTGAGAGGAAACGCCGAAACGCTGTTACCGTGTGAATACGGGTTATGTGGAGCGCCCAGCGTTCGAACCGGAAAACTGGTCTAATCATTTGCGCTTTTCACTTCCGTACACAGGTAACAGCGTATGGATTTCGAAAGACTGGAGGCACGGTGTTAACGAACACCTAAGGGCATTTTATGCAACCGTAAGAACAGCTGCGGGAAAAGAATACTCGATTTCGAGCTTTTTGGCCCTTCGGAATGGTCTTAAGCGACATCTTATCAACATGAACATTGTCACCGATTAAGAATTTAAATCAGCCAATGACGTTTTTAAATCAGTCGTGAAAACCTATCGCAAGGCTGGCAAAGATGCAAGTGAGCATCACCCCCCCATCACTGAGGCCGATTTGCATGTCATCCACACTTCAGACTATCTGTCGCCCAACACAGCAGCCAGACTAGTCTGAAAAGTTTGGTTTGACATCCAGTTGAACTTGGCGAGGAGAGGAAGGGAGGGTAGACTCATTCTACAGCATTGTGAGACACATATTCGACCCCGTCCTCATCTTTCTTGATATGAAATGAATCAGGACTAAAAACCACAAGACGGCGACGGACCCACAAAAGCAGATGTTCAGGGGCTTCATGTTTGCGCAGCCAGGTAACCCACTTTGTCAAGTTGCCAGCTTCAAAAAATATCTGTCTAAATGCCCACCTGACTCCAAGGCATTCTACCTGCACCCCCTGTGTTGTGCGCAGGACATTCTAAACAGAAGAGAGGTCTGGTACTCCCGTGAGCCAATGGGAGCAAATTACCTCGGCCTCCTACTTCCACGCATGAGTGAGGCATTGGGGCTGTCAAGGCGCTACACAAACCATTCAGTGCGGAGCACCGCAGTCCAGATGCTGTCTGAGGCTGGCCTGGAGAGCAGACAGATAATGTCAGTCACTGGACATAGGTGTGAGACCAGCCTAAAGAGTTACTGGGCACCATTCACATCTGACAGAAAACGCTGGAGCACGATTCTGTCTGGGAGCTGCCCCGCAGCAGGACCATCCAATGACGACCGAAGCCAAAGGAGTGTGGACGTGACTTCTAAGCCAGCACAGTCCATTGAGTTGCCTTTCTCGATGTCCAATTTCACTATCAACGGGAACGTGCAATTCAATCTTAAACAATAAAAACGAATAGTATTGTAGCCTACAGTGCTTGTCTGTTTTTAGTATTTTGGTGGGCAAGGTAGTGTATCATAAACAACTGTCACATTGAAACAGAGTTAAATGAGCTATTTTGACATTGACAGTGTAGCCTTTTCCTTTTAGAATCTTGGCATATGCCCACTTGACAACGGGAGATATAGAACTAACGACTGGCCTTTGGCCGTAGCAACCATCAATTTAGAACTAACGACTAGCCTTTGGCTGTAGCAACCATTCATTTAGAACTAGTAACGGCAGTTTGTCCTGCAAGTTGAGAAATTAGTTGATATGTGTTCTACAAACAAGACAGTTTTAGCGATTAAAACGTTTAAATTGTAACAGGAAATGAACACAACGCAAGTGGGAACAGTGGAATAAGCGGGATAATGGACTCCACGGTGGTCGCTTCGCGTCGGGGCTGTTTTACAACGGACTCCACGGTCGACGCTTCACGTCGGGGCAGTTTTACAACGGACTCCACGGTCGACGCTTCACGTCGGGGCAGTTTTACAACGGATTCCACGGTCGACGCTTCGCGTCGGGGCCGTTTTACAACCTCGACCGTGCATTAACTTCTGTGAACAGACCATCTGTGATGCCTCTCAGTGGAAGATGACCAACCTGAGAGTATTGACCAGATGCATTTTCCATTTTGTCGGCCTTGAAGCGATCCATTGCCGTAATGCATGGTAACAACTGTGATTGGTGTACTCCAAAACATTCATGATCAGTCATTAATGGCCCTTTTCACCTCATAGGAACTCATTATAGAGGTGATGGTTCTCATGGCAACCTGGCAAAGAACCCAACAACAGTAATTTATCATGTTGATGAAAGAGAGTGCTCTGTGCAGTTGTTATAGAACTGATGTCTGAAGAGAGTCACCGTTGTATAACTCTATATAACTTCATCTGGGTGGGCAAATATCCAAGGACTTTGATAAAAGAAAATAGGGTTTTCAGAGGCTGAGTGGTGATTCACACTCAGGCCTGTACAACATTCAGAACTGAGCTGAGAATAACTCTTGAATTGCAGAATTAGGTCTGTTTGCATTCATTCATTATTCTATTTGGGTAGGGAAATGGAAAAAACAGTGGTATATGACTTTTTGAAGTTCTATAGTCACTTGCTAAGTGAAAATTATGTCGTATTTTGACCTAGGATTACAACTGTTGACTTAATGAATGGATAATGTGAAATGCAATAAAGAAAAATAAATTTCATTGTAACCATGATCTGGACAGTAGGCTAGGCTACCTAGGTCGCTCATTCTTTTTTTTTTTTTTTTGGGGGGGGGGGGGGGTCATATCGTGGCAGACATTGGAGCAGGCCGTGGATGCTGAGTGTAGATTTTGCAGTGTTCACAATCATCGGTGGAACACAGATTCTAACTGGATTGGTGTATCGGTGAAACCCAGATTCTAACTGGATTGGTGTATCGGTGAAACACAGATTCAAACTGGATTGGTGTATCTGTGAAATGCAGACCACCATAAAAAATCTCCACAGCGCAAATAGTGAGTCTCCCTCCCCATAGCTCAAATGACAGCATGCTTAACCAAAGAAACATCCCAAACTCTTCTACTGAGTCCTGTACCCTGAGTTCTGACACAGCTGCTGGAGGTACATATGATGTCTATAATTTAATTTAATTAATATGGAATGGTAATGGAAAGTGCCAAGTAATTACATTTATTTGTATTATATCATTAAGATAAATGAAATAGACATTCTTCACTCACCAGATATATGCCCGAAACATTTCATTTCTATGAACGGAATGTTTGCTGTTCCTTCTCTTGTGTATATTTAGAATGTTTGCTGTCAATCTTCTCTTGTGTATATTTAGACACATTGGAGCACGCTGATATAATGTGGAATCATTGTTTTGGTTAGAGGTTAAATCCTGCTGTCTGGCAGGTCTTCATAACTAGGCTATACAAACAGAGACGTGGTCTCCTACTGACGTTATCCGTTACAGCCCTAAATGGGTTGTCATGGGAATGGGAATGTTCCGCTGGTCTGTACCACATCTAGGCCGTTCAGACACCATTAAGATGAAAAACTGTGATGAAAACTGTGTACATTCGTCTTATTTACATTTGTGTACATTTGTCTTGTTTTACAATATTTTCATTTAAAAACAGAGGAAAACAAATGTGGAATAAATCTCCCCAAAATATTTCACCACTGAACTTATTACAGTGTAGAGCAACAGGGACAAACAAAAAGAGGCAGAGAAAGAAAGAAAGAAAGAAAGAAAGAAAGAAAGAAAGAAAGAAAGAAAGAAAAAGAAAGAGAGTGAGAGAGAGATCTCAATGTTGACCTGTCTGATGAAGTGAAAAAACAAATAGCCTACCCAGCGCACCTTCCACAGGCTGTTACACAACTGGCTATTTACATAGTCTTTACCAGACTGGTCCAATGGCTTGTGATTACACAGGCCACTGTGGTCAGCTTTTTCTGGAACTTTAATGCCAATAGGGTCTTATGAAGTCCTTCAAGGTTTAACATAAATGTATCTAGCAGGCTGCAGCCACCATTGGGCAGATATCTCGGTTTGTTGGCAAATACTGCCCTCTGTTGGATGAAAAGGAAATAACTTTCTGTGTCAGTTTATGCAGTAGCCTATAAAACCGGCTTGTTTGTTCATAAGTTGAAGATAGCTGTTACTCACATACTTAACAAGTTCTATGTGTATCCTCACTTGAATATATATTTGTTCAATCAAACAGCCTGATGAAGGCTGGTGAGCTGCTACACCTTTGTCTATGCTTATTGAATTTAATTGAATTGAATAATACTTTAGCCCTAAAAAATAAAGGCTTTTTAACATTTACAATCCTAGAGCCTGGATATGGATTTTTTCCCTTTTTCTTATCAACAGACAGCCAATATATTGTAATGGAATATAAGCATGCTGTCAGCTCCTTGATGCTTGTGTTTTTGTCTTTTCCATCTGGCCAGGTAAACATGCCTAACAATAAACATCATGTATAATGTTATTATTGTAACATGCATAACACACTGGGTTATAGATTATATAGTCTTGTCTTTGTATTGTCTCCATTATAATACTCAATTGGCTAGTCTTATGCTTATGCACACACCAACTGTAAACTAGTTGTTTTTATAGGCTCTTGTTCACTTTGTTTAAGCCTATTCAGTATTTATTGTGATTACTGAAGTATTTTGTGATATTAGAGCATAATATGACCCTATAGGCAGGAATGAATAACTAGGCCTCTAACAGCTGTAGGGGATCATGTTTTCATGTCCTTCAGGTTTGTATTTGCTTTCCCATGCAGGCAATTAAACTGCTCCATCCACCATCAAGTTCCCTAGTCCATCACTGCAGTCAAGCAATGTATAGCCTATACTATACAGTAGCTTAGGCCAGTGTTTCCCAAACTTTTTTTCTGGCGACCCACTTTTTTAAAAATGACAGACCATCGCGACCCATTTCACTTCAAATCTACCCTGCAACCACCAACATTGTTTTAGGTCACAGGTTCTCCAACTTTTCTATGCCTCCCCCAACCATACATTGCTATAGGATCTAGATAGATAGATCCTGCTTTGAACACGGCAGTGTTGCATTTTGAGCACCATCACCGTGAAAAGTTGGAAATTACTACTGAAAAGATACGTTTTAATGCGCAACCGAGAGTTTGGGGAAATTCTCGCATGTTGCGCATTCGTCAGCATAGTAAAGCTGTTTCTGTATTTCTAAAAAAAAACATGTTGTAGGCTACGTTGCGTTGCAGACAAATGGGTCCATAACACTGTGGACGTCAATTCCGATGTAAACAGCAAATAACTCAAGTCGTTATATTGTATTGTTGTATTATATTATATAGTCATTATATCAGAACAAGAGGCTTTTTGGCAATAGCCGGAAGAATGCGCCTTTACTTTGGAGTTCGCGAGGTAGAAAACGAGAGAAATAGTGTTTAAAATGTCTATTTAAATTGTAGCCTAATATAATGCACTATTGCACTAATCAGAAATAAGAATGTGAGGAGGTTGCTATTAACTTTAAAGATTGCATCTACAATCGAAACTATCTGCATGCAATTGAATATCCTTATCCGGTCTATGGATGTCTGCTTTAGTTGACAGCACGGTCACTAGATTTTAATCGGTAAAGTTGAGGAACTGTATCTGTTAATGTTCGTGCAAATAGGCGGATTCATGTCCCTTGCAGTTTGCAACTGCGAGGTACAGGTCATGGCAGGCGCCCCACGGAACGGTTTCATTTTGAGAGGTAGATATTAGGCCTGTTAAACTCGATTCCTTTTAAGGATCCGGGTTATTCTGAGTCACTCACTAAACTGATCCGGGTTGAACGAGTCACTTGAGTCACTTGAGTCAGTATTGCTAAATCGCAAAGAAATTCAGTCCTACGTTCAAGCAGTGCAGTGGGGTGCTTCATTTCGTTAAGTGCCTTCTCATGTTGGATGTGGATCCTCCATGATTTGAAACCAGGTTTTTGCAGTACTTGCATTTAGCCTAAGAGTTTTGGTCTCCTGGTCAAAGTGCATCCACACATTGTTCATCTTTTTGGTGCTCATGTTCAGAAACTTTGATCTTATTGACAGGGAGGGTAGTCTATATTATAATAATTAATTATTTGTTGTTGTTTTGTTAACAATAGAAAATTTGCCTAGGTCTAATGCTACTCTGCTACAATGTTTATTACCACTACTATATACTAATAGTAGGCTACTAGGAATCTATTCTAATAGGTATTATAGGCAGCTAATACTAGGCAACTAATATTATTAGCCTATTAATCATAGCTATATATATATATATCATGTTAGGTAGACTAATATAATATCATATATAATATAATATAATAAAACATAATATAATATAATATAATATAAAATAGCCTAATATAATAGCATCAAAACCTCCACCCACTCACGGGAAAGAAAGCAGTTTGAGCCAGACATAGCCTTTCAATGTAGACATAGAAACAGGAACATAGAAATGCCCTGCAGTGACTAAATTATTATTATTATTATTATTATTATTATTATTATTATTATTATTACTACTACTACTACTATTCTCATTAGGCCTATTATTATTATCACCTTGACACGAGTAGAAACTAGGCTACTTGCTCGTCTACAGATCCACTCATGACAACTAGCCGGCTGATTCGGCTGACTCGCACTCATAACAACAACGTAACCGGCCCGCTTGGCTGATCCGACTGGCTAGCCTCTCCATACAGAGCTTGCAATGTTTCAGACTGTCTTCGCGACCTAATTGCATTTTAAAGTAGGCTATGCGTGCAGAATATATGTTATTTCAGAAGTGAACGCATGGCTTTTGTTGTGGATTTTCTTTTAACCTTGACGAGGAGTTACTCGCTCCTCTAAAGATCCACTCATGACAACGTAGCCGGCTGATTCGGCTGACTCGCACTCATAACAACGTAACCGGCCCGCCCTGCAGATCCAACTGACCCGGCTAGCCTGAGCAGCTCCATACAGAGCTTGCAATGTTTCGGACTGTCTTCGCGACCTAATTGCATTTAAAAGTAGGCTATGCCTACGTGTAGAACATTGTATGTTATTTCAGAAGTGAAAGAATTGCTTTTGTTGTGGATTTGCTTTTCACCTTGACGAGGAGTTACTCGCTCGTCTACTGATCGATCCACTCATGACAACGTAGCCGGCTGATTCGGCTGACTCGCACTCATAACGTAACCGCCCGGCCCAGCGATCCGACTAACCCGGGTATACAAAGCAGCTTCATTAAGAGCGTGCAATGTTTCGGACTGTCTGCGCGACCTAATTGCATTTTAATATGCTACACATCTATACACCAAATCTAAAGTATGCCTAGGCTACATGCAGAACATTGAATGTTATTTTAGAGGTGAAGAATGGCTTTTGTTGTGGAATTGCTTTTCACTTTGAGGAGGAGCTACTCACTCGTCTACAGCCACTCATGACAACGTAGCCGTAGCCGACTCGTACTCATGTAGCCTAACCGGCTGGCTGATCCGACTAACCCGGCTCTGCGGGAAGTTAACCAGTTATCTCAGACTGCCTGCTCACTCAGTCGCTTGAGTTGATTTGTGGAGTTGTGGTTATCCTACTTACGAAATGGTTACATTTTTGGCAGATATGATGGCTAGTAGGCTAGCTAATGTTGCAAGAGGTTTGTGTGTGGCGCTGTTTATCGTTTTAGATTGAATTGTAGTAGGACTCAACTGATCCGAGTTAATGATACTAGAGACTCGCGACTCGTGGGTTAATTTAAAGATACGGGTGAAAGATCCGAGTGAATCACGATTCAAACAGGCGTAGTAGATATCATGCTCTGGCTTCCCCTCTGCGATGCGTTCGTCCCCCAGTTTCATGCGCCAGTTTCATGAGCTTTTATGACAAAACCGTAACTGTTGTAGTTAACAAACTACATCCTAATAGAAAACTGTTAACTTTCCTGGTATCAAATGACAAATGGTATCAGTTAGACCTATAACACAACATAAATTGTGCTGGGCTGGCGACCCAAATAAATTCTCCTGCGACCCACCCGTGGGTCGCGACCCAGACTTTGGGAAACACTGGCTTAGGCTACCCATGGAACTGAGAAAACTGCTTTTTGTATCACTGCTTGTAATTGCTGATTTGTATCACTTGTCAGGAGAATTAAGTCATCTTTCAATGACTATAGGCCTACCAACAAATTTGGCCATGACTGTACGCTAATTATGTTCTTATGATATTATGGACAAAGAAGAGGAACAACCTATTGTGTTCTAATACATTACATGGAACAACCTAGACTGGGAGGAGGTACAGCATTGTGTGTGTGTGTGTGTGTGTGTGTGTGTGTGTGTGTGTATGTGAGAGAGAGAGAGAGAGCATGTGATTAATTTAGTGAAGAGCTCTCCTGGATCATTAAATGGAGGCAGCCATGAGCCATTACATTTCTGCATCATAAATAAAATTGCCTCTAGGAACCCTATCTGGTATAAAGGTAGGCTGGCTATAGGGCTATATATATATAGTTATATAAACTACACTAGACTCAGACTGGTCTTAATTAAGATGAGATATTTTGCTTGTAGTGCACAAGCTGGCTATACGACAAGATGAGATCCGTTATATTAGTTTAGTTTATGTACTATTTCACATAGATTTCACCCAGCTTGGTCGAGAAGTCTGTGACTGCGCATTTTACGTCATGACGCAACACATTTTCCTGAACGGATGGTCAGGGCTACAACGCGTGATGGGTTACCAGCAGCAAGCAAGCAGCAGTAGGATGTCTCCTACTATATGAGCTGAACGTTTGGAAATTCATTGCTTTAAATGTACTCCGGTGTTTTAAATATCGGAATATCATCTAGGAAGAACTGGTATTCACCGGTGAGTATCTAACATTGGGCTTGCAAGCTATATGACGGTCATTTCTTTGTACTTGGCATGAAGGTTTGGAGTTTCGTAGGATACCAACCAGTGTCATTGGGATTAGCTGGCTACCCTGCCTGCTTGCAAGCGAACACATTTGGGAAGCTAGTTAGCTAGCTGTGCTGCTACGTTGCAGTTTGTTAGTTACTTATTAGAGAGTGCATTCAGTTCGTTTTGTGATCAAAGTTATTCATCTACAAATTACCAGGATTTGGTTGTAGCTGTGTCACTGTTTAGTATGAAACAACCGAGTTAACTAACGTTAACCGCGATCTGGGTTACCTGCAGCTGTCAGTCAAGCTAATCGAGTATCAAGTCAAATGGGGGATTTGCCTCACCAGAGAACTCTCACAGAACTCACTTCACACTATCTGCTATTCATTTTCTATTTCAATGTCTGATTTACAATGCCATTTTAGTGCTTCTTGGCAGACGTAGCGCTAGGTAGCTCACGACGCAGTAGTGTAAGATGATCTGACTCCACGATGCTACCTGCGCCTTGTGACTCCATAGCCTCAGGTCGGTCTTCGTGGCAACTCATCGCACTGTTCGTGTGATCCTGTTTTTCGCTCAAGGCGACAGGGAGCGGCTGTTTGACTCGCTGTTGTAAACATGTGAGTAAGCCGACAGGTAACCTCATTGGAGTTAGGCTTGTCATTTGTTTTCATTTGAAGGGTGTCAATGCTGTGATTGTGTACATTGCAGATAGACCTAGGCTATCATAACTCCACTGGGTAGGCTATGTATTTTCGAGCATGAGCTAATAATGCCCAGTAGTAAGAAACGGAAAATGCTTAATTAATCTTGGGGTATATGGATCGATAAGGTAGCTCGGATTGACACTACCGAATTGCGCGCACCATTTAGTCTTTCTTTAAAAAGTAGTGTCAGCCCTTAATAAACTATTCAAATTGAGCAAATTGGTCCTCAGTTCTGTTCAGATGAGAGGGGTATTCAATTTAATTCGGCCTTTCTCGAAATTGAATTGCTGACCACACCTTTAGTCTGATGGCCCATATTTTTGTAACTTCAAGATTATTACTAATTTAGTGTGTGTGTGTGTGTGTGTGTGTGTGTGTGTGTGTGCGCGCCAGTGGTGTGTGTATGAGCTGCGCAGCCACCCCTAGCTCCACAGGGTCGAGGTTGCCCTGCCAAGCCTTCCTCACAACACACACTTGACATCCTCTGTGATAAGAGCCAGTCCGATGGCTACACCCTTTGTACCAGTACCAGTCCCTATGGAGGGGAGTTCTGGGAAACCTCGACGGCCGCAGAGGACCTCATCTCTGGGCAGTGTCTCGAGCTCCTCGGAGTCCTCCAGGGGTCACGGGGTCAAGACCCCACCAGTGCAGTGCCAGAGCCCTGTGACCCGCGCCTGCCTGACAGGGGACCAGCCAAGCGTAGAGTTCAGTACCAGCCCACACCAAATCAATGCCATTGCCAACTCGACCTTCTCCACAGCCGCCGGCTCAGACGAGAGGCCAATCACACCCTCCATTCTGGGCTACGAGGTTATGGAGGAGAGGGCCAAGTTCACGGTGAGTTACTGCTGTGTGGTTGACCAAGAGAGCCTCTGCACTCTGCTCGTACACACTTTCTGTGTGTTTGTCCGACTGCATAGCTATGCAACAGGTGTGTTCCTTTGCAACACATTCACTACACTATTTTTAGATCTGTTTGATGTCATCGTTACTGGTTCAGGACAACAAAGTCAAGTCAAGTCACTTTTAGCACATTTGTATGCACAGAGTGCAACCCAAAGAGCTCCACATACAAGAAATTGACACACAAGACAAAAGATGCCGGACGGAGCGGCGTAGTCGCAAGCGTACCCACGACACCAAACAAGAACAACATACAAGACAGACAACAAACAAAATTTTAACAAATAATAAAAAGTCAAAAAGAAAATTTAAAAAAGAAAATTTCATGTTAAATTAGTCCAACATGACTGGCAGTTGGAGAGCATTGGAAGCACAGAACAGTCTGAAGTCATGATGGGAGATCCTGCTGATCAGCAGCTCGGTGGATTTTGACAACGACGGTTTGTTGTTTCATAGTTTGTGACGTTATCAGAGTTCCTTATTCAATCCAGACTCCAGGCACCAAACGTTAAATGCTAACGCTAGCATGGCAGCTCACAGGGAAGCTTGGTGGTTGTGGCAGCGGCAGATCTCTCGCAGAGTAGGCCTACTGCCCTGAGAAATCTTTCTGACCAGACATTGAAAGTGCAGCTTTGTTCACGGATGGTTGAAGGATTTCAGAGGCCCAACGTAGTCTAGTTATGGCAAGCTCTTTAGCCAAATGGAATAACGTTAACTTGACGTTAACGTTACGGTAGCAGCCGACTTGTAATCAGAAAAAAAAGACGAAGAATAACACAAACAAATAAACAGAATACTTATGAAGTCAGAAACAGAGTTGTGTGTCATCTCTACATTTTCTTTCTTTCCAGTTGTCTATTATTGTCTCTCAGATCTACTTTAAACATTTCGTTTTCAACTTACAAACCATATTTTTATTCTTTGTGTTTTTTCCCCCCAGCTGTCCATTTTGTTTTGTTCATTTTTTGTTCCATTGCTGTCTCATGTCTCCACCCAACTCTGTTGTTTGTTCGCATAGTGCATATCTGGTCATATTTCAGCTAATCTGCTGAGCTCTCACATTTCCTAGGCTTTTGGTCCACTTTAAGTGACATGTTTGACAATAGCACAAAGCTAGCAGGGCTGTCTGCGTAGGCTCTAGGAGAGGTGCTCTATCAGCATCAAGTTAGCAGATGGTCAAGGCTACAACGTGTGATGGGTTACTGACAGAGAGGAGGTGCCATCTAGATGCTCTAAGAGAGGAGGTGCCGTCTGGATGCTCTAGGAGTGGAGGTGCCGTCTGGATTAGGGCTGGGCGATATGGCTGAAAACTTTATTTCATATCAGTCGATATCGATAATTATTGATTTTTTAAAAAAAATCTATTTCAGATAAGGACCAGAAGAGGGGAAAAAAAATAATTTAAACACTTTTATTTTAAATTTAACCTTCCTCTAATTTTTAATCACCTCAGTTATCAATCAAAGCAAACTGGGAAAGGAAATAGCAACACAATCATGAAAAACACTCAAATAAATAAATGTGCACATAAGTCTGAATGAAAAGCAGCACTGGTTGAAGCCTGAATAAATTGTAAACAAAGTAGCTTAATTTGCTAGTTTATCATAGTCTACTGGTTAGACTGTTCAGTTTCCCCACGTGTGTTTAAGTTTCAAATGAATAGGCTACCTATTCTTCTTGGGACAGGCCCGTTTGAGTCTTGGAAAGTACTTTTCCATTTGCATCGGGATTGAGATGATTAGAACTTAGCAGTCAATTTGAATGCAACAGTTTTGAACAAATTCGTGCACCTTGCTAATGATGCTAACCGGATTTAATAGCAATTTAGCCAGTCGTCTTGCACGATTGTGAATGTTTGGATTACGTGCATGCTGAGGAGGGATGCGCCTGTTGGGAGGGAGAGAGAGAGAGTGCACGGAGCAAGGACTCATAGAGAGTCTGTGTTGAGGTAGGCCTACTATCGCCTACTCTGGTAGAGTTGCACATAGCTACAATGCAAGATATATTTAGCCTATTTATTTATGAACAATGTAAGGAGGTGTGTGTTGCTTTTAATTATCGAATGTTCTATCTAACGTATTTTTTATTGATATTGATTACATGTCTATTGCGATACATTACGCTATCTTTTTTATCGCCCAGCCCTAGTCTGGATGCTCTAGGAGAGGAGGTGCCGTCTATGTTCTAGGAGAGGAGGTGCCTTGTGTATGCTCTAGGAGGTGCTGTCTGTCTGCTCTATGAGAGGAGGTGCTGTGTTTATTGTCTAGGAGAGGAGGTGCTGTCTGGATGCTCTAGAAGAAGAGGTGACGTGTGTATGCTCTAGGAGGTGCTGTGTTTATTGTCTAGGAGAGGAGGTGCCGTGTCTATGCTCTAGGAGAGGAGGTGCTGTCTGGATGCTCTAGAAGGACAGGTGACGTGTGTATGCTCTAGGAGGTGCTCTGTGTATGCTCTAGGAGGTGCTGTGTGTATGCTCTAGGAGAGGAGGTGCTGTCTGGATGCTC
Organism: Alosa pseudoharengus; assembly: GCF_046254945.1. NCBI lineage: Eukaryota > Metazoa > Chordata > Actinopteri > Clupeiformes > Clupeidae > Alosa > Alosa pseudoharengus. Next base: position 10,084,725 of record NW_027468650.1, on the reverse strand, counting down.
TAGGAAAGGAGGTGCCGTGTGTATTGTCTAGGAGAGGAGGTGCTGTGTGTATTGTCTAGGAGAGGAGGTGCTCTGTGTATTGTCTAGGAAAGGAGGTGCTGTGTGTATTGTCTAGGAGAGGAGGTGCTGTGTGTATGCTCTAGGAAAGGAGGTGCTGTGTGTATGCTCTAGGAAAGGAGGTGCTGTGTGTATTGTCTAGGAAAGGAGGTGCTGTGTGTATGCTCTAGGAGAGGTGCCCCGTCAGCATCGCATCAGACATGATGGCTTTCCCCCTCATGCCTCATCTCTGGTGTCAGTCCCCCACACACAGCTTGCCCATTCCCACCCGGGCTGACTCACAGTGTAACCAGTACTGATCTCACTAGCAGGGTCTCCATCTAACTTTTTTTAATGCACATTTTGACCATTCAAATAAGGAATCCTGAATGGAAACACTTGACATTTGCACTCAATCTTCTAATGTGCTTAAAAATTAGATTCACTAGAGGGGGCCAGATTTTTACACAGTTATAATGCGGTTATAGTTGATGAGTTTATTCGCATAGCCTAGTGTGGTGTTTTTAATTTGGCTTTATTTGTATTTCCATCCACAGTGCAGTGGATGGAAATGCACACAGAGATGCACATTTCTTGGGCCGAATTTTCATGAATGTTCTTAAAATATTCCAGTGTTTCCCACAGAATTGAATTCTATTTTTGGTGGTAGGTTTGCAGAATTAACTTGAATGCAACAGTTTTTAGCAAATTAGCGCAGCGTGGTTATGATGCTAACCAGATTTATGCAAAATTTAGTACAACCTGGAAAATCATTGTGTGGTGGTCAATGTTGATATTGTGGTGGGCCGCCACAAATAAGTCAATGTATGGGAAACACTGTATTCAAAGGAGTTGACTGGAAAGTCAAACAGGAGATGTACTGTCCTCATTTGGCTTTTAGGATGGTTTATGCTGGCTGTTTGTTGAGTCTCTACAAGTTAGCATAGTTTTAAAGGCCTAGGTGATACATTCCAATGGACTACTCTAGGCTTAGGTGGAATTTCAACTGAAGGGATGACCGTTTGAAAGACTGCGTGGGGAAATTCTGACAGATTGTGTTAATTGTGTCTTGCGCCATAGTTTACCTGTGCGTTTCTCTACTCTGCAGGTGTACAAAGTTCTTGTGAAGAAGAACAGTGAGGAGAGCTGGGTGATCTTCAGACGCTACGCAGACTTCTCACGGCTTAATGACAAGGTCAGACACACACACACACACACACACACACACACACACACACACACACACACACACTTTCTCACTAACCTCAGTCAGTCTTGGAATGGCATGCAATACCAGTTTACAAAGTCAGATGTACAAGATAGACTGTGTGTGTGTGTGTGTGTGTGTGTGTGTGTGTGTGTGTGTGTGTGTGTCCCAGCTAAAGGAGATGTTTCCGGGCTTCCGTCTGGCCCTGCCACCCAAGCGCTGGTTTAAAGACAACTATGAGTGTGACTTCCTCGAGGATCGACAACTGGGCCTTCAGGCCTTCCTGCAGAACCTGGTGGCCCACAAAGACATTGCTAACTGGTGGGTCTGGGATTTTCATCATACTGGATTGTGCCTGTTAACTCTTAGGGCCCTTACAACCGGCGGAAAGCGTAACGCAACGCTTATTCTTATCTTACACTCAATAAAGTGATGAATTTTAAGCCATGTGCTCCACTTTTATTAAACCTTGCGCCCAAGGGTGTCTGGCGCATGATCCAAAAATCGCTATCTTACACCCTCTACAAATCATTACGCCACACTGACCAGATGTAAGCAGCCCTTGGGCATAAAAAAAAATTTCTTGGGTTCCGGTTTCCGACCGACCCTGTCAATTTATGTGCGACCCAAATTTATTTTATGAGCTTAGTCTAGACTTAAATAGTCTAGGCTACATTAAATAAATCCACAAATAAAAGGCGAACTATAATTACATTAATTACCCCTTGCGTTATGTATAGGGATGAGCGTATTCTCTCTTTTACAAAGTAGCCTATGCACAGCTGTTCACGAAGACGATTGCTTTCGTCACTTATCAAGGCACTCGCAATCTTGTCCAAACACCGCAACTTTTTCGCAAATTTGACCAATCATCGTAGTTTCACCGTGAAATTTCACCTACCACAACAGTCCCTCGCGCAGAATATTGAGCCAGATGGTACACTTACTTCTGCACCTTCTGCATATGACACCAAAGACTGCCCTAACGTGTTCGTTACTCTGCCGTTTTGATGACAATAAATAGAAGGCTAACGTTAATGATCTGCTTACTTGCATCTCTCAACCTGGTGTTGCTAACCTACCTAGGCTATGAAAGTAAGTTAATTAAGGCCTACTTGGTTTACTGACATTTGAGTAGGCTATGCAACCCATTGGCAAACGTTTACCTGGATATGTCCTTTTAGCTTATGTCATGTTTGCTAGCTTGTGGGCTTAGTTTGAGTAGTGCTACCAAAATCATAGAAATTAATAAAATTGCAAGACATTTACAGTACCTCTTCTATGATCCAAGAATGATTTAATTCGAGTTGTTTTTTTTAACATTTATTTTAACTAATGACATAGAAGACATTCCCAATTGCATCCACATATCGTAATGCACTATGCAAAAAGTGATTTACACTCGTAGCCGAACACAGTGAGATGCAAGCCTTCCAATCCACTCAGAAATGTAATTAGGCTACTATCACGTCCTTAAAGGGGCAGGCAGTCAATTAGACGTACACCACCAATGTAATGACATTAAACAGAAGTGTAGTCAAATAGTTTACATCAATATGAAATTACTAGATACTTACTTGGTTATTAGTAATTATGCAGGCCACAGACTATGAATTATTAAAAAGATATGAAATTAATATGAATTACAAAATATATGAATGTATTGAAACATATGACATAAGTATATACTTTTTTTGATCCCGTGAGGGAAATTTGGTCTCTACATTTAACCCAATCGGTGAATTAGTGAAACACAAACAGCACACAGTGAACACACAGTGAGGTGAAGCACACACTAATCCCGGCGTAGTGAGCTGCCTGCTACATCGGCGGCGCTCGGGGAGCAATGAGGGGTTAGGTGCCTTGCTCAAGGGCACTTCAGCCGCGGCCCACTGGTCGGGGCTCGAACCGGCAACCCGACGGTTACAAGTCCAGAGTGCTAACCACTCTGGTTGTTGGCCACGGCTGCCCAACAAACCGCAATGATGCCATGTCTTTAGGTGACTGTCTTTTTTGGACAGTTCTACAAAAGGTTATACTGCTTTGTGAATTACCTCAGTCAAAGCATTTTCACAAATAAAGTAGGCCTACTTTGATTTTCTGTAATCCTTACTGTTTACCTTTGATTATCCTTTTTTAATAAGCATCAAGATTATCAGTGTGATTTTGGTCTTACTAACCCTAATTGCCCTAAATTAAAAAAAAAAAAAAATCGCAACTATTTTTGCAATTTTCACTTCCTCCCGCAATTTCTCCACAAGAAACAGCTAAAAACACCGCAACTTCCATCCAGGCATTTTAGGTCGAAACAGTCTCAAAAAACCTCGTGAAATCCTGGAGGGACTGATTTTCTACCTATCCCTTACTGCCACTGGGGGAAGAAAAAAAAAAAAAAAAAATTCCCTACCGACCCATGGCCTCAACTGACAACCAACAGGAACCAAACCTTTTTTTTTTTTATGCCTTAGCAACCAGTCCCAAACAACTCCTCTGCAGGATAAATATCTTTAGGATTTGTATTCAGTCATTTCAACATTATTGGAGTAGTTTTTTTCAGGCTATGTTTTCGATGATAACCCCTTGTCAGTCAATAGTGAAAGTAAATAACTGTGTAGAACTGTTTTGTTGTTGACAATGAGTCCACAGTGAAGTTAGTTTCACTTTGCCTATTAGTTCAAATAATAGGTGAGTGCAGATATAGGCTATACCAGAGACTTTCTAATGAGGAGACACAGCACTCAAAAAATACTCCATAGAAATGCATGGGGCTAGATTGTCACGCCAATATGGCCGTTGTCTACACATATCCCACCCCTTCCTCGGCAAAACGTCGACATGTGAATACATTGAGCCAATCATGTGCTATGTTGTGAATACATTGAGCCAATCATATGGTGTGTTGTGAAGACATCGTGCCAATCATGTGTTGTGATCTCGCCGCTGGAGCAAGATTGGTGTCGTGAAGCCTTGCGCACGCGCAGTTCGACCCAAAGACTGTGCCCGATGAGTGCCCATAAAACGTTGGTATATGGCCGCCGAGTGGAGGGACTTGCCTAAAAGGACTTTGGCTATACTCTGCTAGTCGAAAACAGGTTTTAGTAAAGCATGGTTTAGTGGAATCCCCACGGACGTCTCGTGTGCAAACAGATTTCTTCAAATGCGCCGCTGACTGTCAAAATACCAATGCGCTTTTTGAAGTTGCACTGCTTGCTGTTAAAGAGAATGACAGATGTCATTCTCATTGGTTTAAAGGATGTTACACCCAAAACTCACTCAGGACTGATTAAGAAACAGAAGAAACAACCCTGATCACAAAATCTGTGACTGGACACGCCCTTAAGCTTTACGCCTCTGACCATCCATTTCTGAATCGCCAAGATAGGGCCCCTCATGTTTTTTTTCAAATGTATGAATTCCCATCTGAATGTTTTGTTTGTTTGTTTGTTTGTGTGTGTGTGTGTGTGTGTGTGTGTGTGTGTGTGTGTGTGCGTGTGTGTGTGCGCGCGCACCTGCAGCACACCGGTGAGGGAGTTCCTGTGTCTGGATGACCCCCCAGGACCCTTTGACAGTCTGGAGGAGAGTCGGGTAAGAACAGCCAAGATGGGGTAGAGCACCAGCACCAGCTAGTTGTAAGAACAGCCAAGATGGGGTAGAGCAGCAGCACCAGCTAGTTGTAAGAACAGCCAAGATGGGGTAGAGCAGCAGCACCAGCTAGTTGTAAGAACAGCCAAGATGGGGTAGAGCACCAGCTAGTTGCTTTGATTTGACATTCACAGCAGTGCAGTGCACTATGGTAACTTTCAGTGAACAATGATGTGCTTGTGTCATTTCCTTTGGAAAGCAACTCTTCCTGGGCCATTTCCTCCACACACGCTTGCCAAGGTTGTAACTTTTACTTGCTTAACAACCCTCAGCCTGCTGCAACACTGTAAAAGTGTGTGTGTGTGCCAGATTATATTTCTAAAGCATATTTTCAGCTGTGGGGATCAGAGGGTTGATTATTTGGGAATAACACCAGTTTGGCTCACACTGAGTAGCCTGGGTCACAAGAACAATTCTCTTGTGATTAGTTAGATTAGTCAAATACTTCTTATAGGTCATTTTGTAACCCATTGTGTTTCTGTACATCTTTAATCTTTAATCTCTCTCTCTCTCTCTCTCTATATATATATATTACTCTATATTATCTATATACATTAGACAAGGACTATGTAACTATTCGTAAGAACTGTGGCTTCCCATTAGAATAGGAGAATAGGTTATCCTTGTTGTTGTATTTATTTATTTTATGTATTTAGCATTAGTGTGTACTAGGATGATAAGACTGTTACTGTGATAAATGGCTGTACACAGTGGTAGTGCTTTCCCACATGGGCTCGAACAGGTATGGTGCAGGGAAGCATGCAAAAGGAATGTGTATTTGTTGCATGTCTTACTGAAGATGTATGGGGGGGGGGTTGTCTGTAAGTCTCTTTTCCTTCACTGTCTTGGACGCAATGAGACAATTTGGGAGACAATTAAAGGATTATCTTATCTTATATTACTCTATTTGTCTCTTACTCTCTTTCTCGCCCTCTCTCTCTCTCCACCTCCCCCACCCTGTATTCCTCCGTCAGGCGTTCTGCGAGACGCTGGAGGAGGGGAACTACCGGCTGCAGCAGGAGCTTGTGGATAAGCAGCGAGAGATCAGCCAGCTGCGGAACCAGCTGCAGGAGCGTGACGACACCATCCAGCTCCTGCAGCAGAAGCTCAGGTAGGAGCAGAGCATCCCCACGCTCCCCGGACTACTCTCTAAGGGTGCAATCACACTGGGTCCGTTCAACTGGACCACACATATTGTAGTCTAAAAGTATTCTAAAAAGTGTAGTATACGTGTGCATACACTTCTCTATACACATAGAGACCAACAAAACATGAAGGGTAATTTTAGTGTTCATACCCTAATCATGCACATCAGGACAACCACAACATGTTTGAACCCCGACCAGTAGGCACGGCTGAAGTGCCCTTGAGCAAGGCACCTAACCCCTCACTGATCCCCGAGCACTAATTCACGGATTGTGATAAATGCAGAGACCAAATTTCCCTCACAGGATCAAAAGAGTATATATACTTATACTTATACATACATAGGAACATCACAAACAGCAAGTCACGTGACATAACCCCCAGATTCCTAGCCGCCCGCAAACTCTCACCTATGCGAACAGCCAGTCACACACAACATACAATAACACAGACGCAAAACATCACATCACATCACATACTACACAACCCCCAGATACCCAACCTCCCGCAAACTCTCACCTATGGGAACAGCCAGGCATCTACACAGACAGTACAGTAAAACATAGACAATAGAGTGTGTGTATGTGTGTGCGTGTGTGCGAGCGTGCGTGTCTTAGTGGTCACATCCTTGATTTACTTTCAGCCAATGTTTTACCTTACTGCTAAATTTTGTCAGTTCTGTTTGTGTTTTTATTTCTATCGGTAAGTCATTCCAAAAGCAGGTTCCTATTACTGAAAAACATGAAAAAACAAGTTAGTGCCTGTTGCGATGCAAATGTTGGAAACGTTTCCCAATCGAGAGTCACCAGACTCTATTCACACAAGCGGCTATATTGTGTACGTCACTCACTCAGACACACACACACACACACACACACACACATGCACACGTACGCACGCACACACATGCATAGACCTGTTGTAAATACACACACGCTCACATTCCTCTTTTTGGTACATTCTGAAAGTGTGTGTGTGTGTGTGTGTGTGTTTTTTGCAGTGGGAAGAGTCTATGTGTATCAGCCCCGGGCAGCGTGAGCAGTGTGGAAGTGGATCTCGATGTAGACGCAGAGTCCTCAACCACAGAGGCAGATCAGGACACAACACAACACAACGGGTACATACACACACACACACACACACACACACACACATATACACACATACACGTATGTCTCATTGACAATAAAGCAGACTTTGACTTTGACTCATACTCCAGTTTAAAATGCCACTAGTTTGTCCCATCTCTCTGTTTCCTCTTTCAGGTCAGTGTGCTGGTGTCGTCCGGTGTCGTCCAGCTGCTCCCCCCCAGTCATCCAGGTCACCCAGTTGGAGCACTAATCCAGACTGCTCTCCTCCTCCTCCTCCTCATCTTCCTCCTCCTCCTCTCCCTCTTTCTTTTTTCTCCTACGGCCCTGCATCTTCTCCTTTATGATTTGGGAGTTCTCCACGTCTGGCTTGGAGCCTCGCTAACCACCGCAGCGCAGGCTGAGAAGAAGGACAGAAGGGCCACATGTACGGGAAATGTGTGGAAATGGGACCCAAGGCTCACATAAGAAAGCGTTAACGCCGCCACATGCACTTGCCATGACTGCTGTGTGTGTGTGTGTGTGTCCGTGGCTGCTGTGTGCGTGTGTGTGCGTGCATGGGTGTGTGTGTGTGTGCGCATGTGTGGTGGGACAGCTGGAGCTTTTTGATCGTGTGCAGCTTGGAGTAGAGCAGCCCTGACATGACCCTGGATCTGTTCAATGAGCTGCTGGTTGCTATGGCCGGTTGCCATGCCATGCTGTGGTGACAGCGCAGCGCAGCAGCACTCCCAGTCTGGCCTGCCGAGGAGAGAAGGGATAATCTGGCGTCCAGTACTGTGTGGCACCCGTGGTTAGGGCAGCCATTTGCCAATCAGGACTCTACGTGACTCATGTACGTTTGGTTTGGTTTTGTTTGGAATAATACTGCCTTCACAGCCATCACCCATTTCACCATCTCACAGCACTGGCCCATCTTCCAATACGAGACACTTGATAATGCTTTTAAATAGGTATGTTAGATGCTAGAATGCATTGCTTGCACTATAGGAAGCGGAAGAGTGTGTGTGTGTGTGTGTGCGTGTGTGCGTGTGTGCGTGCGTGCGTGCGTGCGTGCGTGCGTGCGTGCGTACACGCTCGTGCACGTGTATGTGTGCACACGCTCGTGCACATGTGTGTGTGTGTGTGTGTGTGTGTGTGTGTGTGTGTGTGTGTGTGTGTGTGCTTGAATATTTGTGCATGCATGTATCCATGTGTGGTGTACATTTGCAGTCCTGCTTATTTCATGATTACTCCGTATATACTATTACTCAATAGTGGCCATCATAAATACATGATAGGCATTATACATGCTCTACTATGGCAGTAGTCTTAAAAAGGCTATTCAGTGGACAACATTGCTGGTCTTCTGCTGTAGGACGACTGGGTCAATGGCAAGGCAATCTAAGCATCTCAGCTGCTACAGGAAACTAACTGTCTTAATGGGGAGCTAGTCCTCTCCTGGCACTACCATGCACCCCCCTCCACACACACACACACACACACACACTAGGTGTGTATGTGTGTTTTTTTTTTTGTTCGTGTGTGTGTATACATAGGTCACCACTTAAAGCCATAGTCTGCAGCTGTTTTGTGTTGAAATTTGCAAGAAAATCTTGAAATCAAGAAAAGCCATAGACAAAGCCAGGTGTGTTTGTGTCGTGGTCTCGTGCAGTCTGTCTGTCTGTCAGTCCGTGTGGCAACTGAACTCAGTCCTGCAGCCCAGCCCAGATCACATGATGCACTTTACTGCCCTGGGGGCTTCTGGGTAAACTAGTCTTGGCTTTTTCTAAATCGTAGTGCCTTCTCCTCACACCTGCACACTCACTCATATTTAGTGTGTGTGTGTATGTGTGTGTGTGTCTCTGTCTATCTGCATAGCTTTACTTCACTGTGTGTGTCACCAAGGTCAGCTCTCATCATGGACAGTGCCTTGCTTGCCCCCCCCCCTTCCTGAGGGCTGTCTAGTTCTCTTCACAGATGCCCAACAGCAACTGCCCACACAGCCCCAGTCATGTGTGGTCAGGCTGGGATCAGATGGTCAGTTAGTGCAGTTGTGAGGTGGCATTGTTGGAACGGAAATATGCCGTGACCGTAGGCCTTTGTCAATAACGTTTGGCACTCCTGGTTTATGACCGTAAAGGGTGAAAGGCCCTCATGAGGAATTTGCCCTGCGAGGGGAAAAAACTCTATGGCAAGGCACAATGCAGTCCACTTCAGGAGAAAGGGACAGTCAAGAGTGGACCTAGAAATCCTCACAAACCTAACTATCAATCCACTCACAAATAAACAGTGCTTTTGGATGGGAGATTCTGTAAGCATGAGCAAAGATAAGAGGACATCCTTACATGTGTGTGGAGAAGATTCTGTACGCATGAGCAAAGATAAGTGGACATCCTTACATGTGTGTCGGTCAGGGTATGTTTGTGTTCACAATACGGAATACTGAGAGAGAAAAAAAAGAAAAGTCACTACCCCCAAAATACTTCACCACACTTTATGTGAGCTATGACAAAGAGGGTCAATTCTTCTCCTGGAATTGCTGCTGTTGTCTGACTCTGCATTTGTTTAGATTTTGTTTATCCTGGTTTCTTTTGAGACTTCTGTGCTTGCAGGACGGGAATGGGCAAGAAGCCTTTGGGTTCAGGAAACCGATGTAAACTTAAGAGATAATCGTATTGTAACTGACTTATTTCACACTTCACTAAACTAACGCTGTCAGGTAATAATAAATCAGTCAACGTGTTTTTCTATAAATGTTTGTGAATTTATGAATTATTGTGAATTATTATTTCTGCATGTTTAACGTGAGCATCTATAGATGAAAATTCCCTGGTCCTTGCACTTTTTTTGATAAATATTCCAATTTCTGTCATGATAATGTGAGTGTGGAAAGAAAGGCTTTTATTTGTCCTCCAGCTGTCAAGTTTGCAAAGTAAGAGGATGGAATGTATGTAAATATCCCCACACCTACAACTGCATAGGAGGTTGTTGAAGGATCTTCATCATATTTGAGTTAATCACTATAAAGACGAGACTGGCTTGGTGTAGTGGGGTTAAAGTTCAGTCACATGGTGTCCTACATGTACAATACAGCGTTCGCGTGATCTCTCACAAGGGGCTTGAGTAGTGTTCATCGAATCTTGCAGTTACTACAAAGTTGGTGGACTTATGAGATGCTCCAGATTGTGGGATCAAAGGTCAAGGTCTAGTTGGTTTCAAGGTACCAGAAGTTGAAAAGGGTGGAGGCATACTCCATGCTTTGCAATGGTTTACTTTTCATTCTAGTTATTTTAGGCGTGATATAGATGTAACATCGCTGTCCAACACAACCATGGTCCAGCTAGGCTACTTCAGTGCATCTCCATGCATTTTTCAGTTAACCCAAGAGACCCTATACATTTTGTTTAGGTTAAGTAAGACATAAAGGAACCATTGATCCTTCATCCATTCCAGTACAAAATCACCAAACTTTGAGATGAACAGTTTACACTGGACAAAAAGAGTAGGACAAAATGTAGTAAAAAAGAAGTAGCCTACCTTGGATTTGTACTTTGGATTTGTCAAGTATTCAATAAGTTTGCGTAAATGTACTTGCATCTACTTGCACATTCCACCACAGGCCCTAAATTCCAAATGCCACAAACGGAAAACATTGGCAACTGGCAGTGGCAACATTTGTACTAAGGGTATACTGTATAAGGGCACTTCTTTGTTGCCGCCGTCAAGAGGGCGTCAAGACTCAAGATACAGTGAGAGACAGCCGTATAAGACATACATAGAGGGTTAAAGCGGAGTGAGAGTAATAAGCCTATGGTCTTAATTTTCTCTCCCAATAGCTGGCCACTCGCGGCATAGCCTAATGCCACTTACCTTATAATTAGTTAACTATGCTAGTTTTCGACACACATATGGACGTACTGTACTTTTGCCCCGGAAGAAAGCCAGTGTGGCTCATGAATCTGCTTAGAATACGGGACAGTTCACAGAAGGAAGTAAACTAATTTTAATTAACGTCATTTACAGATAGATCACAAGACAGAAAGCAAATATTCCATGTATCGTTGTTGAATTAATTAGGGGTTTGTACGGCGTGTCATCAGATCTGGATGTTGCCATATTGGAGATACTCGCCTCATTAGAAAGCACTAGGCACTGAAGTAAATCCCTAACATCGTCAAGGAAAATGGTTAATTATTGCCGTGTTTTAGGTTGTACCAATAGGTCAGACTGAGAAAAACATCTGGTGTAGGTATCGACTTCCAAAAGTTATTAAAAAACCAGGGAGAAAGGAGAATAATGCCAGAAGTTATCAGAAGAAGGGGGGCGCTTGTGGTCGAACTTGGTACTTCGTCTCCCTCACCCAACTCCAGTGTTTCCTCTATGTTGATTTGGTAGTGACGGCCCGCCACGGTTTAATAGACCTCTGAAGTTCGCCTACAAAAAAGAACCAAAACGGCCATCTTTGCCCATATAAGGAGATCCGGTTGTTAATTGAAGCTAACTACCTATTGCAAGTTGCATTGCAAGTTAGCTCTGGAGTAGCAAAAATCTAAGTGTGCCGCCTTCACGTACCGGAGATCACAGTATCCACTCAAAGGCAGAGGACAAAAGTGTGTTCAGGAAAACGTCTGCATTTCAGAGTTTTTCATCCCTGCAAGAGTTTAACAGGTGCGATAATTCAAAATCCCCATGTTATTTTCCCATAGGAAAAATCGCCAGATACCGGATGTCAAAGATGGCAGCTTTTTTGTAGGCGAACTTCAGAGGTCTATTTTCTTCCCTCACGGTATCAGAAATGGGGCAGACGCACAATAGTCGCAGTTGCCTTTTAAATGATCCTGCCGACATTATGCCCCCCCGTTGGCGGCCGCTAACGTTGCAATTTAACAACAAGCAGAACTATTCAGAGGTTTGGGGCTGTCCAGTTTAACTCCACATAGTGTGTTGATGTGCTTATTGTCCAAACATCCAAAAGCTTTCTTCCGAGTCACTATTAAACAACACCTCCACCAAAAACGTCACCGCGGTGGGTCCGTTTTAATAAGACAACGTTCAACTTGTCAGTTCTGACCGTTCACGTCCTGATATCAAACATCTGGAAACATTAAAACGATAAGTGAGTCACTAATATAATACAAATGGGAAATAGTCTATAGATGTAGTAATAGATGTAATGATGTTAAAGTAAATAGTTGTGTTGTATGACACGGAAAAGTTTATTTTTTAATGATTTGGGCTACACAGACGCACAAAGGCCGCACGACCTAAACGTGTATTACCCTTGTTGCTAAATGTGAAAATAAATTAGCAAAAAGAAGTGCAACCATTTTTTTAAAATTTCTAACGAATTAGGCTACAGAATGCTTAGCCTAGGCCAGGTATCGGCAAACTGCGGCCCGCCGAGCATTTTCATCCGGCCCGCCGAGCATTTCATTTGGTTATCAGGCTGCTCGCTATTTTTTTCCTGCGATAGAGACGACGTTGGTTAGCCTTACTGCAAACTGCTTTTCATTCTCCTTAGAGAACGTTTGCAATGTCAATGTCAAAACATCATGTTAAATAGAGATAACATCATGTTAAACTAAGTTAACTCTTAGTTATCTCCTTTGCAGCAGATCTAACGTGAACATTATGCGATCCATTTAATTGGGAACGCGTCTGCACTCACGAGAGGGAGAGAGAGCCGCAGGTTCCAGCTGGCTTGTCATTGTTGATAACTGATATCTCCTTCTTATAAGAAACTTTTAAAAGGAAATCATGAAGGCAACAGTAGTTCCCACTACTGACCATTTAAAAACTGTGAGAGGGCCCAGCCTTAGGTACAACACTAGCCATTGCGGTGCAGGCAGAAGATCATTGAGAAATAAACGTGAATTAAAGCGACTGTCTTAAAGCGACAGTGCACAATTTATACATTTGTTAAACTGCATAAAATTAGCAGTATTTTTAAGCAATTAATATTTTAAAAGAAATACTTTTCATACTAAATTATAGGCTATAAAAACAATAGTTTTTTATGTATGTGTTGTTTGTTGTGCGGCAATTTTCAAAACCCAATGTGGCCCTTGAGCCAAAAAGTTTGCCCACCCCTGATCTAACAGCATGTATGCTACTCAGCATCAATGGACCACCTCTTTCTGAAATTCCCTATAACCGAGCCTTGGAGTTATTTTTCCAAAAGAAAAATTAAATGTGCACAGCAAGGCTTCTTTGAATTTTGGTTTCCCCACGAAGAATTTCTTGTAAAATTCATTTTGCAGACCTGTTGTAGATTCTCCAAAAATACAGTTCAATCACAACTGAAAATAATACCTCATTGAATAGAGTGTGTGAATAGAGGTTAATAAATATAATTGTTTGTGTTGCAGCGAAGTGTCAGTTGTCAGTTCCGTGGTGCTGGGACGGGGGGGGGGGGGGGAGTGTTCGGACGGGCCTGCCCCCACTGCTTAAAAAAATCCTAGAGGAAACACTGCAACTCATATGGTTCTCTTTCAAGCATTCATTCGGTATCTCACTATGGGACACGCCCCCTCGCGAGTTCCCCAGAAGCCATTATTTCATTACGCCAGCCAGCATTGGCTGGACGACTGACGTATGCGACGTGGAGGAGGTACTTCCTCCTCCCTTATATTCCACGGCGCAACGTCACTGCTTCAGTCTAAAACCTCTTCTCGCCCCCAGAGGCTTGCTCTCTCGTATACAGGTGCTGTGGCTTGGTGGCTTAACTGTTCATTGAGCGAGGTAACGACTCGGTCCCCGAACGCTACCTTAACGCCGCTTCATCTTCGAAGAGCACTGGTTTGGACTTGGCTAGCCTGTCGCCAAACAGTAGCCTCTCCCTTGCTAGCCTGTCGCCAAACAGTAGCACGCTAGCCTGTCTCCAAACAGTAGCCCGCTAGCCTGTCTCCAAACAGTAGCCTCCAAACCCCAAAGCTAGTCTGTCTCCATACAGTAGCTCCAAAGCTAGTCTGTCATCAAACAGTAGCAACCGCTAGCCTGTCCTCAAACAGTAGCGAAACAACATGTCGACGCCAGTGGCCCCCCTCCCCGCGAGGAAGTGCGAAGCCCCGGCTAGGATGTGTTTGTGTGGGAACAAGATTTCGGCCGCTGACACCCACCAGGTGTGTGCCGCGTGTCTGGGGCTGCCCGCCCGAGCGGCTTGAGAAGTGATAGCACCGCCACTGAGGCTGATGAAGCCGCAAGCGTGGGCCTTCACGACGTCTGCAAGAGAGCAGCTGCAAAGCTCGGCGTTCCCTGGCCTGAGGCCCAGAAGGAGACCGTGTCCTCTCGCTACGAGGGAAAGAGGCTCCCGAAGGCTAAAAGCTCCACCAGACAACTACTGCCCGTCTTCCCCGAGTGCCTCGAGGAAGCCACACGCTCATGGAGCAGCCCATTCTCAGCGAAAAACCCTGCTCAAAGGCACGCGGCGCTGGAATGGCCAGACATGGAAAGCAGTGGATTCTCCCATCTGCCCCCTGTCGAACCGCTCCTGGCCTCCCATCTCCACCCCACCCAGAAGTCTGCGATGACCCCCTCGGGACCCGCATTCCCCTCCAAAGCTGACAATTTCCATTCCGCCGTGACTGAAAAAAGCTACAAAGCAGTGGCGTCGGCGGTGAGAGCTCTCAACGCCTCATCTCTGCTCATGGCCTACCAAGCCGAGCTGGAGGAAGACTTCTCGTCCGCCCCCAACCAGCCAGCTGTGTGGGACGAAATGTGTGTGGTCACAGACCTCTGCCTACGGCTACACAGATGTGCGGTGCAAACGGCGGGACGGGCTATGGCCCTCATGGTCTCTCAAGAGAGAGCTCGCTGGCTCAACCTTTCCAGCCTCTCCCACAAGGAGAAGACCCAGCTACTAGATGTGCCCGTGGACCCCAAAGGCCTCTTTGGACCAGCCGTGGCCACTATGCAAAAGGGGTGTGAGGAAAAGAAACGGGACGGTAAAGCGCTGCAGCTGTGCCTCCCCAGAAAGGCACAAGCCCCCGCTCCCAAAGCACCCAGACAGACGTTCTCCGAGGCAGCGGCACGCCCGCCGCAGTACCGGATACCGAGACGTCAGCTCCCGACCCAGACTGCCACTCAGAGCCTTGGTAAGACTCCCGAGCTCAAAGGTGCCTGGGTTAAAAAGCCCTTTAACCCTAACGCGACACAGGGAGGTCAAAACCCCCCACCCGCGCAGGGAGCGAGGAAGAAGAAGCGCGCCTAGTGGCACACCAGTGCCCCCCTTCAAAAATAAATGTTTCGGTGCGCAGCCAGGCCGAGGGCCGAGGGCGTATCCGTCAAAAGAATGCAAAAAATTGTCAAATGAACAAAAAAAGCTCTCACAAAAAGTCACGAGCCATGTTCAGTGGCAAGGGCGTGCAATCACTCCCTAATAACGCCACCAGGCGGAGCCAAAGCTCCACCGGGGGCGATGGGCAACATAAGCACGCTAGCGTTGCAGCCCACGCCAGCTCGGTCACGCCAAGTTAGCGCAACTAGATGGCGTCATTTCGCCACTGACCGAGCGCATCCAGTACTGGCGGACGCACGTGAAGTCAGACTGGATAATAAAGATTATAGCGAAAGGCTACCGCCTACAGTTCGCTACACCCCCACCCCCGTTCAATGGGATTGTACAATCCCACGCTACAGGGGAATCTGCCCGTGTTCTACAGGGGGAAATAATTTCCCTGTTAAACAAACAAGCGATCAGGATAGTCCCCATCGAGCAAAGCCGTCACGGTTTTTACTCAAGGTATTTTCTGGTCCCAAAGAAAGGGGGGGGCTTGCGCCCGATATTGGACCTGCGTGCACTGAACAGATACAAAAAAAGGTTTACGTCTGGCTACTTTTATCGACGACTGGCTGGTGGCCGCGCACTCATACCAGGAAGCGCAGCAGCACACGGCTCTCCTAACGGAGCACCTGTTGTTACTAGGCTTCAGAATAAACTGGGAGAAAAGCGTGCTGCGCCCGTGTCAGATCACCACCTTCATAGGGCTGTCTCTAAACTCCGTCTCATTCAGAGCGCGCCTGTCAGCGGAACGAGTCAAAGCGTTCCGCGCATGCCTCGCGCTATTCCGCAGGGGGGCTACTGTGAAATTCAGGGTCTGCCTCAGACTCCTGGGCCTCATGGCGTCAGCCTTAGTGGTCGTTCCTCTCGGCCGTTTATACATGAGGGCTGTTCAGCGATGGGTGGCGTCGCTGGGATTGAATCCCTCGCGTCACTGCCATCGCCCTGTCACAATCTCAGCAGCCTGCTGCGCTGCGCTAAGGCCCTGGAAACGCCCACTCTTCCTCACAGAGGGAACTACGATGGGTGCTATCCTACACAGGAAAGTAGTGACGACGGATGCCTCGCTGAGCGGCTGGGTAGCTACTCACGAGGGCAGGTCGATAAACGGGGTGTGGGACTCACACATTCTTTGCACATAAACCGTCTAGAACTGATGGCGGTTTGGCTCGCACTCAGACATTTTCTGCCCATCCTGAGAGGGCATCATGTCTTGGTCAGAACAGACAACACCACTGTAGTGGCTTATGTCAACAAGCAGGGGGGACTGAGGTCTCGTCATATGCACACGTTGGCACACAGACTGATCTTATGGAGCAGCACACGGCTCCTGTCGTTGAAAGCCACACACGTCCCCGGTGTATTGAATTTGGGTGCAGATTTATTATCCAGGGGCAACCCCCGCTACGGAGACTGGAAACTCCACAGCGATGTGGTGGCTCAAATCTGGTTGCGAACGGGTCGAGCGAAAGTGGACTTATTCGCCTCAGAGGAGAATGCGCAATGTCCGGTGTTTTTCTCCCTGCACGATCAGAAAGCCCCGTTAGGGATAGATGCGTTGGCACACCAGTGGCCACACGTCCTGCTCTATGCCTTCCCTCCGTTGGAACTGATCACCCCAACGCTCGCCAGGGTGCGGGAACAGAGCCTCTCACTCATTCTCGTGGCCCCGCGCTGGCCGGGGAAACCCTGGCTAGCAGAAATAATCCCGTTACTCCACTCCCCACCGTGGCCGCTGCCCCCCCGCAGGGACCTGCTGTCCCAAGGACTGCCCTGCAATGTCATAGCGACCATTCAGAGCGCTAGGGCGTCATCAACTAGGACGTTGTATGATAGCAAATGGCGTGTATTTAATGACTGGTGTATTAAAACAGGGACGATAGCCTTCCAGTGCTCTGTGGACGTTATCCTTACGTTTCTGCAAGACTTACAGGATAAAAACAAGTCCTTCTCCACTGTCAAAGTTTACCTGGCTGCCATCTCGGCCTGCCATGTAGGCTTTGGGGACAAAACAGCGGGCCAGCACCCTCTCATACGTCAATTTATGAAAGGGGCTCGACGCCTCCGCCCGGTTTCTAAACCACTGGCCCCTTCATGGGATCTGCCGATGGTTTTGGATGTTCTGTCTCGCCCTCCCTTCGAGCCATTACAACAGTTAGATCTTAAAGTGCTTTCACTCAAGACGGCTTTGTTGGTGGCTTTGGCTACGGCTAAACGCGTAAGCGATATTCATGCCCTATCTGTGAATACAGCCTGTATGCAATTTTTCCCGGGTGACTCGAGGGTTGTATTAAAACCCAACCCAGCGTTCATTCCGAAGGTTTTCAACCCGTCACTGTCGTGTCGGCCGATTGAACTATTTGCGTTTAACCCACCGCCTTTCACCTCCCCGGAGTTAAGGAAAACGGAACAGCTGTTTGTGTCTTCTGCAAAGTCACATCTGGGTAGACCGCTCACTAAGCAGCGTCTATCACAATGGATTGTGGCGGCTATTGCCCTGGCCTATACAACTAAGGGGTTACAACCCCCAGTCGGTTTACGAGCCCATTCCACTCGAGGAATGTCGACTTCATGGGCTTTATTTCAGGGCTTCCCCATAGAGGATGTATGCTTGGCAGCGTGTTGGGCAAACCCGACAACGTTTGTCAGGTTTTACAGACTTGATGTCACTGCCCCGACTTTGGCACATTCAGTGTTAGGCACTGGGACGCCGGGGGCGCACTGATGTTGTTGGGGATCGCAAGCTTGTCTGGCAATCCGGGAGTCACGATATCCCATAGTGAGATACCGAATGAATGCTTGAAAGAGAACTTAAGGTTACTCACGTAACCCCGGTTCTCTGATAGCATGAGTGAGGTATCTCACCAGACCACCCTCCTTGCCGGTGGCGAGAAGAGGTTGGTTAGCTAGACTGAAGCAGTGACGTTGCGCCGTGGAATATAAGGGAGGAGGAAGTACCTCCTCCACGTCGCATACGTCAGTCGTCCAGCCAATGGTGGCTGGCGTAATGAAATAATGGCTTCTGGGGAACTCGCGAGGGGGCGTGTCCCATAGTGAGATACCTCACTCATGCTATCAGAGAACCGGGGTTACGTGAGTAACCTTAAGATCTGCGCTGCCAATAAACTGTAATTTCTCGAAACATCGCGCCTTTTCTTGTGGTCCAAGTCCTGCCCTATATGCCTTTGCATCTTAGACGCATTTTGATGAGCTTTTCTGTTGTTTAGACACAGCTACAATCACGTAAGATATCCAAAGTGCATAATACTCCATTGTACTTCATTCACCGAGTACCGCCAATATGGCCGCGCGTGCTGGGTTACCATGGTTACCGGCCAAAACGTGACGTCCGTGCAAACCCCTAATCCCATGTAAGTCGGGTAAGTCGTCATTTTGCCAGCATTTCTCCCGTGTGCACCATTGTGAGCCTTCTTCTTTACATGGCGGTTGGCAACCAGCTTTTTGGTGCATTACCGCCACCATCTGGACTGGAGTGTGGATCAAAATGTCAACCTACACCAGAAAATGTCTAATAAGGGCCTACACTTTCTTATTTTTTTTTAACTAGTGCAGTGTATGTCTATGGTTCAAACCAAAGATTCTAGAACAGAGCAAGATAGATTACTGGCAGGAGAATACGTTGGATATGTTGAAGTACGTTCTATGACTCTATTGGCGCCATTTTGGTAAGCTCAGGTGTCGTTCTAGAATCTTTGGTTCAAACATGCTATTCCTGTAGCCCAATTACATGCCTGCAGGTAGGCCTGCTTTAAAAATAGGATGATAGGGAAAAACATAATTCCAGGTAAGCATTCAATAATGAATACAGATAATATAATAATATAATAAATGTGAAGTGAGCAGAATTTAAGCATGGCTGCATGTGACATTTTTTACCATTCAAAATGATATAATCCTAACAGCTGTTTTGAGTCAAGGCTATGCTTAGCCTATTGAATAACTTAGTGGTCATATTTTGTACCGCTATGCGGTACATGTACTTGTAGAATATATTTGTAATGGTAACATATTTTTAACTGTAGGATGATTTGTAAAAACCAATCCGTACCCGTACAATAGATTTGTAAGTGTAGGGCATATTTGTAATATTGACAATTACTTGTACAGATCATTTTTACAGTTACAAATCATTTCTACAGTTTCAAAACGTGATACACACGTACAAAACATTTGAGTCTAATATTCTTCCATAAACTCCCTTCTTGGCACTCTGTCATTCAAATGAGTTTATTAGCATAGCAGTAGCCTACAAAATATGACCGCCGCTCAGTCCTGCACATTTTCTCCTCAAAAATTAATCACTCAATGTGTCTCCATCCCCTCTTGCAACTCATGTTATGCGCATATAACTGTGTGAGTGAGTGTTCGCTCATGAGTGTGTGTGTGTGACTGTGTGGTGTTCGCTCATGAGTGTGTGTGTTTGTGTGTTCAAGCCTTGTTTTTGTGCCAGCGTGTGTGTGTGTGGGAGGGAGCTTTTCACCTTGGCAACTTGGACCAATGATCACACAATTCTGACTGGAAACGTTTCCGCATAGGATGCTCTTGTGTTTCCTCGCATATCGGCCCTTCCACCTCCCTCCTCTCTTCTCGGTCTCACCTCCTCTGAATGCAATTAGATAAATGAGACAACCTCGATGCAGTGGCGTAGCCAGAAATGTTCAAATGGGTGGACACAGAAAAAAACGGGTGGGGAAAGCTCATTTGATTGAACATAAGAGAGGCCTAGATTAGATACACCATACAAACATTAATCATAAGCATGTTATATTTATGACATAAAAGTGGAAGTTATTGAACGCATTTGATTTTGAAGTTTTACTAAGTGTGTTAAATTAGACACTGTATGTAATAGTTTGGCACACTTGCAGAATATTAATGGTTTCACAGATTGTGTTTCATGGATTGCTGTGTTTAAGCATTCAGAAAAAAAAGAAGAGGTAAATAGTGTTCCAGTTGCCTGTATTCATTCACAGTTGTGAATTGGTACATCTATTTTTTATTTGTACCATTAATTAATTCAATCCTTCATTTATTCATTTATTACACACAACTAGAGGCTTGATGACTGATAAACTCAGCCTGGTCAGTAGACAGATGGTCAAGCTAAACTAAGAGAGGTAGTATGGTATCTAACAGCTTTATGAGGTAAATTTTCTTCAAAACCATAAAGATAAGAGATAGATTGTGTGATTGTGACGAGATAGTGAAGTTAAAGCTGTTGCCCTTTGATTCTGTGGGAAAGAGGAACAGCGCAAATGGAGTGGGTGCCTGGACACAGAGAGTCACAACAACCCAACTGAGCAAATGAGGTGAGTAGATAGAAGCCAAAAGGTTTATTGGGAAGGTTGTGGAGTTGTGTGAATTGTATACATTTACTTTATGAAATCTTAACCAAATGCAAAAAAAAAGGCATATGTACCTTTGCTCTCCTTTTGTGATAAAGGTTTTTCTTGTACACCTAAGATGGCTGAGCGCAACCCTACACGAGTGGCTTTCGTCATTTTCTCTCTGGTTGCACACCTAATTGCAATGGCATTCAACACACTGGCTTCAATTGGCAAACCATCAGGTAAATAACCTCCTTCAGTAAAAGAGCACAACAGGTGGAACATAGACATGGTATGACTGTTAAAAACAGTTTTTTTCCCTTTCAGGTGTTTTTCAGCAAAGCACAGAGGATGTCACACAGAAGTATGTGACAGCCATCACACCTGCTAGATGGTCTCTGTTTTTCTGGGATTTCACCTATGTCTGGTTGCTGTGTATGCATATTTATCTCCTGGCAGGACTCTACAGAAGGTGAGTAATCAGGTGTCTAATCAGATGTCTATGAATAGACTCTTAAATCAGATAGGAAGTCTACGTTGTATGTTTTCAGCACCTGAACAGTTCAGAGTTTTAAGTGACCTGTTTTGCCCCAATGACTTATGTATGACCTCAAGACTGCTAATCTGTTCACAGAAGAGTTTACTCTTGGATGTACGTGTCGCCTGCAGTGCTGCCATATGCCTTCCATGTGGTCTTGATAACAAACATCATCATGAACATTTCCTATCTATTCCTGTTTGACAGGGAGTAAGTGGTCTTCAGACTATTTTAGCTAATCATGCGCCTACAAGCAACTATATATCTCAGCTCACATTTTGTTCAGAGAGTGCTAACTTCAAAGCACAAGGCTATCTAGACCTACATGTTAGTGCCCTGAAATTACAGTATTTTTACATGCAGTGATGAGTTAATGTTTTGCATGTTGGTAATTTTGAATGTGTATGTCGTACTGTAGGTTGTTATTGGCATCTCTGGTAATGTCTGCGACGATGGCCTTTACAAACTGCCTTCTAATGTTCTTCTCCTGTTACGGGGTCAAGGTGTACGGAGCCTGGCTGAACAAGCACCACTCTCTTGATCTCTGGCTTCTTCGGATTTTGGTAAAAATGAATGTTATCAATACGGTAGGCCAATTAGTGACATAGAGAATAAATAAACCTAGAAGGACTGAAGGAAAAAAGAAGGAAGGAAAAATAAGAGGATGTTTCTTAATTATTTTATTTCACAGGTGCAAAATGGGGTGGCCATGTATACAACATTCACAAGTGTGGCTACACTTTTGACGCTGACAATTGTTCTGCAATTTGATGTTAAGATGTCTAGTTCCAACTCAGCAATCATCTCCTTGTCTTTCCTTCTCGCTGCGATCCTGATCTGGTAGGACTATAATTCTTATTCAGTTATTTATTTATGGGTCAGTGGCTGGTGGCATTTATAACCAGCTGTCTGATTAATGACTCATGCTGTTCGTACTCTTCCAGATTAAATGCATGTTGTAAAATCATGTCATCAGCATCATTGTGCTTTCGGGAACTGATATCAGAAGTGTTTAAAGCAGTCCAATTTCAGATAAGGATGTGGTTTTCACAGGTTTGTGGTGGAGAACATCTTGCTGGAGAATCATTTCCGCTTTGTCCTCTCTGTCTACCCTGTGGTGATCCTGGTGCTAGCTGGTATTGTATCCCACGAGTCCTCACCTGGCCCTAATGATGTGGTTTCAGGTGAGTTTTCCTGAATCGATTTCAGATACAGATTTTTCAAGCAGAGTTTCTGTTTTCTATATTCAGCAATTAATTACAGGAACAGATCAAATGAAACTTGTTTACCATGCATATCAAAGAGATTTGCTCCTGAAATAACAACATGTGATATGTGGGTCATTCCGTGTCAAATCAGACAAAATCCGGAAAAATTGTCTCAGATTTTGCTCAAAGTTTGTTTACTTAATATTTAGGTCTCAAAACTAAGACCTGTGAAATATTTTTGTTAAATTACAATGTTTTCATACATTTTTTTCACCCTTGATTTTGTATCATTTTTACACTCTTATCTTGGAGGCCATGTTTGGGCATGAATATCGTGAAAAGTATTATTCCTAGTCTGCCCAAACTTTGTAGGGTGGAAGACAGACATGTTCTCGGTATGATTGGACCATTACAAGTTTGTACTGCATGCCCATTAGTTTTATATAAGGTCCTATATATGGAAAAAAGTGCAAAATGTGTGATATTGAGGGTCTTGTAAACTAATTTGTTTTGTATCCACATGGCCCCAATCAGTATTTTGTCTGCAAATACAATACTTTATTAATGTTGAGCCAATATTTGTGCAACAAATGCACATGAATATATTAATCTCACTATGTCTCAATCAAATTTGGTCAAAAATGCCCTCCTCCCCTAGCCTAGAAATCTAGACGCACCCTAGCGGCGGCAAATTAATTTGCTCAGCCTGTACGTCTAGTATCGAGGTATCCATAGGAATTTATATTGGCTTAACACCGTGGATGTTCTCCAATCACAGAGTCTATTTCGTTAGAGAGTCTTAAGGCGGGACAGGATAACGACATCCTGCAACGGTGAACAACAAGGAAGTTGGCTATGGCGAACGAAGAGCGGTTGTTTGAATCGGCGTTGGCGTCAACTTTGGAGGAGACTTTTGGAGTAGAGCAACACAATGCACTTAAGTCATTCCTTTCGAAGAAGGATGTATTTGCCGTTTTGCCGACCGGATACGGATATAGTCGTAGCGCTGGCCTATTGCATGCCTAGGCAGTTTGAAAGACAATTCTCTGCCCGCCCCTTGGATTAAGCAGGTGAATGATTCGATTCCAGACTATACATTTTAATGATATAGGATGGCCCGCCAGGCTACTCCTCCCCCTCATCCGCTTTTGGTGCTTCACTACTTTCTAGCTGCAGTGCAATAAGTAGATGCAGCATATTGGGTACTGAAATATTCACAGGAATCCATAGAAATTGAATATGCATGTTGTTTTATTCAATATTAGTTGTGCAGATGTATCGTCCATCTTATACACACCCATTGAAGCAGCAAAGAAAATACTAAATTTTGTGTAATTATTTCATATTTTGTGTAGTCATTCTATATCACAACCCCTGACATCCAATCTAAATAGTCTACAAGTAACCTCAGAGTGTTACCTTTTATTTGAGACCAGGATCATGCTTCTACACCAAGAGGTTGCCACACTGTAAGGCTTTTATTGTCAGTATGCATTTTGGGAACCCAAAAGTCCTATGGGGAGTTTCCATAGGGCATTTTATAAAACGCATGAGCATACCTTGGCAAATAATGGTCTAAAGTACTAATTTTTCATTCTATATTGATCTACACAAGACCTGGTTCACAAGACCTGGTGCTAGGGCTCAGTTGTGTTTTTAAATCATCTCACAGCTATTCTGATTGTTCCCAAAGAAACTACAAGGTCTCAGCTTTCTAAAGAGGCCAAGCATTTGATGGTAGGCCAAACTAGGTGGGAACAGTGGCCTCTGAAGTAGGCACAGTGCAATGTCGGGGGGGAAGCCTAAAAATGCCCATCCCATATGAAGTTAAGGATAAAACAAGGTGTGACTGCATTTTTTGGTAATGTTTATAGAGCTATGGTATGTGGGGTAGCTAGTAAGAACAATAATCAATGTTTATAATCATTGTGTGTATAAATTGCAAATGATGTACCATGTTTAATTCATACATAGCATTTACTTGGTTACATTGTATATGTATGGGTTTTCATTCTACTTTTACTATAGTACATTGGTAGCCTAGAAATCTAGAAGCAACCCTAGCGGCAGCAAATGTAATTAGGGCTAGTCTAGCAACTCTCCGTTGGCTTGTGAGCTGGAAAAATTAAACTTCTATCAGGCCAATCAAATCGTGTATAGGCGGGCTTAACATAATTATTGATGGCAGAGTTGCAACGGTTTGGCTTAAATTCCCTGCTACTTGAAAAGAAAGAAGATGGATGTTGCTGTTGGCGAACAGCGTGACAGGAGTTAAGCTTTTTTTTTTAAGTTGGCAAAAGTTTGAACTAGCCAACTAGCTCCACTGCTGGGAAAACGCATGGGACTCATAGCGCTGTCCTATTGCGTGCAGAGGGAATTTGAAAGACAACCGATTATACCGCCTCTCTGACTGAGCACTGCCAACAGTGAGTGCCCAGACCCTACATTTTAATGTGGGTATGGCTCGTCAGGCTAGTACATTGGCACTTCATACACTAAATGCCCATACACTGAGCTACTTTCACACAGATTTTCAAGTCAAAATAACCGCCTCAGAATAATTCCAATTAATGAGAATGATGTGCAAACTTTGAATGGTTCAATCATACTGAGAATATGTTTGTTTTCCACCCTACAAAGTTTGGACTGCCTATAAGTAACACTCTTCATTATATTAATGCCCAAACATTGCTTACCAGGCAATGTCATTTTCAGGTTGTAGTAAACAAAGTAATTTTAAGAGCTGAAAATAATACGAAGACATAGGATTTAAACATAAATATTTTACAGGCCTTGGTTTGGGGCCCATTCTTGATACAGTCAAGGTTTGAACAAAATCTATGACAGTGCAGCATCAACCATATCTGATTTGACACGGAATGGCCTATGTGTTAAGACAGGCAAACTAGGTTCACTTTAGTTTAGACACCACATTGTCATATTCTGAAGGGGGCCGCTGGCTTGCCTAATGGTTGCACTGGGCTTTAAAAAGGTCAGGTGTGGATGCAGAGTGTTTGCAGGCTTTCTAGTGGATTCTACTGCTAGGTGGTCTGTCGCCTTATGTGGGTGCCTGGAGTGTTCCTTGGGTTTTTGGAGTTCTTCAAGATGACGGGGGCTTTGTCTTGCCGCTGAAAAACAAGCAGGCCTGCAAGTTGCTGGTTGGCCCAGTCCTCAGAAAAAGCTTGCATTCTTGCAGGTCTCTCATTTTAGGATCAGCTTCACACACTCTTACCATGTTTATCAGCGCACCAGGCTAGGGTCTTCAGGTAGACAGATTTAATTTATTTTCATTAAACCCCTGCACCTGATTAATTGTGCTACAGTCAAGTGTGCCCTACACGTAACATATGCTTGAGTCAGAATGCTGTAATGTACACCATCTGTAACCTGGTGGTGAAATGCACATTGCTGGCTCATCTGTGACCTTCCCCTCTGTCCAGCGGCACTCCTGGGTGTGGCCTGCATACTCTTCCTTATAAGGATCACCTTGGTGGTGTGGCGCCACTGCAAGCACCCTCTCTACCCACCCGATATGCTGGTGATGTCACCAATGGAACTGGTCAGGACGCAGAACCAAGTGTTTTTCTAGATACAGGCAATGGGACGCAGGTGAGGGATAGTGGGGGTTAGTTCTAGGAACTAGAGGCTGGATTTGAAAGATTTGACTCCTGTCTTAACCCTTGTGTTACCCTCAAATCTTACCGACATGCTTTATCCTTGGGGTCAATTTGACCCCAGCTAAATAAATCCTCAGAAAAGGATTATAATACCTATTGTTACCCAGTTTTTTTGTGACAGGTACTTAACAAGAATGTAATAACCACCATCAAAAGCCCTACAAAACAATCCCACCCCCCACACCCCTTTATGAACCTTGGAACCACTGGCTGGCAATATTGCCCATCCAGTGTCAGCAGCCCAAAGGCTTGCTGTTGCTTCCCTTGACTTATACAGTCCTGCCAAAATGACTTATATGTAATATGTACTTGTGTATGTAATAATGATAATAACAATATGTTCTCATACTATTACAATAATAATATCCATATTGTGTCAAATATTCATGTATCCTATGTTTCATACAGCTGGGGTCACACTGACCCCAAGGAACATCAATGTACAAAATATTTGTACAGGACATTGAAAACATATTATTGTACAAATTTCATGCTAACTCTGTTGTACCCTTCAATTGAGGAAAAGTCATGAAACATGAAGCAAAAAAAAAAGTGAACGATATATTTTATGATGTTAAACGCTTGCCCAAAGATAACAGGAAGGTTAAATGCATTGGTGCTGTAATAATTGAATATCAGAGCATGTTGTAAAAGTCCAACATACATGCAGACTGCCAAAAGCACTAAATGCTTGTGGGAGGGAACCATGTGGTCCTTATAAAGTAATAACATATTTTTTAATAAAATTATGAAAGCAAACCTGGATTTATTGTATTTTATCATTTATTTATTTGTTGTATGAATTCATGTTATTTGGAACATGTTCATTATGATGTATGATGCATGAACTGCATTTGTTAGGCTACATAGTGTAATTACACTATGAACTGCATTTCGTTGTCTCTGTACTTGTACTCTGCACAATGGCAATAAAGTTGAATCTAATCTAATGAACTGATGTAGGTATGGTAAGCAGAAGTTATAATTAAACCAAATTAAACAAATTCTGAACTCTAAACAATTAAACCAAATTCTGTGCCTCATGTTTCATCAGAATATTTTAATAGGAATACAGACAAGCACACACACACACACACACACACACACACACACACACACACGGTAAAAAGACTAATCTCTCTCCATTTCTCTCTTCCTCGATCTCACCAAGCAATCATTTACAGATTTGTGACCTATAAAACACATCGGGTGCAAAGGTCAAAGTCTACAGGTTGAGGTGTATATATTCTTGTGGGATGTATGAGTTTGCAGAGAAGAATCCACCACCAGCTGAAATGGAGACAGGATACGACATGTGGTTCGGCACAAAAGAAGGGCGACAGATCCTTAAGCACTTGGCGTGTGTCTGCCTAGCCATGCTCAGCTTCACGGCATCTTTGGGCTTCATCTCCTGGGCCCACGGACCAAGCCCTCCAGGTGAGTCACTGCAAATGTCGTCTTGGAGGAACTCTCAAGAAAGAGACCATGCAATGTTATGCAATTCAGCGATTACAGGCGAAATAACCGCCTCAGAATAATTCCAACGGGCAACTAACCGATATGTATCACCGTATTATGCGACTGAGGCTTTACTTGTGAATTGCTCTCAAGTGTTGTGGAGTCTGGAGTATCTCATGGTCCATACAAAGATTTATGAGAGACCAAGACAGGGTAATCCAGATGAAGGTCCATCAGCATCTGTGTAGAAATGTTGTGCTTCCGTAGAGGTAAGAAAAAAAAGGAAGTACTACCAGAGGGAAAGTGTGTGTGTGTGTGTCAGGGCATTGCACAGTGTAGTTCCCTCTCACACACTGCACCAAATTAAATATATCAATATCTGGTGTGTTACATTCTGCCTACTAGGCTATGTAACCAGAGAGGGAAGACCACACGGATTTTGCCGTATAAAAATATGTATTTATTATGACCGCCGCTAGCGAAGCTAGCGAAGCGGTCATATAGGGATTGTCAAAGTTTTTTTTTTTTTTTTTTTTTTTTTTTTTCCCGTCATCTACTTCCTGAAATTTTGGTCAACGATACCCGGGGCACCGAAACACCAGGGCACATGAAATTTGGTGGGTATGTAGCCCCACTAGACTTTTACGGAAAAATTTCGTTTGGTCCCCGGGGGCCACTCCCCCTCCGCGCTGGGCCCCCCGAAACCCAAAAAATGCAGTTTTTCCTCAATAACTACCTGAACCGTGGCACCGAGGATGAAGAAATTTTTATGGTATGTTGGTCTCAAGGGCCCACATCAACTTAGCCCATAATCACTCATTTGTGATTTGCACCCCCCCGGTAAAAAATGAAAATGCAATATCATTCTGCTTTAATCGCCCCTCTCTTCAGTAAAGACGTTCAGAACTGCACCAAATTTTATGTGTATGATTAACCTGACATTCTCTGGGGGTATGCCAAGTTTCGTAGAATTTCATCCATGGGGGGGTCTAAAAAATTAAGTTATGTGTACATTTAGTGACTCTACACTCATTGGCCTGTAGATGGTGGTGCACACATATACACATGCACACACACACACAGGCACCCACATACTATCGGTATTAGAACGGCCGATACATAATTACAAATTCAGTAGGATTAAAAGAAAGCCAAAATAAATATTCATCATCATCATCATGGCTGCATTTCCAGTATTGGCGATAAGTAGTCGTTTGTCCACTAGATGGCGCATCGTTGCAGTGAGACGTAATTTTGTTGGAAGTTAATCTTAAATGGGTTGGAAAGACACTATGCTTCCTACAAGGACAAGACTGTAGGCTACAGTAGTTTACCGCAGAGAACGTCTAAGGGTAGGATGATTTCTGCATGACATGTAATTCCCATTTCCTCTTGAAGCCGAAATAAATCTGAGAATGTTTATCGGACATGCTTGTTTTTTACTGCAGGTAGGCTACGTTAATCCTATCAATAGCAGAACGTAGGTAAAATAATGTTACCGTTAGCATGGTTGAGTGATGGAGGCCAATTTGATTATTGATGTATTTGTAGAAAACCATAAATGCGTTTATAAGCTACCAAGCTTTCGACTGTCATCTCATTTGCTTATGACCATAACCTAGGCTACTAACAGGAGCTAAGTGAGTTAGCCACAACACGTTCGCTACGTGATGGTTTTTTAATGGAAAATATATAGGCTACCTGAAAGATAACCTGTCTATGATCCCGTGATGATCTACAATCTCCATTTAAACCAGATGTTTTAGAGCGCACGTTGAGATGTATTCAGGGCAGGGCTGTACCTACACATATTTGTTGCACGTGCTACAAAAATCATTCTTTGCGATGAATGATTTAGTACCAACGTTACAAGGGTCAGATACAGTTTTGCCTATGGCTATTCCGTGAGACTGAGGCGCTTTTTGTTTGTTCGAAGTGCGTGTTTAGGGTGTGAGAGGGGAGTCGATGTGCTTTGATTCCAGCTTGGTAGTTGTAGTCTATGCGATTAAAAAACACGTGTGTGTGAAGTATCCAAACAATGATAACGCTTTCATTATGGCTGCTTTAGCCACAGACCTTGAGCTACTGTACAGTGGGTTGGGTTCCGTTTAGAAGTGTCCACTTCATTCGCCCTTTCCGTGATTCACAGCTACGTGAAATGTATTACTACTGATATGCAAAACTATTAACTTTTTCGCCAAGAGGTGGCAGCTTGATACTGTAAGGTGTAAGCCATTGGTTCCAACGGAGATTTTATTTGGGTCGCCAGCATAGCCTAGCGACAATTTGTGTTGTGTAATGCCTAGCATAGGGCCTACCTTATATAGCTTATAGTTTGTTAACAGTCACGGTTTTGTCATAACTCCCTCTATGCATTTTTGCATTTAGAATAGCTCTAAAACCGGGGGGCGAACACGTCGCAGGGGGGGCGCCAGTGCGTGGATATCTCAATCGCAAAATTAAACAATATTTCTATCGGGCGCCTACCATGGACTAGGCTGGGTGAAAATCAAAAGATTGCGTCAAAAGATTGAGCTTAACCATTGACCTCATGGTTGCAAAATGCAAGGGAACATGAATCAGCATATTATTTGCACAAACAATAACGGAGAGTAGCTCTTCAACTTTGCCCGTTAAAATGTGTATGAACAGTCTCGCAACGCATTTCATGAAGGCCCTTTGGACATGTCAGTTATTTGCACCACTGGGAAAAACGGCATTTTGTTTTAGACTACTGGTATTTCATTTGTGCATTGACAATAAAGCTGAATATCATTTGAACTAGATGACTAAACTTATGCATATGTAGAAGAAGAAACATTCACAAAAATCCATGACATGACCTCTCTTCTTGATAGCTGTTGAAAACTGCATGGAACTGACAGGGATTGTTTTGTTTAATAATAAATAAATAAATACATTATGCTGCTACCTTCTGCTTTTCCCAAATACAATGTAGCCTACAGGTGTACCTTTCATCAGTCCAGTTGCAATGGATGGACTGTGATGAACTGCCCTACTTGTGATTGTTTAGAGATTTTAAAGGTTTTATAACAATGTTACAGATTTTTTGGCCCAGAAACAAATCTATTCACCTTTGCAGCGCCAGTAGGCTACTTTGTGTGCGGAATGTGTGCAAACACACATTTCAAACAAGCATACACAAAAGTTTCAAGAGTGAGGAATGGAGTAGAAGATGGAGACAAATTCATTAATATGATTTATTTTCGCGGAATGGATGTGCAGGACTGAGCGGCGGTCATATTTTGTACCGCTACGCGGTACATCTAGTTTAAGTTAAAGGATTAACAACGTAGGTTAAGTAAAGTTAGTATAAATGATAGGTTGGGAAATAAAAGTGTATGCGATATGAGAATTGAGGTGTCGTGCGTAAAGAAACAAACGAACCGGCACGGCTCATAGCCCGTGTCACTGCACAAGCTGTAAAGACATCAGACAAATTCTGATGGCTAACATCACTGTCAGCTGAAATAGAGGGAGAATTATTAACAACTACAGGGGGCGGTATATCACGCCAGACAGGCTCTCCGGCTAGGTTGTTGCCCAAAAGGAGATGAACACCCTCTACAGGCAAAGAAGGGCGGACTATGGTTACTTCCCCCTGCACCAAATCAGACTGCAGATTGATCCTGTGCAATGGAACAGAGACAACCTGCAATCCAATCCCCCGCACCAAGACATTGTTCCCCGTGCTAGAGCTAGTAGAGAAAGGCAAGACAGCCTCCAGGATAAAAGACTCAGAAGCCCCTGTGTCCCTAAGTATTTTAACTGGCACCTGGACAGAACTACCCACCAGTGAAACTAAGCCGTCTGTGATAAAAGGAAAGTAGCCATTACCACAGGCTTCAACTGAATCAGCCCTACTGTTGCTCTCACTAGGCCCAGCAGAGCTCAGGCCTGATCGCTGAGATGAAGTCACAACCACCACAGGTTTAGCCTCCTCAGCCACCACAACTTTAGAAGTTACTCCTGGCCCAGATGCAGCAAGTGTGACCCCCCCTAACAGTATCAGTACTATTTCTCTGACTTTTCCCTTTTAAAACAGGACAATCTTTCTTCCAGTGCCCCTTGTTCAGACATGTGACAAACATTAGCGTCCTTCTTACCCTGACCAGCAGATGTAGAAGCAGAAAATCCAAAATCTCGGCGAAAACCCACAGTGCCCTTGTGTGAATCTATTTTGCTCTGAGTAGGTGACCCAAATGAACCGGCTAAAGAAGACCCCAAAACTCTACTGAAACGGCCAAAGTGTTGCTCCCCAAAGCGTTGTTCCCGATAAACCTTACCTGTATTGTGTTCTTTTAAACTATACTTATGCGTCAAAGTGAATTCATCAGCCACGACTGCGGCTTCCGCTGCTGTTTTTATCTTACGCTCAGACCAGGGCCGTAGTCACCATAGACATTGAGGGGGACGTGTCCCCCCCAATATTCAAATATGACCAAAATGCCCCCCCCCCCCCCCCCCCCCCAATATTCGGACATAGAAAAATAAAGAAAGAATAAAGCGCTATACTAGGCCTACAGGAAACCAACACGTATCTGAAATGTAATCAAACGTAAATAACGCACAAATTAGTGACCTATGGTTCCAGAGTAGCCTTCACCCCTGAGTGGTTTGTCCTGGTGATTTTCCGTTTTTTGTTAGTGGCATGCGCTATCAAAACCTTCCATTTACTGCACCCTACTGCGGTAAGGTAGGGCTGTCAACAATATCGCAAAAGCTACCGGTACAATTTTCACAAAACTTCTTGGAAAGGTGTAGCACAGGCTAAGGAAATCCCATACATGTTTGGAGCCGATCAGACTGAAAGGGAACATTTTCCATATTGTAGCCTATTCTCGCAATGATAGCAGAGAGAGTATAAGACATACTTAGTTTCAATTATCACTAATTAAAAAGTGACAGGTGGGCGGGACTTCCGGTTAATGAAGGTCAAAGGTCTTTGATTTCCGGTGAGGGCGGGACATCCGGTCTTTGAACTAGTCATCAATTGAGTCTGACAGGTTGTTTGAATGTGGCGGGTTGCTTTTGGTAGGAGTCATGTGCCTGGGGGAGGGGGCTGTGTGTGTGTGTGTGTGTGTGTGTGTGTGTGTGTGTGTGTGTGTGTGTGTGTGTGTGTGTATGTGTGGTGTGTGTATGTGTGTGTGTGTGTGTGTGTGTGTGTGTGTGTGTGTGTCTGTGTGTGTGTGTGTGTCCAGGGGTGGGGGCGGTACATGGATGTGTTGGTAATGGGGGAGCGTGTGTCCAGGATGGGGGTGTACAGGGGTGTGTATGTGTGTGTGTGTGTGTGTGTGTGTGTGTGTGTGTCTGTGTGTGTGTGTGTGTGTCCAGGGGTGGGGGCGGTACATGGATGTGTTGGTAATGGGGGAGCGTGTGTCCAGGATGGGGGTGTACAGGGGTGTGTATGTGTGTGTGTGTGTGTGTGTGTGTGTCTGTGTGCATGGGTGTGTGTGTGTCCAGGGGTGGGGTGATACACGGATGTGTTGGTAATGGGTGAGCGTGTGTCCAGGGTGGGGGTGTACCGGGGGTGTGTGTCTGTGTGTGTGTGTGTGTGTGTCTGTGTGCATGGGTGTGTGTGTGTGTCCAGGGGTGGGGGCGGTACACGGATGCGTTGGTAATGGGTGAGCGTGTGTCCAAGGGTGGGGGTGTACACGAATGTGTTGGTCATGGCTGTGGTGTGTCCTGTAGGGGGATGTCATGGGAGTGTCATGCGCGAGCAATTATGAGCGGCGCTGTTAGGGAGAATAAAAGCGGTGTAAAAGTATGGGTAAAGATAGCAAAGTAAAAATGGCTAGTTTATCAACTCCTGAAAATGCGGGTCCTAGTAGCGAGCGGCTAAGTGGAGCCCCTAAGAGAAAAAGCTCTGAAAATATTATTTCTCGCACGCAGGAGCCACCCCCGGCGCGGTTATGCGGCCGTGTGAGTTGGGAGGGTAAAGCTTTGTGTTACAAATTTCTGTTTCAGCTGGGCCAGCTGTGTCTCTACACGGAGGACGTGGAACTGGGTACTGAGCCTTTGGAGAGCAAGCTGCTGCTGAAATCATCGGATTGGAAAACGTGTCAAGAGATTGTACGGTGTGCATTGGCGGGTCGAGTAGGCCGCTCTGAGGCGGTGGGATCTGTGTGGCAAACTAGCCCCCAGGACCGTGTGAAAGTATATGTGCGCTGTTTCTGTACCGTGAGAGACGGAGAGGGTTCTTATGTGGTGGTCTCCAGGCAGGCGGGCGACGAGCTGGATAGGGCCCCGTTCTCCGACAGCATCCGGGTACCTCTGAATGTTTGGCAAGAAATGGTGGATCAACATAGTGACCATATTCAAGAATTATTTGCGAAAAGTCGCATTCTACGCAGTGTGGTGAAAATCAGTCGGTGTATTCTGCAGGATGGTGAAGAAGACTTGTGATACTATGAGCCCCCCTCCTTAACCCCTCCCACACGCCAGCTACCGTATATAAGAACTCAGGGCCTTAAGAAAAACCAACTCATTATCCATCAACGGCAACCTCTACAGAGAACTCCCGCCATGGCCGACCCTGAAGTGTATAAGAACAGGCCTGACTATCTGCATATGGTGTGGCCGGTGAACCAGCGGATGATCGATACCGTCAAAGCTTACGTCCTGCCAATTGCGGATGTGGTGACGCGGCGCCGTCTGAAAGATCACTGTCAGGGGTGTGCCATACAACATCCTAGTCAGAGGCGTCATGAATGTCTGCAGGACCCCCCTCTTTATTACTTTTACAACAATTTCGAAGACCTGGTCATGAAGCTGTGGACCCCCTCCTTCCTGTCTAATCTGATGCGTCAACTAGGGAAGCGGGGCATGAAACCTCACGAGTCCAGAGTACGGGGTATGGCCGAATGTATTCTCAATGATCTAAAGGAGGCCCCGCTTATTGCCGAAAGGATCTTTGAGGATCTGGAGACTCTGGGTAAAACCGTTCCTGACATCGAAGAGCTAGGTAGCACCGCCGTGCGTATGTGGACTGTGGCCAGAGAGAGGGTTCTGAAGCATGAGGAAAACACCGCTCAGTATTGCAAACTCCACAGTGCCCGCTGCCTAATACAGAGCAAGGACATCGTGAAGAACAGTGCAGAGGTCTCGGACAAAGAAAATTCACCGCCTGTTCTGAAAATTGTGCATGAGGAGGAGGTGGAGACGGAGGAGGGGGAGATCTCCAGTCAGGACATTGTTGGCACCCTGGAGTATTAAACATGGGTTGCCTACTGTCTGCCATTTTCCACTTGGCTTTTAGCCGGTTCGTGGTGGGGCGTTTAATTCGCCTATTGAAAATGTGTTTAGCCCAGGAAACGAATGACGGCGCCGTGTACTCTGTCGGTGACTGTTCTGAGTCAGACTCGGCTAATGCGCAACGTCTCAGGCTTTTGCTGGCCGACGCGAGACATCGCTTGGAGTCAGAGGAGTGGAGGGGGCATGTGTCAAAAATGGTGGAGAGGCGGGGTGTTGTTTTGGAGAGTGCCTTTGATGTATTACTGGACCATTTAACCAATTTTAACCAAGGGCATCTGTTGTGTTTATATGTCCTAATTGTAGATGTGACCCAGGCGCAATTAAAATCAGGGGCTGCTACCTCTGATGATGTGGATAAACTGATTCATCATATTCATGCCTATCTGATTGAGAACCATAGGTCCCAAGGTGTATTTATACAATTAGCTGGTTCTGTAATGTTTGGGTTCTAGCTGCTGCTTTTTAAAATGATGACGTTTTTCATTTTTACTCTTTAACTAATATCAAATGACTATGTTTGTATCTATACTTAAATGATTTATTATATATGTAACGTGTATATAACCCTGTATGTTTTTCACTAACACCAAAAAAAAAAATAATAAAAAAAATATATGTTAAACTAATGACACGCCTCCTTACATTCATATGTATCAGCGTTGCAATAAAATCATTATACAGCGGTCATGGACGGGGGAGGTGGTAAGGGAAAAAAGCCCCAGCGGCTAACCCTCAGATTAATGAGTCAAACATATTACACGCCGGGCGACAGCGGGGCCTACGGCGGTAAAGAGCGTCTGCAAAATGCTTTGGAAGCAAAACTCGGGCATAAAGTGGATGGGCAGCGAGTGGCCCACTGGCTAGCTGAACAAGATGCTTATACATTACACAGACCTGCGCGCCTCAAGTTCCCTCGCAACAGAGTGTTTGCGCCTCGACCGCTCTACCAGTTCCAGGCAGATCTCTGCGATATGCAAAGCTTAAAAACTGAAAACGACGGCGTACGCTATATGCTGACCGTGATTGACGTGTTTTCCAAACGTGCCTACGCGCGCACTTTAAAAACTAAAACAGGGGCTGAAGTGACAGCCACCTTTGATGATGTTTTACAGCAGTCTGGGATACCTGCTAAATTACAAACTGATGATGGTAAAGAGTTTTTTAATAAGGATTTCCAAAAACTGACTGCCCGTTACAATATCAAACATTTCAGCACCGCCAGCGATCTAAAAGCTTCAGTAGTGGAAAGGTTTAACCTGACTCTCAAAAGTCGCATGTGGCGATATTTCACAGCGAAAAACACCCGTCGCTACATCGACGTTCTACCTGATCTTCTCCATAGCTATAATCACAGTTTTCACTCCAGTATAGGTATGAGACCCGTTGACGTGAAGCCTGAAAACACTCTCGAGGTATTTCAAACGCTGTATGGTGTGGACAGGGAGCCTGTTAAAAAAACAAAGTTTAAATTCCTCCGGGGTGACACCGTGCGTCTGTCTAAATTAAGGGGCGTGTTTGATAAACGCTACGAACAGACGTTCACCTCCGAGCTATTTACTGTCAAGGAGAGACACGAGCGCCAGCCTCCGGTGTATAAAATCCAGGATTTTGACGGTGAAGAGATCAAAGGTACTTTTTACGAGCCAGAGCTGCAGAAAGTCACGGTGGGGACCAACAAAGTGTTTTACGTGGATAAAGTTCTACAGACCACCACCAGGGGTGGAAAACGTTATTGCTTTGTAAAATGGCAAAACTGGCCTGACAAATTCAATTCGTGGATTCTAGCCAAAGAGCTCAAGGACGTAGGGTAAAAATACATTGTGAAGGGCGAGTTATGGGTGAAGAATATGACGGATTTTATTTAACATTACCCTCCAACAGTAGCCAGGGCACTTACCCAAACAATACGAGCTCCAACTATGTGGTGCACCTTGCTCAGCCTATTGACCTGGCCTCTGGACGCTGGGATGCGGCTTTGTGCGAGTTGAGTTATCCGCGAACTTGGAGATTAATTGAAAATGACGCGCGATGGATAAATGTCACGTTTATTCCTAATCCTAAAATACCTAATGTGGAGCATGTAACAAAGAGGATCCACATCACCTCCGGTCATTACAGAGACATCCCTAGCTTAGTGCGTGAAATTAACTCTACCTTTGAGAAGCAGACGTTGACTATTAGACTCGTCTACTGCCCGATAAAAAATAAAATTCATTTCAGAGGCAATGACGACCTATTCCTGGAACTCTCCACCACCTTGAGACATATTCTCGGGTTGCAAGACTTGGGACTTATCAGCACAGGCGGGGTCGACGCGCCCTATCCCGCGGATATAAGAGGCGGAATGTACAACTTGTATGTGTACAGCGACGTTGTACATAGTCATAGAGTCGGTGACACTTTTGCCCCTCTCCTCAGAACAGTAGAAATTAAAGGCCAGCCGCATGATATCGTCAACATTCAATACGATCGCCCGCACTACATGCCCGTCAGCCAGTCACATATAGAGAACATCAGAATTGAGTTGAAAAACGATCAGAATAAATTCATCAACTTTACTTATGGTAAGGTCATAGTTAAATTACACTTCAGACCGGCCAAGACATCTCTACGCCTGCCGACGCTTTGAAGCAGAACATCATCCAGCTCCGGTCGCCGGCCTCAACCTCCCCTTTACAACATGGAGTATGATCCGAAACGACTGATTCCTTATTACGTGTCACAAGCAGGAGGTGATCTGCCCGGATTCTCAGGGTCTAGTGTACAGTATGGCTACGGATTGGGGTCCACCTTAGCTAGAATGTTTCGTTTCTTTGTACCTCTGGCTAAAAAGGGGTTCGCGATGGCGCGCCCTCATTTAAAACAGGCGGCTACAAGCATTGCCTCAGATCTGACATCTGCGGCCATAAAGCGTATGACAGCCGGGCCGCAACCTGAGACTCAAGAGGGGCGTGGACTACTGACCCTGGCACGCTCTAGACGCCCCCCTGGTCAACGTATCCGTACCCTCCTTAAAAAAAAACGACAGATGTCAAAAAGCCGCAGAACCAGACGCCGAGGTACACGTCAGCCCGCTGCTCGTAAAACTCGAGGGAGGAAAAAATCCAGACGAGATATCTTCTAAAAGATGGCTTTCAGCGTGGGTCATGAATGCACCAGGTCTGATCTCGACCTATTTGCTCCCCCGCTGACACAGTTGTCTGTGGAAGCCACGAGTTATGTAGAAATAGCCCCTCTCGCCGCCCTCACTCATAATGGACCCCTGGAGTTTTTTTGCCCGGGTGACGGTTCAAAATACTTAGATCTTAATAACACACTTATTTACCTGCGTATGAAAATTACAGAACAGGATGATACGCCGATAGATAATACGGACAATGCGGGTTTAATTAACTACCCTCTCAACACCATATTTTCGCAGTGCGACGTGACTTTGGGGGATCGATTAATCAGTCACACAAGCGCAACTTACGCCTATCGCTGTATTCTCGATTGCTTGCTTAATTATGCGCCTTCCTCATTACAAGGACAGTTTACAGCAGGTATGTTTTACAAAGATACAGCCGGCGAAATGGATGCCACTCGCTCCCCAGCCGGTCCTAATTTGGGGCTCAATGCGCGTGCGCAAATCAGCCGCGACAGTCGGGAGTTTGAGCTGATGGGACCCTTGCATTGTGACATGTTCTTTAGCGACAGACTTTTGTTGAATGCGGTGGATTTGAGAATCAAATTGACTAGGGCCAAAGATGAGTTTTGTCTTATGGCACCTGCCCAGTCTACCTACAAACTGCACATCCTGGCCGCCAGCATTTTTGTCAAGAAAGTCACCGTTTCCCCGGCCGTACGTCTGGGTCACGAAGCGGCGTTGTTAAAGGCGAATGCTCTGTACCCCTTTACACGCACTGTGGTGAAAAGTTACTCACTACCTCAGGGGAGCCGTGTTTGCAATCAAGAGAACCTATTTTTAGGTACATTGCCCCGACGTTTAGTCTTATGCCTAACCGATAATCGAGGATTCACGGGGAGTTACACGCATAATGCATTTAATTTTATACATGCGAATTGTGAATACCTGGCTTTAAGCTTGGATGGGCGTCAGATACCTGCAAAGCCCTTCCAACCCAACTTTGACCAGAACATTTGCACTCGTGAATTCTACAATCTCATTCTGTCTACGGGTCGCCATCTGAAAGACCACAGCCTCAGCATTGATCTTGGAGAATTCTCGCGCGGATATGCGTTATTTGCGTTTAATTTGGATTCGGACGATGACAATAATGGTGCAGTTCTTTCACCACCCGCAAAGGGGAGCCTAAGACTAGAAATGAGATTCCGACAACCCCTTGCAGATACTCTGACCCTGATCGCTTACGCCTGTTTTGATTCAGTGTTGGAAATTAACGCCAGAAGGCAAGTGCTGGTGGACTTTTATTAGCTTAAAAAGTATATGAACATGAACACCCTTGAAATAGAAGCTTTATTGAGACCTCTCTTAGGATCTCATTTTCTCGGTGTCTTCGCCTGTGACATGTTACCTGACCAGCATCGACGCTCAGGACCCCGCTGTTTGGTGGTAAATACCCACCCGAGTTCTCAAGGGGGTGAACACTGGCTGGCTCTGATCATCGAGTCCCGGGAGAAGGCCGAATTTTATGATAGCTTCGGATATCCTCCCCACTATGTTCACTATCCCGAAACCATTACCCCCTTTTTATTGAAACATGCTCGAGAAATCCACTACAACACGCGTCAAGTTCAAGACATAGGGTCCCAAGCTTGCGGTCAACATTGTGTATTTTACTTATCTCAAAGAATGAGAGGCGTGCCTATGGCCGATGTGCTGGACATGTATTCTGCAGACCCGCTTAAAAATGACATTATGGTTCACAAATTTGTCAACCGCTATCAACGGTGTCTAAGGACAGCGGGGGCTAAACCTGCAGGCCAAAATGCCTGCTCTCTCCTTAGGTTTAAAGAATGTCATAATTGTTAATGCATGATGTTATAAAAATAGACTAGAATGAAATAGAACAATAAAAGTTTTTATTGAACTCTGTTGTGTTTTTTTATTATTCCATTTACCTGAAACAGGCCAATACATAAATACAGATAGTACATCACCAGCAATGTATCACATTCCTAGCCAACTCCGCCTAGAAGAGGCTGTTGTCGGGGACGGGGCTAGGCTTGTGTTTGAAAATGAACCACCTGTGTCAAAACCTCTCTCCCAGGGAGGTGTCACCTCGAATAGGTTGAATGTCTGAGATCCTGTCTTTGAACGCCTTCGGGGTGCCGTACTAGGCGTGGATGTCTGGGGCGGGGGGTGATGATCGAGCAAAGAGGGCGAGGGTGTGGTAAGATGTGTTTTTTTCTGTCGTAGTGCCATGACCGCCTGCCTAGCCTCTCGGTTCACGAGATCACTCAGGGGGATGTGACGTTGAGCTACGTTTTTTAGAAATAGTTGCCAACCTGGGGGTCTTTGCCCCGCCATGCTTTTGTTGGAGACTGTCAAGTGTCTAATGAGATCTACCATGTGTGAGCCCGCCACTGCGTGGCCATGGTCTATAAATTCCCCTGTAGGGGTCCATGCCGGTCCTCCGACCCCCCCAGTGTCCTGTAGTTTAGCCAAAATGGACCTGGCTTTTGTATTTAAACGCTGGGGCAGGTGAGCCAACACGTCGGCTATAATTTTGTCTTGAGGCTCAACCGTTGTTACCTCTTCAGCCGGATCGCTAGGTACACCGTCAGACAGGGTAAGCTTAATTTCCTGCTGCCCCTGAAAGCCTTGCTTTTGAATATTCATATACCTATGAAGCAATTGGTTGTACAGTTTAAGTTTATCGTGGAGGTCCAGGTCCGTGCGATTTAAAATCTCGCGCATGCGCTCGTCCAGAGTCCCCATAACAGACTGTCGGAGTATTTCGCTCTCAGGTCTGTGAGTCGGCGGTTGTAACCTTTTCATGTCAGCGTCTGAAACTAGAAACATTTTCTGACCATCTCTCATCTCCGTTTCTCTCTCTCTCTATTTCCTCGAGGGGAATAGCAAGCTTGTCAGGAAAGGTAGAGCAACGCTTAGTAAAGGCACTAGAAAACCGCCTGTCTGCAAGACCAATTTCTTTTTTTTTTTCAGCCCAACGTGTTTGTCCGATAACACCTTAATGAACTTTTTATTTTGTTTTAGTTTCTTAAACAGAGAGGTGTTGAGGGGTATGTTGCCTTTCAGCGTATTAAGTGCTATTTCACATAAGGCACGCAAAGCATCCGATGAACAGTGTGCCAACAGCTCTTTACGCTCCCGAGGCTTAGCGGTGATTAAGGCGTGTAAAAAAGACAAGTTTCTTTTAATCCGTGAAGACATGGCCGCTTACTCGGAGGGCACGTAAACCACTGGTGTCTCCCCCGTGGTAATACCTGAACGCAGACGTAGTTTATCTGGACAAGTTTGAGTCAAATCAACCAATAAATACCCGTAGGGTTTTCCCGTTGCGTCTTCATAGGCCTGTAAAAAGAAAGACTTTTTGCGAGGAAACATCTGGCTGGCTAGAACGCTTATCTGCAGTTTGTCACGTGGGTTTTTGAACAGGAACATGTACTGTGTGTTCAGACTGAGAGTCCTGGAATGTTTACCCTGATGAAAGACATTTTGAACCAGATAAAACACAGATATTAACCGATGATGAGCGTACTCCGTGAACAATTTGAAAACCTCGGGGTGGTCCCCCGCAGTCATTAGAACATCGTCTAAAATCAACAAGTGATGTCGGCCTGGTGGGAATAATTTGTCATCATTCAGAGAGTCCGGGATGTTTTTCACAAATGTAATGTTTATTTTTTGCTTCAACACGTGATACATGGGTTGAAAAGAAGAATATATCCATACAATGTTGTCAGGTTTCTGAGACAATACCCGTTCACAGTTTTCCAAAACAGTTTTCATGAGATAAGTTTTCCCACTCTGACTCGGTCCTACAACCAGCGCTGAAAACGGTAACTTGAGGCGTAAATCATAATTCACTTCAATATCTGCTCCCCAAGACATCCTAGATAATTCCTGCAGGTCTCCTGAATATCCTCAGAAAATAGTTAATATCCAAAGGGTAGAGTGGAGTAATCAGGCATCAGACGTCTTTTATCGTACACTACTGAAAATCTTTTTTCGAGTGTTTGGGTATGCAGCGTGAAACTCCTTTTATTGCGAGTGATGCGCCGTTGT
Source organism: Alosa pseudoharengus (assembly GCF_046254945.1). Classification (NCBI taxonomy): domain Eukaryota; kingdom Metazoa; phylum Chordata; class Actinopteri; order Clupeiformes; family Clupeidae; genus Alosa; species Alosa pseudoharengus. The sequence continues at coordinate 10,042,632 of NW_027468650.1, read as the reverse complement.
AGCGTGTGTATGGAGCGGAGTCTCTGAGGATCGCGCACATATGCCTCCACCATCTCACAGACAGAGTCCAAATTAATTCTCTGACAATTTTCGAAATTTTTAGTGATGCCCTTAACTTTAAGCACCACCCTGCCCGAATTAGTTCGGAAGGCATAAGATTTTGGCCCCGAACTCACCCATTCACTGATGAATTCGCCCGCCTGTAATTCATTAGTCAATCCCCCCAGGTAAGACGACAACTCTAGACCCTCCTCGGATTGGCTGCTTCGGTATACTACAGAATCAGTATCATGATAAAATACACGATCCTGAAGCTTATGCAAATATTTGTAGAGTTCTAAGCGGCCGTAGGCGGTGGTAAAACTGCCTATGATGACATTAGCTTTAGCGGGAGGGTTGACATATTTAGAGGTACGGCGCCACTGTACCAGAGCCACATCCTCATTTAAGAAACTGAACTCGGTCACCTCAAACTGATCTGAAAAAAGATACTGGAAAAAATCTTCGGCTTTGCTAGCAAAACTGGTCTGCACTAAATCAGGTCTTAAACTTAATCTGCCCCATGCAGAATTGCAGAGCTGCTTAGCCAGCGAACGCTTGGCTGCATTGTATTGAATTTTCTCGGGGGTTAAAGACACCCCCTGGTGTCGTTTATAGTCTGCCACATACTGCTGTTGCAGCGCGGGCGAAGTAGCCCAGTCAGGGTAGCCCGAGGCTTCCTGCTTGCTTTTCACAAAAGAAAGAATGTAGTCTTTGAACAGCTCAGAGCTTCTCTCTGGAAAATGCCACACCTCAAATATTTTGACCACTCGGTAGCCCATATCTAGGGCTTTAGTCAATTCAGCAGTCACCCAGATACCCGTGAGGGACCTATCTGCCTCCGAGTGTTGGCAAGAACGGTCTTGTACATTCAACTCAGCGCAAGTGCGGCATAGCGTGAACATGAGTTTACCGGTACTTGTTTTATAGGGTAGAACAGGAAAGAAAAGCCCTCGGGGTGGATACACTGTAGCTTGAATTAAGCCAAAGTATTGGCGAGGGTCCTCAAAGTTTTCCCGAATAATCACGGGGTGGCCTATAGGATAATCAAAGTAGGCGTTAACGTAGGGATACAATGATGTGACATCGACATATTCCAAGCGCTCGCCCGACCTGGCTGTGTAGCGTAGACATATAGCCGAGGTTCGACCGCCATAAAGAGAACTGCGAGGGGAGAATGGCGGCGGTAATTCTAGCCGCTTTAGAAAATCTGCCACGTCGGCCTGCTTACACATCTCTCGCCAGGAGTGTTCCCAAATAAATTCAACGCGGCAACCGTGGATAGATCTCAAAGCTTCAAGTTTTACCAACGTACGTTGGTACATAGTACCGAATGGGATTTTGGTGAGGGGGCATATGTCTTGAGCTCTGAAACACTCGGGGCAGGCATGATAAAAGCAACCCAGGAATTCGTAACAGACCCTCTCCCCACTCTGCACTGAAAACCCGTCCACAAAATATTGGCCTATTTTAACCTCTCCGCCATTTAAGGCGTGACGAATAACCACCCTCTGTGATTCACACAGATAAAGAAGCCATTGTATGGAACTGTGCGAGAAGCTCTTGCTTTGCCTGCTGTAATTGTCTGCCGGGGGTATGGCTAGAGTATTAGCAGGTAGGAAATTTGTACGCAAGATTTTTAGACAGAGGGAAGACAGGGTGGTGCATGAGAAGGGGTCTACCCCCGTTTCAGCTAGAGTTTCCTCCCTAAAGCGCATCATTCCCGCTTTCAGTATAGAAACGTCATTATCACAGTAAAATCTCAATTCCTTACGGAAATCAAACGTCTGATGTTTCACACCTTCGTACCATTCAAAGAATTTAAGCCTCTCTGATTCCTGCATCTGGTCTACACCGTAAGCACTCGGTTCGGGGTAAGGTCCTACATATGTCATCTTACTCAAAGATGAAAAATAATGCGGAAAATAACCTTTCGCAGAATCACTCACCCCCATTGCTTTCGGTATGTCACTTAATTTCATAGTGAGGAAAGAGAGGCTGTCGATGTAGGTCTGTCTATTAGCTCCATCATACATTCTAATTAATTTTGCTCCGGTCATGATGAGTTCAGGGGTCACGCCTTGGGACACCATATGATTCAATATCAGATAGTGATCGAAACCTCGGGCGTTATGCGCCAGAAAGGTGTAGTTTCTGAATTTGGGGCGACGAAAATGCTTGAGAAACTCGGCCACACACTCTCTGCCTGAAGCCCTAAACCATACGTTACCACAGGTCAGAGCACTGACATAAATGGGTATGTGTAGACCCCCCTGGTCTTGGCATGTTTCAAAATCGTAGAAAATCAGTTTACACGGGGCTTTGCCAGAGGGCATTATAGGCTGTATGAAGCATTGGTGCGCGCGGAGTTCAGCCTCAGTCATAGGTCGCTCAGAACCATCATCATCATTGCTTACGGTCAACTTTTCAGCGCAAGTTTGACAAGCCCTAGTCATGCACTTATGCGCCGCTCCGGTTGTGCTGTACACAAAACCACAATCGCTACATTTCTTGTGGAGGGCACAATTGGATAGGAAGGGTGCACGACTAGTTTGAGGTTCCTGGTGGCGTGCGAAACAGGCGTCAGAACGACAACACCTGTTACATAGCCGGCAGTACCGCGGCGTCACCCACTGACAAGAGGTATCGCAGCAGGTAGAACATGTCATAGCGCAAGCGTGAGCCCCGGGTCTTTGGTAGCCTTTGAGACAGTACGCACAGAAGTGGACACAACCTAAAAACCCCGTGACGGACTTAACCCCGTAGTAGTGGGCCTTAAATAGAAAAAAATAGTGCGTAGTCCTAGGGACATGCGGGGTCTGATGGGTACGAAAATGCTCTAGGTCGTTAGTGCCCTCCGTTCTAAAGAAAACAACAATGTTACATTGCAAGTGACGCTCAAACAAGACAATGTCGGCGAAAGTAACGCCCTGGTCACTGGCCAGCCCTACTGCAGCGTGAAGCTCACTCCCCTTCACAAAAGCTTCTCTGTCACATATGTCAGGATACATCAAATGCGCTAGACACACGCTGAAACACATGTTATTTGTTTCGTTGTGCACTATAAAGAGATGACGGGCCTTTTTATCTATGATGTCTTCTAAAAACACATCGCACAGTTTCCGCTTCATACCTCCATTTGGAGGGGAAACGATAGTGGCCACCAGGGTAAATGAGTTTGACCTCACTAGTAGCTCTGCATTAGACTGGACCAGTCTATCTAACATGTCATACAGGTCAGAAAAATCTTGCATATCACCTCTCAAAAGTACTGCTGGTGCGGCTGTCGAATCATCAATCTCAAGTCTAACTTGAATTACGTCGCCGTTATTGACTAAAGGTATTAATCTCTCGATTAAACCATCTAAACCAGAGATCACCCGTATGTAAAATTGGGCAAAGTCGGGAACGTCCTGTTGAGGTAACGGTACGACATAACGTTGTTCCCTAGCGTTAAATTTAGTCAGGTGTCGGTCAGATGATAACACCAATTCAGCACTCTCTACGTTATTTTTGGGATCATTTCCCCCGGCCCCCGTCTGGTCTGAAGAGTCCCTATGCATAGAACTGGTGCCTTCCAAAGGGTCTGTTTGGGCATGATGTAGGTCGGTCGATTCTTGTAGGTGCGCTAAGATAACGCTGTCTGAGGGCGACCAACACTCTCGATAAAAATCATCTGATGCCTGGAGTAATAAGCTATCGGATGGTGACCATGCATCTTGACTATGTAATAAGCTATCGGCTGGTGACCATGCCTCTTGACTATTCACCTCTACCTCTCGCTGGTCACGGGGTAAAATTACACTTGGCGGAGGCGGTCCCGAAGGGTTTAAAGTTTGTATTTCATCTATGACGCGTCTATAATTTTCAGGGATATTAGCTAAGTCAATGTCCTGATCCATTTTCAACGCTGGTTGTAGACCCAATATACATGCGTGCACTAAGTACAATAAAACCCAAAACAATCAAACTAAACAAACAAACAAACAAACAATCCGCTGACCATACATTTTTTCAAATCAGATCAAATCTCCGCACAGCGGCAGCACCCCGCGCCCCCTCCATATAGTCACCAATACAATCTCGGGACACTTGCATAATATCACGTATTTGATTTTCAACAAAGTAATCAAAGTACTGGTGTAAATGATTTAAAGCCGAACACAATTCGAAATACACGTGGGGGTCTCTCACACTTAAACGAATAGTGTTCCAAACACCATAGGTCAGTCGTTGGAGCTCAGCATGAGTTCTGAATGATAACGCGTACAGTACCGTCTCGTTCATTAATGACAGCGTCTCCTGTATGGCACCCCACGCGGCTCGGGGGGAGGCGGGGCTGTTTGGTGGGACTCCTCTGGGGGCTCCACGTTCGGGCCTGGGCACACCACGTTCGGGTCTGGGGACCCCCCGTACGGGTATGGTTCTGGGGCCACGTTCGGCTCGGGGGACTTCACGGTCTCCAGGTTCTAAAGAGCAAGCGTAGAAAAAGATACAAAATGACAATTTATCTCTCTCTCTCTCTCTCTCTCTCTCTCTCTCTCTCTCTCTCTCTCTCTCTTTCTCCACACACACACGCACACATAGACCCTACCTCCCCCTCTCCTGCAGGCCAGCAGACATACAACCTCCCCCTTCCCCCTCTCTCCAGCAGGCAAACAGAGACACCCGCCTACTACACTCTTTCAAGCGCCCCTCGCATGTCCCGACCCTACGTCATACAACATCATATTCTAAAGGGGAAAAAGCAAATATTTACACTACCGCAATGGCGAAGGTTGGTGTTGATCGCACCCGTTATTAACAATAGCGGGAGGTCCCGGGATCAAGACCCGGTTGCGGTAACCTTTTATCTTTTTTTTTTTTTACTTGAGAAATTTTTAAAACATTTTAAAAATTTTAGATTGGAAAAACTTGAAAAAAATGTACAACATTTTTAACTTGTAATCTTTATAAACGTCCGCGCCTCGGCCTCACCGCACCCCCCACACACATACACACTCACAAACGCTCTCTCCCATAATATTGTGTAGGTACATACCTTCGCCCCCACTTTCGTGAGGGGTAGTTGGCCGGTACAGCTCTGCATCAGAGTCTTTTAAACAGAAGAAAAAACTAATTTAGCACCGCATAAAACAAAACATTATCACACCTCCAAATTATACGCAGGAAGAACTATAGCCTACCTTGGTACAAGCTCAGGGTTGGAGAATTCGGACGACCCCTCTGGACAACATCGGGATCTTCTATACATAACAAAAAAAAACAAAACACATGAATAATGCCCGTAGACATTCTACACTGTCCCTAGCAAAGTAGATAAGCAACTACGTACCGGGGTAAAAGCTTGGACTCGGGGATGCAGGGCTGTAGTTGTCACCGCTAAGGCCGCTGTCAGGTGAGGTACTTCGGATTTGCAGGAACTAAAACAAAAACCATTTTTTCAGATACCATGACATGTTTATGGCAGAAATGAAATGTGTGAAATCAAAATGGGCAAGCTTGATCTTCTACTTACCCTTAGATATTCCAGCTCATACTAACAAGACAAACAAAAAAAACATGTATTAAATCAGAGATAAATCAACGAAATAGTAGAAAATGAAAAAAAAAATACAATTTACATACTTGCCTGGTCAGGTTGCTCTGCCATGATGAATCTCTTCACAAAACCCTCTGCTGTATGACGATTCACGGTGATAGATGATGTCAGTTATGACTATGTCCAGACCCCCAAAGTTTTATACCTCATTTCACCCCCATCCCAAATTTTGGCAAAAAAGATGCATTGTTCTAGGTCATTAGGCACACCAGCTTAGGTATTAGACACGCTTACCCCTGAACATTACATTTATGATTTATTTTTTATTCTAGTTCACAGAAATATGAAAGAAGGTTCTGGACAGGATCAGATCATTCATTTCATTCACATTCAGTTTAATCATCCTAAAAACATAAACATAACTAAACATTCCAACCTTTCTCCTTCTCACTCTCAAGCATGCATCCCCTGCACATCAGACACACACACACACTCACAACCTACGCCCTCAGGGCCCTGGAGCCGTGACATTAGACACGCTTACCCCTGAACCTTAAAGTTCAGCTTAAATGTAGGATTTATGTTTTATTTTAGTTCACAGCCACATGGCTGAAACCTTTTTAGACTCTTGGCATCATCACCTCCTTGATTCTTTTATTCAGGTGCATATCACTAAAACTTGAAGCATACATACAGTCATACAAACCCCCTCCTCTCTCTCTTACCCCTCTCTCAGACACACATACACACACGCACATGCACATACACAGACGTTTGTCCCATCCCCTACCCTCTCACACTTCTCTGCTGTCTGATACATTTTATTCTTTTCAATGACTTGATGGAAATCTTGATGAATTTGAATGTAAAACTCTGTTGCTACCAACCTTTTTTTATACAGACACATTTTTTGGGTCATTTTTGATAATTGTCTAGGCATGACACCCATTATTGTCTAGGCATGACACACAGCATGCATCCCCTGCACATCAGACACACACACACACTCACAACCTACGCCCTCAGGGCCCTGGAGCCGTGACATTAGACACGCTTACCCCTGAACCTTAAAGTTCAGCTTAAATGTAGGATTTATGTTTTATTTTAGTTCACAGCCACATGGCTGAAACCTTTTTAGACTCTTGGCATCATCACCTCCTTGATTCTTTTATTCAGGTGCATATCACTAAAACTTGAAGCATACATACAGTCATACAAACCCCCTCCTCTCTCTCTTACCCCTCTCTCAGACACACATACACACACACACACACACACAGACAGCACCCTCCCCCAGGCACATGACTCCTACCAAAAGCACCCCCGCCAAATTCAAAGGCACCCATACTCAACAGATACTTATACTGTTGCCTATAGCTTTCTCTTGTGTCTTTTCTTAATGATTTCTCTTAATGTTTTCTCTTAGGGGCACCACTTAGCCGCTCGCTACTAGGACCCGCATTTTCAGGAGTTGATAAACTAGCCATTTTTACTTTGCTATCTTTACCCATACTTTTACACCGCTTTTATTCTCCCTAACAGCGCCGCTCATAATTGCTCGCGCATGACACTCCCATGACATCCCCCTACAGGACACACCACAGCCATGACCAACACATTCGTGTACACCCCCACCCTTGGACACACGCTCACCCATTACCAACGCATCCGTGTACCGCCCCCACCCCTGGACACACACACACACCCATGCACACAGACACACACACACACACACACAGACACACACCCCCGGTACACCCCCACCCTGGACACACGCTCACCCATTACCAACACATCCGTGTATCACCCCACCCCTGGACACACACACACCCATGCACACAGACACACACACACACACACACACACACATACACACCCCTGTACACCCCCATCCTGGACACACGCTCCCCCATTACCAACACATCCATGTACCGCCCCCACCCCTGGACACACACACACACACACAGACACACACACACACACACACACACACACACACACATACACACCCCTGTACACCCCCATCCTGGACACACGCTCCCCCATTACCAACACATCCATGTACCGCCCCCACCCCTGGACACACAGACACACACACACACACACACACACACACACACACACACATACACACACCACACATACACACACACACACACACACACACACACACACACACACACACACACACACACACACACACAGCCCCCTCCCCCAGGCACATGACTCCTACCAAAAGCAACCCGCCACATTCAAACAACCTGTCAGACTCAATTGATGACTAGTTCAAAGACCGGATGTCCCGCCCTCACCGGAAATCAAAGACCTTTGACCTTCATTAACCGGAAGTCCCGCCCACCTGTCACTTTTTAATTAGTGATAATTGAAACTAAGTATGTCTTATACTCTCTGATAGCGAAAGTGAAACGTTTTATTTTAAATTATGAATTTGTGCAAGCCTGTGTCATTTCTTTCACGTCTTTCAACATACATAATGCATTCATATGCTAGTAGTAATGCCAGAAATTACCGTGTATAGGCCTCTTAGAAATGATTGTTGCATCTTGCGTATTATTTAGATACGCACTCAATCGCGCATCCATGCAGGCAAAACGTGATCAAATGTGGCGACGTTTACAATACGTGATATCCTACAGTTAATGTGAATCGCGGACAATAACCAAAGAAAGGCATTTGCACCTCCATTCACCAATAGGGCGTGGGATCCGCGTTGCATTGTGGGACGTGGCAGCCATGTTGATGGCTACGCGAACGTTAAAATAACTCTGACATAACGTTGTTGAATGAAGAGATGTAGCTAGAAGTAGAGTTGAGAAAGAATAGATAGAAAAATAGATAGAAGAAATATGTTAAAATCCCGAAAAGGATCTGGAATAATCCCGAAAAGGATCTGGAATTTACCGGGACGCATTCAATAGAGAAGCCAGGTACCGGTATGTTGACAAAATCAGCATTATTAACGGCTGAGAGGGAGTACATTACGCAGTAGTCATAGGCAGTAGTCTGAGTAGCGGTAAAGGAGGCAATCAACATGGCGGAGTAATTACGTCATGACGCCCACACCCTATTAAAGGCTGTAGTAGGCCTAGTGTTTCTACATGTTGGCACAAAACGTAATTTCTGTCAGAAGCCAGTCTATAATGCATACAGGGGTAACATGAGGTGAGTCAGACAGAAGAGGGGCCTGTCTTAGTAGCCTATTCCTGAATTCTGTCCCTTTCAAACTATGTTAAAATTGTGTGATTAGCCTAGCCTAGAAATCTAGACGCACCCTAGCGGCGGCAAATTAATTTGCTCAGCTTGTACGTCTAGTATCGAACCATAGGAATTTCTATTGGCTTAACACCGTGGATGACGGCCAATCACAGCGCTCTATTTCGTTAGAGAGTCTTAAGGCGGGCTTAACAGGATAACGACATCCTGCGACGGTGAACAACAAGGAAGGTGGCTATGGCAAACGAAGAGCGGTTGTTTGAATCGGCGTTGGCCAGTGGCGCGGGAAGTGGGGGTGCGGCAGGTGCTGCAGCACCCCCTGGTGGCGAAGCTTTAAAACCTCGATGACAATAAAATGATAGTTTATGAAAATCTCTGGTTGTTGTTTCTGTTCCACGACATTTTGTATGACATGTTTGGGTTGTGAGATGAAGAAAGGGATAATTTTAATAATAAGCCTATATCGTTTTTGTATACATACTTTAATTGTATGTGTTTGTGATTGCTGTAGAAAGTAATTGGGCTATTGCACGTTCTGTATATATACGCACTAATTGCTGTATGATGCTAATGATCGATCATTCTGTCACATCTCCAACTTTACGTTTGTTATTGCTATAGAAAGTAATTGGTCTATTGCATGTTCTGTATATTTTACGCACTGTTGTATGATGTTGATGATCATTCTGTCACATCTCCGTCTTCTTTTTCCTGCCGCCGTGCAGGCCCAGATGGGAGCCTGTCGCTTTTATTTGATGTGTTTGTGATTACGAAAGTAATTAGGCTATTGCATGTTCTGTATATTTCACACAGTAGCCTAATTGTTGTATGCTCATGATCATTCTGTTATGTAATTTAACCTGGTTTCGATGAATTGTTAGAATGAAATAAAGTCCGCTACACCTGCACCAGCTCCCAATGAATGCTTAATTTATTGCGAAGTTTCGGGCACTAGCCCTCTGATCAAGGGCGAGTGCCCGAAACGTCGCAATAAATTAAGCATTTGTTGGGAGCTGCTGTAGCGGACTTTTTTTCATTCTTCCATTTTTTACCTTTTTGTCCAACTTAATACTTTGGATGTGCATGCTTTATTCCTTTTTTATTTTGATGAATTGTTAGGCATAGCCTAGGCTAGGCCTACTTGTGGTAGTTTTTAAAATAAACATTGTCATCTAACACCATCCTGGCGCAGCGAGCTCTTTGTTTTAACAGATAGTTTGATAATGGATATATTATCCATATTATACAATTTACATTGATTGCACTAGGCAAATAATATTTTAGTTTGTACGTACGCATTTACACAGATATTTATGTATATTATTTTTTCATCGCTGGTCTTTGGAGTTCGCTTGTTGCGATATAGGTTGTGCGAACTGTCAGCTCATCTGTTCTTCATGCAGGGGAGGGGCGAGTGTTTTTTTTATTTGTTTTAAGGAGACAGAGGTAGAGTGGTCTGCAGCCTGTGTAACATAGTATCTTTAGAATTCTATAAACTCTACGTGGACCCCCCCGGCCGCATCCGCACCCCCTGCCGAAAATGTCTTCCTGCGCGCCTGGCGTTGGCGTCAACTTTGGAGGAGTTGGACTTGTGCTTTTCTTTGAAAGTAGATCAACACAATGCACTTAAGTCATTCCTTTCGAAGAAGGATGTATTTGCCGTTTTGCCGACCGGATACGGATATGGTCGTAGCGCTGGCCTATTGCATGCCTAGGCAGTTTGAAAGACAATTCTCTGCCCGCCCCTTGGATTATAAGCGAGGTGAATGATTCGATGCCAGACTATACATGTCAATGATATAGGATGGCCCCGCCAGGCTATGATTAGCCGTCAGTATAATAAAATCTAAATTAAAAGACAAAATCTTATTAGGCTCCAAACCTATGAGTCTAAGCCTTAGTTTAAAAAAATATTCAGGTGTAAGTAATAAGTCAAAGAACCACGTGTGTAATATAGAGGTTATCATAAGATACCCTAGTTTGTAATTTCTTTTAAAGTATACATTTTGAACACAAATGGAGTCAGGGGTCCAGGGATGGACCAGTGAAGTTGCTTCTTCTCCACCCTTCTCTTTTCACAAAACTCACCAGAGGGGGGGGGGCATCTGTGTCCAGGGGTTCATAATCCATCTATGCCATGCCTATGTCCGTCAAAAGTTTGGAATAACCTAATTGACTGACCTAACTAACAACTTGTTTGTGATTTTTAATAATATTTTTGCATGGTAGGAAATGTATTGAAATTATATTTGGGGGTCCCTCAGACCCCACCACAGATTTGGTCCCCCCCAATGTTTACATCATGACTAAGGCCTTGGCTCAGACACATAAGTAGCGATACGCTCAGGGAGGATTTTTTTAAACTGTTCTAAAACAATCAAGTTAGACAACTCTTCAAATGTAGCGACTCCCACTGCAGAGCACCAACGATTAAAGTGGCTGTTCAGCTCTCTCGCTACCTCTGTGTATGTCTGTTTCTCTCCCTTTCTCCAGCTGCGAAACCGCAAACGATAAGCTTCAGGAACTAACTCGTAAACTTTAAGCACTGTATCTTTTACCGTCATATATTTTTTCCTGTCTGCCACCGGCAATGCAATAAAAGCTTCTTGTGCTCTACCTACAAGAACACTTTGGAGTAGCAACGTTATCTCCGAGTCAGACCAGCCACGGTCATCAGCCACACTCTCAAATAAAGAAAAGAAAATATCTGGGTCTCTCTCGTTAAACTTCGGGAGCAACTTAACCATGTTGGATATATCAGGAGGACGCAGGTCCTCTAGGAGCAGTACCATCACCGTCAGGTAAAAGCTTACCTTCTGCGACCAGTCTTAGCCGTTCTAAAGCCACATCACGTTCATTCCTATTCTTTCCATTTCTAACTGACGCTCAGCTTCTCTCGCCGTTCAGCTTCCCTTTCTTTCTGTTGCATTTCTATAAGCACTTTTTGTTGCTCAAAAGTAAGTGACATTTTGGAAAACTCTGTCGAAAGAGGTGTCGACGTTGCTTCTCCTAACTCTAACTCCTCCATGATTAGAGATGCTGGTGATGGAAGAATATTCCTAATAACCAATTCTGCCTGAACTGATCTTATCTGGGCCAACTTTGCTGTTCTGGGTAAACCCAAGTCAAAATTATAATGTTCGCAAACTTGACGCAACTGATCCTTCTTTAAACTATTCAAAACCTCAACAGATGGAGCTGAGAAAAAATCCTCCAAACTAGCCATACAAATGAGTTCTAGGCCTACAACCTACAGACATCAAATACAAACGATAAACGAGCTCACATTTTCTAATTTAAGTGTGGTCACAACACTGCGCATCAAGACGAGACAAAAGGAGCTGCCCAGCAAAACAGAGATCCCCGTCATGCAAACCCCGAGGACAGAGCTCTTTATTACACAATATCAGCGGCGCCTATACTTCCCCGACTATGTGCCGTTAAAGTAGGCCTCCACGACGGTGCCCTCTGCCCAGGACAAGCCATAAAGGCTTGGCGAGCACTCCCAAAGCTCCGATAAAAACGTAAATCGGAGCTTTGTGAGTGCTCGCCAAGCCTTTATGGCTTGTTTGTTATTTTAGTTTATTGTTTTTGTGCAATCCTGGGCAGAGGGCACCGTCGTGGAGTAGTTATGCAAAACGTTATCAATAAACTCAAATCTTGTACGCAGCGCAGGCCCTCACTTACCAAACAATGGCCCACCGCAGATTCTTCGACCTGGCTCAATCAACAGCAGGCACTCGTTAACAAATTCTTCCCCGTCTCACGCACCAACAACGAACCTAACAAAACTTCCGAACACAATTAACTTTAAAATATTCCACATGCGTCTTCCCAATGATTCAAAGCCACGCATTTAAAGAATGAACTTGTATCGGATCTTTGCAGGCTCGGTATACAGCGCTTTCCAAATCAGACGCAACTGAACAACATTGATCTAATATATTTTAAGTGTTTTAACAATTTCCAACGCCTAGGCTATACAAAACGCAGTAATAAGCATTAAAGAAAAAATGCACATTTACCAATATCGTTTCATATCCCGGACGAGAGCACCCAATCTGTTACATTCTGCCTACTAGGTTATGTAACCAGAGAAGACCACACGGATTTTGTCGTATAAAAATATGTATTTATTTAAGTTAAAGGATTAACAACGTAGGTTAAGTAAAGTCAGTATAAATGATAGGTTGGGAAATAAAAGTGTATGCGATATGAGAATTAAGGTGTCGTGCGTAAAGAAACAAATAGCCAAAATGGTGCAGGAGAGGAGGATAAGCGGTGGCCTCCACAACCAGGTCTGGAGAGTTCTTAAAGGGGTGGTTCAGGATTTTGGACATAAGACCTCATTTCCAAGTAAGCAAGTGTGATATTTATCAGTGGAGACAGTTTTCAACACGTTTCATCCAGTCCTTCTAATTGCAGAGTTCGCAGGTGCTAGGCTAGCGCAAGTCAACCCACTCTAAACTACACCTATCAGGATGGTAAGTTGTTTTAAAAATTACACTAGCAAACAAATGAAGAAGAATACAAAGTTTAAGTATGGTTTAATTTTCTCTAAAGGGAGATGGGAGGTTCAATACATGTTTTACTCCCCAGACCTGTTTCAGCACATAGTGTAGTCCATCAGATCATAAAAACAATGGAGGAGGAAAATAAATAATCAAGACTTGAAATAAACCAATACAATATAATTATTATCTAAGACAATTCACAAAGCTGAAGGATCTTTGAAAAGCCCTTGCAATTATCATGGGCATTTGTTTCAGGGATTTCCCCATTTCATCAGTTTGCAACACACTGGGTACCCATTTAAGGGGGTACTCAATTCATCAAAAAATGCCAAACGCGATATACGAGACATTCGGGGCTCGCATTGGCAATGAGAATCCTTTCTCGATTGTAAATCAGTGTGGCATCAAAATAAGTTTGTGGCCACTATTTTAAGGAATTACATTGTGTTGCTTTAACATGCTCCATCACATTTGTAAGATTTATATGTTTGGTGGCTTAGTGCTATTACACCAGCCCTGATACCCAGAATGCCCTTTGGGAACTCTCTGCCAGAGGTAAACCAGGAAACTGTCAACTGCCAAATACATCACACTACAAGATGCCAGATGCACAATATTGCAAAATACCTTTGTACATTGCACATTGTAAATATTTGCTGAGGTTATTTTCGTCTTGCTCAGAGAGGTATTTGAGGAGTCAATGGTCTCTATTCTGTGTTGTTTGTTTTAGGTATGTTTGAAACCACTAAAGAGAATATGTCCAATGCCTTTCCCATTGAGGTTAGCATGGACAGATGGGCAGGCTACATGGACATTGCCATTCCAATCTTCAGCATGGTTGTTCTCTATTTGTCTCTTTTCCTGGTCCTCAAAAGGTTTGTGTATTCAAAAAATATTTATGATTATATTTGTAGCAAACAATTAATCTTACCTTAACTCACTTTAAATTATTGAAAAAAAAATATGCTCATCATCAAAAGTATTGTGTTGACACTGGGTTCCCAAACAAATAAAAACGCTAGCATGAGAAATATTTTGAGCGTAGCCATTGCCTGATTCGAACAGAGGAAAAGTGTTTTGATATACTGCAATGTGATTTCATTCCAGTAATGAATTTGGCCCAGTTTGCTGCAACCCTGAGGTCCACCCTCCCCGGTTCTATTTGACTTGGCCTGTGATCTGTGTCACACACATAGGTGGACTCTTTCTTTGGGATCGAGGGTAAGCCTGAGTTCATTGGCTTCCTTTCCCATCACTTGACTATGTACCAAAAAAGCAGAATGCTAAATCCAGCTCTTCTCTCTGCACTGAAAGCTGAACATACTGAACATACTGGTCTTAGCCGTTCCATTCACACATCTTTCCGTTCCCTTCTTCACCTATGAGTTAAATTGAATTGGTTAGTTTAAACAAGTTACCGTAATGATGCTTCTTGTGATTCATTCTTCCTCATCAATTAATAATGTATTGATTCATAATTATGTATTCCACAGAGAGATTCTGCAAGCCCTCTGCCTGAGGATGTTCCCACCCATGCTAGGCTTTTACATGCTGTCTGTTTCTTACAACAACTTGCAGCGTTACAGACCGTGGCTCCATACCACCTCCTCAAAGCTTGCCTGGTTCACCTACTACGCAGTATGTATCCAGCAGCCACATCCAGTTTCATCTATTAGTAATATATATTATATATTTTTGTGTTTTATTTGACAGTGAAGTTTTGACAGGAGGGAGAGAGAGAGATGGGGTGGGATTGGGAAATGACCACAGGTCGGATTCGAACCTGGGTCCTCATGAGCACCTCAACAGCACAGAGCATTACACTCAATCAAACTTATCAATCTCTGCCTTCAATATAACTCGCTGATAAAACTTGCAGAAGTCTAACGTTGTCATGGTTGTAAAACTAATCTGAACCAGAGTCGCTCCACCTAGAGATAATCAGGTTTTAAAATCACTGATGTGTTTGCTTGAGAACAACAGAGTTGAGGTTTATTCTTTGCCGGCAAGTGACAGGGATGTAGAATATTTGTTTATGCGAGAGGGACAGAAAAGTAGCCATCCAGCAAATACAAGCAATATAGGAAGATGGGGCTTAGCACAGGACCAAACACTCCTGGTGGATAAGAGAAGGATATAGCAAGTTCCACAGTGTATTGTTATGATTGCTTTGAGACCAGACATGACGTTGCATTTAGAGTGTGGTAGAGTCAGTGCATTGTTTACTTTATCAAGCTAACTTTTCCTTTAAAGATCTGATGGAGGAAGCCTTTGCTTTGCTTAGCCTATGCAAAACTGGTAGTAGAAGTTAGGGAACACGGCTGGCAAGTACACACAAGACCAGTGGAGATAGGTGTTAGGCTTTGTAGCCCAGGGGCGGAGCTACGTGGTGGCCAGGGGGGGCCACGGCCACCACTGGTCAAAGCTTGGCCACCCTGCTGGCCCCCCCAGCTCCGTTCAGTGAAAAGTAAAAAAAAAAAAGAATTGTTGCCGTTTGCACTTTGCACTTTGCAAAGCAGGGACTGAACCAATTACTTCACTCTATCTACGACCATTGGCCCAGTCAGGAAGTGTAGCCTACGGTTCTGATCACATCGTGAGTAGGCCTAGTGCAGCAGCAGCAGCAGCGGGACAATTCAAGTCATCTGTTAAAAACACTTGACAGTAGACTAGGCTAGCCTACTACTTAACCTCAGTAACAGGTGAGTTGATGAGTTGGAACATTAATGCTAATAAGATGTTAGAATGTGTCACGAATCATAGCCAAGTGAGCTGCGTTGGGCTGTCCTTGTTAGGTAGCCTAGGCTCTGACATTGATGTGTGGGGCTGATCAAAAAGAATCGGATGCCCACGGGAACGCTGTTACAAGAATATTTCGATACAATTCGGGTGAAATGCAAGCATATTAGGCACATATCTCCAGATGGCTCCAGGTAGGATAATAGGGCCTAGCCTAGGCTACTTTATAAATACATAATTTGCTGACTGCGTGTAGTTCTTGCCATAGCTGGTCAGGCAGAGGCAGGCTGCTTTGCCTGAATTCTTTGTTACATTGCTCCGAAACTGTTCATCGCAGTCTGCTTCTGCTCTTAATTGCGTGACAGAGCAGAAGTGGGGCTTTCCAACGAGACTAAACACTTGTCTGTGCGATCAAGTATGAAAATAAAAATAAATATCATGTAATTAAATAAAATTGATTTATATTTACAGTTCATCTGCGCACCCATTACTCTCGTTTGAATTACTCGCAAACCCGTGATCGCATAGATATGGCAAGCATTTCAGAAGAAAGAGGAGACACAGGGCTATCTATTGGTACCACGTATATCGTTCTTTCTGGGCTATAAAAACAGACAACGTGACTGCAAAATAAAATAATGTACAAAAACCAACGCTGCACACCCATTATGCACATATGGCACGCATGTCAGGTGAAAGAGGAGACACAGAGCTATCATTTGATACCAAGTGCATCCGTCTGGGTTATAAAACAGATGAAATGACATCAAAATAATAACTTCATATAGCTCGACTTAGGCCTACCCCACGTTTTTGTGTGTTGTGGTGGCAAAGCATGTTCATAATCCAACGCTATCATGTGTTTCTCTATGGCAAAGCATGTTCATAATCCGGTTTTGAGATCCTAGCAAATTCCTGCATGGCATCCAATTCGAGACTCACATTGCATCCCAATTTATTCGACAAAGAAACACCTTTTTGCCTTCACTTTGTTCATGACAATGCAGTAAAAAGTTGTTTTAGAATCATCATGAGTGTACACACAGAACATGCAAACTCGGGTTCAGACAGGTCAGATCAGTTCGTGTCACAGATATGGAGCGCAGAAAGGGCTTTTTTCATTACTGTGTCAATGGCGCTTATAATGACCAGGATAACTGCTTATAACTAAAGGTAGTGAGAATGGCCAAAAATAGAGTAGCCATAGGGCTAAATAAAAAAAATGGCATTTATTTCCATAAGGCACACACCACATATTTTTGACATTTGCTCAGCCCCAGAGAATCCCTCCACCATGGCAATGATATTGCCAGATTCAGAACAGTCTGCCCTATGCAAACATGTGCCAGCTTGCAGTGGTGAGATAAATGTCAAAATATAAGAATTTTTATAATACACTATTTGTATTTTTATTATTTAAAAAACAAAATGAAATCAATGCAAGTATTAATACATGAAATAGTGGCAGATCTGGGTAGCCTAGACTCTGTTAAAAAACAATATAGCATGTGTGTATGGCACTTACATTGACCAGGATAAATGTTTCTAAGGTAGTGAAAAAGCCCTTAAAACATTCTAGGGTTCTAAGGGTTAATTTCTTAATTCAGAGCCATGTTACTTACAGCCAAGTACTTGGAGTGGATATCAGAAAGAAATATAGTTTGGCCATCAGTATGAGATCAAATATATACATACAATATTTGTAGTATTTATTATTGTTCTTTGAGTTAACATAATTTGAATAAAACTGATTAAGTAAGGTGCATTATCATAATATTTTTTATTGGCATTGACCTATTTATGGAAAATATGTTGGAGTGGCCAACAAACTGACCTGTGTATCAGTGTTGGCTTTGCACAATTTATTGCCATTATTAAAATAGGCTATCCTAATCTTCAAAACTTTTTGAGTAGTTTTCAAATAGTAGTTTTGATTCCCAAGTGCCACCCCAATAAAAAGTCTGGACCCAGCTGCCCCCCCCATAAAATAATCCTGGCTACGCCCCTGATTGTAGCAAACTCAGCCACAGTCACTGAAAGGAGTTGTAAAAGCTGCTGAGGCTGCTGAAAAGGCAAAGCAATGGCTATATTGAAAGCCCTCACACACTACTTGGGGTCATGTTGTAACCTGAAATGACTCCCTCCCTCTCTCTCTCTCGCTCTCTCTCTTTCGCTCTCTGTGTTTTCTGTATTGCAGACACAAAACAGCTTGGCCCTGTCAGCTTGGTGGAGCTTAATTGATGCTCTGATTAATTTGGGTGTCGTCCTGAAGTACACCGTTGGCCTGCAAGATCCAATCGTCAGCTGTGTGGTACTCACCCTACTCTTCCTGGCCATGCTTCTATGGTAAAGACTGTGTGTGTGTGTGTGTGTGGGGGTGGGTGGCTATATGTAGGTCCTGCTCAAATCCTTTTCATCACTGTTTCGAGTATCATGCCATTCATCTAAGTGTGATTCCACTGTAAAATGTCATTGTAGCATTAATGTTTTTCAATTTGGAATCCAAACGTTGAATATACACAGTATTCGATTCATACATACAGGTGTTTACTTGTACCATAGACTGTATAGTGCCGGATAAAGCCTACCTTGAAATGAAAGAGAGTAAACACCCCCTGTACTTTCTTCAGGTTTATCCTTGAGACCTTTGTGTTCATGAATTATATCCACTACACTTTCACGGTGTACCCAATCTTAATCGTGGGACTGGGAGCAATGTTTACCAAAGGATACGTATTGCTGGACATGGCACCCAGCACCGTTTACTCTGGTAAGATGCATATTTAAATTGAAAGAGTTGATACAGTGCATTCAGGAAATATTCAGATCGCCTTTTTTTGGTTATGTTGCAGCCTTATGCTAAAATAGGTTAAATTAATTTCACCCCTCATTAATCTACACTCAAAAACCCATAACCACAAAATTAAAAAGGGGTTCTGAAGCTTTTTTAAAAATATATATATATATTTAATTTTAAAATGAAAATGATTAGGTAGTAGGATGAGCGTAGCCTGGTTTCCTCCAGACGTGATGCTTAGAATTGAGGCCAGTTCATGAGCTTAGTTCATTAGAGCAGAGAGCCTTGTTTCTCTGAGGATCCAGTCCCAGACAGCATTTTTGGTCCTTCTTTGCAAAGCCCAAGCAGTCTTTCCTCTGCCTCTATCTGGCCACTCTGCTATGAAGCCCTGAACATTGGAGTGTGGCAGTGATGGTTGCCCTTCTGGAAGTTTCCAGAATCTCTCATGGCCCTTCTTTTCTTATTGTTCAGTTTGGCCAGGCAATCAGCTTTAGGGAATGTCCTGGTTGTTCCAAAAGTTTTTTTATTTTAAGAGCTATGGAAGCCTTTGTGCTCTTCAATGCAGCAGAATTATTCTGTAGTCCCAGATCTGTGCCTTGACACAATCCTGTCTTTGAACTCTGCAGGCCGTTCCTTAGACCTCAAGGCACGTTTTTTTTCTTTAATATGCATTCTCAGCAGTGAGACCTTATGTAGACAGGGGTTTCCCTTTCAGATCATGCCCAATCAGTTGGGGGCAGGCCAGTCCAACAACAATTAGGCCATTAGAATCTTTGTACAAACAGGCTCTGAAAGTATTTGACAAAAAGCCATTAAGGTATCATCATTGTGAAAAAC
Source organism: Alosa pseudoharengus (assembly GCF_046254945.1). Taxonomy (NCBI): domain Eukaryota; kingdom Metazoa; phylum Chordata; class Actinopteri; order Clupeiformes; family Clupeidae; genus Alosa; species Alosa pseudoharengus. Next base: position 10,022,930 of record NW_027468650.1, on the reverse strand, counting down.
TACTCAAACACAATCTACTTACCTTTGAACATTTTAGATTATTTTCAAATCTGTGCATAGCTTACAAAATTTTAAAAGGCTTGGCCTCTACCAGTCTGCGCCAATTTGTCTCCTACCGGTCCGCTGACTCTGTAAGGTCAACTAGAATAGCTTCCATACACAATTGCACTGTACCCTTTCGTTCTTCAGCCTTTGGACAGGCGGCTTTCTCTCTCAATGGCATTACCCAATGGAATACCATCCCAGACACTATAAAATGCTGTGGCTTGTTCAGTAGCTTTAAAACTAATCTAAAAAAATACTTAAAAATCTCTCAATAGTGCACACACAATGTTAGTTAATCACACGTGTGTGTGTGTGTGTGCGTGTGCGTGTGTGTGTGTGTGTGTGTGCGTGTGTGTGCGTGTGCGTGTGCGTGTGTGTGTGTGCGTGTGTGTGAATGGGGGCTGTTGAGTTGTGTGCGGCGCACGCCGCTACACTACACCCCTGATCATGTGGTGCGTATACTGTATGTGTACCTGTGGAACAAATGTAACTTATTGATATTTGTTTCATGTTTTTTTTTTTTACTTATTGAGCAATGTTTTGTTTTTAAAATGTTGTATTTGTATTTGTGCTTGTATATTATATTTGTGCTTCCTGTGGGACCACAGATGTAAATTAGCCCAAGGCTAACTCTGGTGCAATGCATCAAATGTTTACATTTATGTTTTAATTGCACACTGTCCCTTACAAATAAATTGATTTTTTTTTTTTTATTGAATTGGTGCGATGATCAAGAGAAATGGAAAGTATACTGAAGCAACATTTCAAGAATCGAGTGTAGATTGATGAGAGACAAAAATAAACAATTTTAACTCAACACGTTAGTTTAAGTTAAAATAGTAGTTGTAAGTATTATAAAGAAAAATGTATGAAGTTCTACTGTATTAGATGTAATGTATGCATGGCCATAACTTACTGTGATCACATTTTTGAGTGTTTTTGGCGTATAGTTAATCATTATTATTGGGTATAATCTCCCTCCAGGATTCCTAATGCTGGTGGCGACAGTGATGAACTGCATCATGTTGTGCAGACACTGCTGTGACTCCAGACTTCAGTCCTCGGATTCTACTCTCAAACTCGCCTTGTCCAGGCCAGACTACTGCCCATCAGTGAGCCAGTCAGTAGACATGCTGGGTATGCAGGGGGTTCAAAAGGCCTAAGAGTTCAGTGATTATGTGTGATTACACAAAGGGGAGATGTGTAAGAGTGACCCTGTGGTACTTATCTTGGGTAATGTGGTACTTATCTTGAGGTCAGTGCCAGGCTGTAAACCTCTGTAGCGGTTTCCCATTGGATAGATGGGATACTTTTGCTTACTTGTGTTCCTTTTTGAGAAGCTCAAAATGAAAGTGAAGAAGATGCTACTGAAATACATTTGTGCAATTACATTTTGGCATATTAATGCCAAATCACAAACCCCCAGTTAGAACCCTGTGACCATGACAGTGACCATGACGATGAGGTGAAGAGATTCATACAGCTGCCGTGTTCCGCTCATTCATCTTCCATTTCTAAGTGACCACACAGATGGTCAGAGAACTGTACACATCAGAGAACAGACATCAGTGTTGGAATCAGTTCTTCCTCATCTCACGATATTATTTCAGTTTGCATGGTACAGACAAACCTTCATGGTGTTCATGATGAATCCTTTTACATATTATCTCTGATCGACTGAACAGGTTTCTCAGATAGCAATGAATGTAAAGTCCTTTTTTTATTATTATTGTTTTTCCTGCTTTGTAAATTTTGTATTGTTTTTGAATGTGTAGTAAATGCATAGCCTAAATGAAGTATTTTTGATGTGTAGACCTTTGAATATTTGACAGATTCTTCATTTACACAAACACACATTTTCAAAAAATACTCCTGCAGTGAGATCGACCAACATAGAACTGGATCTTAAATCAGTTTTGTTCAGAATTCTTTGAACCTTGGTGGTGCTATCTAGTGAACCAGCTCACATTTCCACAGTTTTGAACAGAACCTAGGTTGCCTCAACAGATGGTGTTGTGTGCATAACTGACTTGTTGAATCAATGACACATCCAGGTCGCTGGGTCTCACCGACCCACTTGTCAGAGAATTGAATTATGTACTTCACAATTATGCCTACAACCAGCAGATGGCAGCACTTACATGGTCTTGAGAAAAATTCTCTGATCTCATGGCTGTCATCAGAGAATGCTAGAATAAACAGACACAGCTCTACAGAATCATAGTGTTGTTGGATGTGGAAATAAATGAATAAATGAAACAAATAGAGAGCAGCTATCCACTCCGGTAACAGAGAAAATAGCTAATTTCAAAAAGAACAGATTTTGTCTTTCGCTGTACTGCAAGGTGTAGGAGGCCTAGTGATCTGCTCTTGTTCAGTTTTGCTCAAGAACATAATCAGGTGAGCAGCTAACTATCATCTGTTAATGGAAGATATCGCTTTATATTAGAATAAAACACACTTAGAAAACAGTTTTTAGAGTTTTTAGTTAAATTAACAGCCAGGATGTAGGAATTCTGTTAAGGGGGTTCTTCAACTGGTCTAAAAACGACCCGCAACACTGTTACATAGTGCAACACCTGCCATTTAAGGTGCACATCAGCAATTTCTGAGACTCCATTTTTCTTATTGTAAGTCATTGTGAGTTTGAAGCCGTTTAAGGTAAAACAACTCCACCATGTTGCTTTGATAAAGTATTTCAGCATATTATTGGTATATTTTGTATTTATATACAATGACACAGAAAAGATACGTATAAATTAAGCTGAAGTACAGCTTAATTTACAACTTAAAGGAACAACTTAAAGGAAACCCTATATGCAGTTTTGACAATTTCTTCACTGTTTTCTCGCTTTTTGCTCGCAGTTTTCTCTACAGAGCGCCCCCTGCAGCTTCAGAGTATATATTTTACGACACCCCCGCTCAGTCAGTCTGCCGTTTCCTCTTTCCCTGTTCCTCCAACAATGGTTAGTTCACTTGCTGCTTTTTTTCGCCTGCTCTGCCTTGAGGAATGTCTGAGAAACTCAATCGCTACCTTGTTCTAGCCGATGCCTGGCGTGTATGTGTGTAGAACCGTAAAGCAATTTCTTACATCGCAAGACCACAAGACTTTCTGACTCTGAGGCCGGCGGCTCGCCAGACCAAAGCTGCAAGGCTGGGTTTTCCGCACACAGACACTAGGGGGAAGCGAGATGGCCACCATTCAACCCGGAAAAAGTCATATAACCATTCCAATGACTCTGAAGCTGTGAAGTTTGGTAAATTAAGCTAAAAAAAACTGCATAGTTCCCCTTTAATTAATTCCACAAGGCAAAAAGCAACTGTGTTCGGTGGATCAGGGTGGTGTGGAAGCCACTTCCATGGGCTCAGTGGTAGAGATGAAAACATATTTTGCAAATCGCTTTATCCACAGTGCTGGGGGCTGTGTTGAATGGAAGACTGAGCTGAAGGAGCCAGATACAAAAGCATGGGTTGCACACACACAGTATCTATGTATAACATTTGTCTATGTTATGTTATTCACCAAATATTCATAATGACATCAGTTTGAATACTTTAAATGGGCACTGTGCATGCGCATATTTAGAATGATTTAGAGTGAATGATGAGCCTGACCCGAGTTGCCTGTAGGCAAATGCCTTTATGCCTTTATAAGTGCCTGAGTAAAAGTTATGGAATCCTGAATTAAGTGTGTCAATCGTTCTTCAACAATCTAAGCCTGTGTCAAGTATTTTTTAGACCAGGCGCTGTTGCTCACCTGTCCACCATTGTAAAGCCTGATTTGATTGGTCCGCCCGATATAGGGCGAGCATACTTCCACCACAATGGAGCAATGCCAGACCGAACTTCCCGACCTCAAATGTTGTGGGCGGGACTAAGTTCGGAATGGCACCCAGGCTACACATATTGGCTTCAGTAAACACTTTATTTACTCTAAAATGCAACGTTTCAGTCTCAACAGATCTTCATCAGGCCTCAGGACTCTAAAAAGGCAACGTCATCTGATGAAGATCTGTTCAGATCGAAACGTTTTTGAGTAAATAACATATTTCTTGGAGCCCATATACATATTGTGTGCAGACCATCTCCTTCTCTCTCTGACACATATTGTCTGGCACCTGTAAAAACACATTTTGGATGTGCGCACCCATTTCCACAAATGGTCATCGGAATTCACACTGGAATATAGACTTGGTCAAAGTGCACCATTGAGATCACGCTTTTAGTGCATCTGTGTAATCGGTGTGTGGAGAACGACATGTTTCCTGTGTAATGTCATTTGAAGTGGACAGGGAGTTCAATGCTTGCATCAAGTGTGCTTCATCAGCACACATGTGACTCAGAAGCCTGGAGTGTGTGTGTGAGTGTGTGTGTGTGTGTGTGTGTGTGTGTGTGTGTGTGTGTGAGAGAGAGAGAGATAGAGTGTGTATGTTAGTGTTTATGTCTATCTGTCTGTCTGCCTCAGTCATAAACAATATGAATTGAAACATGGCCAGCACAGACTGAAGAGTGCCATCAAATGGCAGCTGATAGCGTTGTTGATCTTTCTGTTCAGAACTCCACTAGTTGGCTATATAATTAGACGGCTTGGACAAGCTTTCAGTTGGGCTGAAATGTTTGAGCTCCTGAGGCAGAACCGAAGGCTGGGACTGGGACTGAGTCCAGGCCTCTTTTCTAAGAACAAAAGGGGGATTTTTTGGCTGGATTTTATAATTGATTTTTAATTCTCCAAAGGCTTGCCCCCTCAGAGAAATGCGCCATATGCAAGTCTGTCTTTGCAATTAAATGTCTTCGTATAATTATTATAACAATTATTCGACAGACTGAGGGTGGTGGAGGCAGGAGTTAAGATTTTCGCTCCTTGTCTTTAAATGTCCCCTCTGTCGATATGCTCATGGTAAATTGGCTGGCCTAATTGACCTGGCTATCAAAGAACATTAGAAGTAACACTTCAGGTAATTACTAACTATTTCAAATGTTAATGACATTTTAATGAAATTTCAGCAACTTTTTCTGATGGAGGTAAGTCAATCACAAGGTCAACTTGTAATACAAAAGAACGTATTTCTGCTTTACTCTTGAGAAGTTAAAATTGGGAGAATACAGCCAGGTCAAACTGAGAGATAATAACCCTCTTAGACAGTAAATGACATATTTTCTTGGCAGTCATAATTTGGTTATTTCATAATCAAATACAGTACATGTACAGTACATTTGAACTATAAAGAGATAGAACAGTAAGGTGATTAGTACCTGAAACCTGAGACAGTCTATGTGAATGTTGCAGAAAAAGTGGTGGCAACCAAGGGAGGGACCATTCGACTTCAGGTCAATACAGCCTTGCAAGCAAAGGACAGTGATAGGCTTGAATACCGAGCAGATACAGCTTGAGTTCAGGAAGGCTATTTATCTCTCTCTCTACATCATGCCTGACAATCAATTACCAAGTGCTGCCTATCATAGGAAAGCAATCAATCACAGAGAGGCCAAGAGGAGATGATGAACGGCTTACCTGTCAGACAATGGTACGGAGACACAGAGATTTTTGAGGCATTTTGGGAGAAGAAGATGAGTCACATGAATCTAAGTTCTTTGACCGAACTGAAATTGTGTTCAGTTACCATGGAGAAAAGAGTGATTGGGACCAAAATAACAGGGTGGAATTACAGGATGTAAAACAGGTGACTTGCTGGAGCTCAGCTCTAGAGGACATAATCAGTGCCTCGTATAAAAAAAAAGCCCCACAATGTCTAATCTCTAACGCAAGACTGCCCACACCGCGGTCAATGCAGGTAAAAAAGAAAACATGCTCCGGCCTTTACAAGCTCCCTGAAAGGATTGCATTGACACTTGAGAAGAAAAAGCCACTCGGGAATTGATAGGCACAGTGCTTTTAATTTCCTTTGTCAAAGCTTCATCACTGACAGCCAAGGCTATTTCCTTCTCCATTTGAATTCATTATTTCTCCCTGTTTGCTGTGAGGTTTGGGCAATTTGCCAGGCAAAAAAGAAAACAAAAAATGGTGTGAGAGGTATGGTTTCTTGGTACTGTATGAGAGGTCATGGTTTCTTGGAGTCTCTTGGTTCGTGGCATCTTGGAGCCTGCAGTGAGAGGGACCCACTGTGATAACAGGTAGTGCTGGCGCCCCCTGCTGTAGGTGTGGAGACCAGACCGCGAGAGCAGAAGATCAAGAGCAGTGCAAGATAGAAGAGAATAAAGGGCAGAGAGGATATGAGTCCGGGAAGAGTGAGTTTGCAACACAGAAGAGTGAGTGTGCAACACAGAAGAGTGAGTGTGCAACACAGAGGAAAAAGTTAGTGTGCAACACAGAAGAGTGAGTTTGTAAACACAGAAGATTGATGGTTTAACACAGAAGAGTGAGTTTGCAACACAGAAGAGTGATTGTGCAACACAGAGAGTGAGTTTGCAACCAAGAAGAGTGAGTGTGCAACACAGAAGAGTGAGTGTGCAACACAGAGAGTGAGTTTGCAACCAAGAAGAGTGAGTGTGCAACACAGAGAGTGAGTTTGCAACCAAGAAGAGTGAATGTGCAACACAGAAGAGTGAGTGTGCAACACAGAGAGTGAGTTTGCAACCAAGAAGAGTGAATGTGCAACACAGAAGAGTGAGTGTGCAACACAGAGAGTGAGTTTGCAACCAAGAAGAGTGAGTGTGCAACACAGAAGAGTGAGTGTGCAACACAGAGAGTGAGTTTGCAACCAAGAAGAGTGAGTGTGCAACACAGAAAAGTGAGTGTGCAACACAGAGAGTGAGTTTGCAACCAAGAGGAGTGAGTGTGCAACACAGAAGAGTGAGTGTGCAACACAGAGGAAAGAGTGAGTGTGCAACACAGAGAAAGGAGTGAGTGTGCAACACAGAAGAGTGAGTGTGAAACACAGAAGAGTGAGTGTGCAACACAGAGGAAAGAGTGAGTGTGCAACACAGAAGAGTGAGTGTGCAACACAGAAGAGTGAGTTTGCAACCAAGAAGAGTGAGTGTGCAAAACAGAGGGAAGAGTCAGTGTGCAAAACAGAGGGAAGAGTGAGTGTGCAACACAGAGGGAAGAGTGAGTTTGTAACACAGAGGGAACAGTGAGTTTGCAACACAGAGGGAAGAGTGAGTTTGCAACACAGAGGAAAGAGTGAGTGTGCAACACAGAAGAGTGAGTTTGCAACCAAGAAGAGTGAGTGTGCAACACAGAGGGAAGAGTGAGTGTGCAACACAGAGGGAAGAGTGAGTTTGCAACACAGAGGGAAGAGTGAGTTTGCAACACAGAGGAAAGAGTGGGTGTGCAACACAGAAGAGTGAGTGTGCAACACAGAGGAAATAGTGAGTGTGTCACTCTTCTGTGTTGCACACTCACTCTTGATATATCCAAACACAGAATTCATATTCTCAATCTCATCAAATTTTAAGTGTGTTCATCTTTTTTTCAGAGGGGCTGAGGTAGAGTGTGTCACAGTATACCGACATCTCTGGTTACTGTATCTCTCCTTGGCCCTCCAGCATTTTGATTAGAAGCATGCAATAGCATCTTCACTCTCCGAGGCAACACTGGAGCAAGTGGCAAGTGGTTTGTCCAGATATAGCATCTGTGTAGCACTAACGACATTAGTAGCACCTGGATCTCAGTGTGACATGGCAACTGCCTTCCAACGCATTACTGGAACCACGCTCCCAACCCTTACTGAGGACTCTCACCTTACTATACACACTGCATGCAGATGGTAAGAGATTTAATCAAGGATGCCATAGACTGTGTACCCCTCTCCCTTTAGGAGGTCGTCACAGGTAACTCCACACTCCCACACCAGCAAGGCCAGGGCAAGGCAAGCTTCTTCCCCTTCGCTATGACCCTGTTGAACTACCAGTTGGATTGCAGTGTCTCTGTGTCTAGTGCTGTTGGATTAGTACTGCAGGACTAGCTTCTGTTGCTGGTGTACATTTTGTGTATATATTATTATTACTTCATATAAAACAGGATATTAAAGATATGATAGGCCAAAATATGCTAATTGTATGAATATCTTTGATAAAATGATGATATAATGCTCCCAAGACTTCAATGACAGCTCTGTCTGTCACTCATTCTCATTAAGCCCCAGAAGCACTACCTCCATAAAAAGTATAATTTATTTTTAACACCTCCTGATCTTTATCTGTCCATGGCGAGAATGATTTTATGCAGATTTCGTGATTTCACCTAAAATTGAACTCAACCGGCTCTTCTGAAAAATATGCTGTGGTCTCGTCCTGTGGAAATATAAACATTTTTGCATAAAGATATCTTTGGTCAAGAAGACTACATAGACTGAAAATATCTTACCACATCACCTAATCGCCTAATTCACCCAAAAAGCAGAGCAGGGGTGTCGGACTAGGGGTAATATATTTTATTTTACCTGGATATTTTAATTTCCTAATTAAATTTCATAATAAATGTCAGATGAAATATAAAGTTGGTGCATTGGCTGATTAACTTTGATGATTGATTGATTGATTAATTGATTAATTGACTGATTAATTTTGTATACAAAAAAGTGAAGACTATCTAAGGTCTCATCCACCCTTTGCTAATGTGCCAAAATGTTTTAGTCCATCTGCACCCATTTTGTTTAAATTAGTTCAGTTGAGCATCTGCTAGTGGTGGAGTTTAAACTGTGCTGCTGTACAAATGTCTTTCTCCAAGAAAGTTAAATCAGGCCACCAAAAAAGAAAGAAAAGGAGAATGAGAGAAAACAAAATGAGGGGAAACAATTGTTTTCAAAGAAAGGTGAGCACAAACTAGAGCACGAAATCCATGGTGCTTAAGTGCTTGAATATCCCCGCGATCATTAGTGGTAAAAATTAACTGAGACAACCCAAAAAAAAAAAAAAACACTTTCAAATGTATACACGTAATCCGAGGTAAAGGCTGTTTGCATACAATACACCATTAAAATAGTAGGCTAGCCTAAATGAATAGGCTATGATATCTATACAATATAATTAGCAATAATGGGCTAATACTGTAAGTGTCATAGGGAGCTTAGGCTACATATCATGTCAACATTATAGCTCTATCTGATTTACATAGTTCAGATCTTAACATTGTGAAAAACATGGCCCTCCAGTTTCAGACACTGTCACATCAGAGAGTAGAGAAGCAACAACACCTCATCATCTAGACAAGGTGAGCTTACAGCATGTAGTTCAAAATGAAAGCAAACAGTGTTTAGCTATTAAGTCATGAGGGTGTTTTATCATATTAGGCTATAATTAGGATAAGAGGCAAATATCAAATGTATCCTTCATGTAGAGAAAGATGATAGAGAAAATGTAATTGAGGATGATACTGGTGAAGTGAGCATAAAGCACAGTGAGGAAATGACAGAAGAGGAGCTAGTAGGCAGAGCAATGCAGAACAGTTTTTTGCCAGAGGATCCAGGACTATGGCCAGAGAAATTGACAAATGATCAGTGAGACACCATAGTAGGTAGTCATGTCATGTAGTTTAAGCTTAACCTTAGAAACCACAGTAAAGTAGAGAATGTTGGGAAAGGAAGTTTGAAATGTGTGTAGACATATAGACATAGAGTACACATCACAGATTATTAACCTACGTTAAGCATTACAGTTATTAGTTATTATCTAGGCCTACATACTCATTTGTACAGTGGTCCAATTATTATTATTATTTTATATATATTTATTTTAGGTGGGGCCCATCAGGACTGCCTATGCATAGGGCCCAGGATCTGGTGCTACACCCCTGCAGAGGAGCCTCTGAATCAGTTGAGAGGCTGTTAGAGTGAATTGATCTGAATGGGGCCCTCTCTTTGAATATTGACTTCCTGAATGAAGATAGTTTAAAAAAAATACATATATAAATAAATTCACAAACAGTTAAAAAAAAAAATCCTACTTTGCTTTCACTAGCAGCCAATCAACTTGCTACCGATATGTTAATTTGAGCTAATTAATTAATCCCAAAGCTCTGTATCACTAATTAGTCCTTAAAGTCCCAGTATCAAGCTGTAATGTGTTTAACGCACAGAGTGAGTTGCGGTCCAGACGTGGGGATACTTCACACTAAACAGCCCTTTAATTAAAAATATCATTTGTTACTTATGTATCTAAGGTTAATTAGAGGAGCCACTGTTTAAACCTCTTCTCAGAAGAGTATTGACGCTGCCACCTTCAGCTGTCTTTGAGGACATTTGGAAACCAACAAGGAGCTTGTGGGTGTTAATCAAACTGAGAAAGTCTAATTTACTCCTCTAATTAGGGGGAGGTAGTAATTGGTATGGTTACTAATCAAGTTGCTAGTCTGTTGTTGAAGAGAGTGTGTGGCTTAATTGAAGGAAGTCACCAAGTAAACATGCACAAACTAAGGTAAGGCATTTACTTGTCATTGTAAGCCTACTTTTGATCTTTCATGTCTATGCATATGCACACACACACACACACACACACACACACACACACACACACACACACACACACACATTCATATATACATGTGCACACTAGCTAACAAGTGATAGCTTCATTGACTTACTTTTGCCAGACCTATACCATAAAATCTACCTCTTTCTGTCAAAGTGATATGTTCCTTGAAGATGACAGGAATCTCTCTAGATGTTGGCTAATGTGTTAGTTGAGTAACAGACAGTGGCTTTTCCCCAAACCTAAGAGAGTCGAAGAGACAATTTTTCTGAGAAAAGCTTGTGCTAACATTGATGTCAAACATCAGACTCTGCCTGACTCAGTCCTTATCCACCTTGTTGCCATAGCATCAGAGAAAAGTTACTCTAACCTTGATAGTCCATAACAGACACATGCATCAGTGAAGATATAAGGGCCTCAAGGATGGATGCGCCACAAAAGTGCTCAGAACTAAAACTGCTGGAGTTTTCTCAACGACGACTTAAGTTGGAATGATTAAATTCTCTCAGGGTTATGATGACGGATGGCAACATATCTCACACACACACACACACACACGCACACACACACACACACAGTTTTGTCGAACACAAATGTAAACCCCTATGCCATGCCACATAAAAATAAACCCATACCCAAACATTGACTCACACCCACCCAAACACACTTATGCAGTGCAACACTGCATCAAAAGCGCTCTAATGAGGAGGATCAACATTTAAGAATGCCACGTACAGCACTGTAGTCAGCTCTGCCATGTTTTCCTAAATGTGCACAGGATGTTTTTTAACTGCCTGCTGTTATCATGATTCTGGTTTGAGCTAATCGCTCTGTTTATGGTCCTATGTTTATGGCTGGAAAGAGCGGAGCAGAGATGACCCAGAATAGACAAAAAGCATTTGCCAAGGTAGCAAGGCCCACGCAGAGAGCGCCACACAACAGAAATGCTAATTGTTTGAGCCATGGCATAATTGCAGGCAATTATGGCAAAAAGTTCCCTTATGCCATAATTGCAGCCCTTATGAGATCTGCAGTGCTCAAAGACAATAGGAGAAGGGGTTGGAGTAGCAGTTGGTTTGTTTCATCATATCCATATCAACCTCCCTCAAGCAACTCAAAAGCCTAAAGTGGCACGGATGGTCTCAGAAAGGTGGTGTGCACAGTGCTGCTTTGGAGGCATATGACGAGAGGGGGCATATGGACAGACGTATTGTCATGTTGACAGACATAACACACAGATAGATGCTCATAGATGTCCTAAATGAGTGGCTAAACAACCCACTGAGTACAGTAGGTTTACTGCTTGTGAGGAATGTAGGCACATTCTATACAATCATAACGGAAAAACTGTGATTTACCACCTCAAGGGGTCTTACTCTCTTCTACTTCAGCAGAGAAATATGGCACACAGTTCTGTGTGAAAGAACTGAACCACATTTTTTTTTTTTCAATCAGATACTGCCATGTAGGAGTGTTTTTCCACGCTTTAACAAATGGAGTCTTTCTTCTTCTCCTCCCACGTAAAGGATAACTGCGGTTTCGGAGGCCAGGTGTATAAAAGCACTCTTTAAAAATGAATTTTCAATGTCTCTGTGCTCTGTGAGTGCTCCTGAACAGTGAGTCACATTCAATTAATCTGACAGACTCAGACCCATGGTCTTAGCAGTGTTGCTGCAAGCTAACAGGCATTTGTGTTTGTCTGTGTGTGTGTGTATGTGTATGTGTGTGTGTTGTGTATGAACCCCCCCCCCCCCCCCCCCCCAACCCTCAAGGTTAAGCTGCCTCACAAACTGACAGGATAAACATGTACCATGTGGTCAAAGTTTTTTAATTTACTTTCATTATTGTAGTTACATTGATATGTAAATTGCCACAAGGGATGATAGAAGAGGTTTAGAAAATTGAATATTAATAGATAAGTAGAAGACAGAGATATTGTCATTCATTAAAATTGCATTTGATTAATTTGAGTATTCCCAGATGATTTCCACAGACAACCCAGGCTTTTCCTCTCTATACAAAATCATTAATAAATGAACTATTAAAATTACTATCTTGATTGTATTTAACAACTAGTCCAGCCTAATGAACATAGGTGCGTGAAAAAAGAAAAGGAAGAGATTAAACCAATTAGGGCTCGTTAATACAATGAAGCACAATAACGATGAATGGGCTTTTCAATCAACTCGACAATTATTAGCAATGGTGTAAGTGGGTAAAGTAATAATTGAAAAATTAATGGAGGATATTTTGAGTAGGTAAATGAAGGGGTATGTACCATGATCAAATTATTTAAAATAAGATGAGGTGAGGTGATGAGCGCATCAGAGATTCTCAGTTTAGATAGAACTAAGAAGCACAGACTGTAACAGACGTTTCCATCTACAGAATGCAGTGCATTCTGCCTTTTGCCCAGAAAAGGAAAAGTGCAATAGTCACTTCAGTGAAGGACAGGAACCAACCATTTTTTTTTCTGTGCGTGAAAGTATGTGCTAGTCTCTTCATTTTTTTTTGAGGGCAAAATGCACTACAGTGTTAGAAGATTTTTTCATGAATTTATGCATGTTGTAGTACCGAAGGCGTGTGACACGCGATGCTCCACGGAGAACAAATCCAACAAAAATGTGAGTGGCGGAAGAAGATCAGGAAGAGAAAAGAAGGACAATGAGGGGGGGATCACAGACTGCAAAAAGGAGAGAGAGAAAAGGAGAGAGAAAGAGAACGCGAATGAAAGAGGGGTGCACTGTGGCTTCAGTAGCATCAGCGTCAGCAGCAGCTAGCAGGTGCAGCGATTTGGCCCTTTTGATCTACCTCCACAGCACCTTCCCCCATCTCCATCATTATCCATTGAGCTCACACACTTTCATTCTTTTGTCTTCCACATCTACACAGGTGACCCCCCCCCCCCCCACCACCACCACACACACACACACACACACAGCCGCGCTCTCCCTCTTTGTGCCCAGCAGGACATGCCGTGGCTTGCCGTGTTGCCTGGTGATTAAGCGCTTCACCCGACGTCGCTCCTGATTACAGTTAATCACAGTGTGCAGGCAGCAGATGTGTCTGTGTAAAATGGCTCCAGACCAAAGAGAAGTTGGACAGTCCGTAATGGAGCTGCGTCTCCAATCTCTCTCTCTCTCTGTTATGAGTGTGACACATGTTGTCATGGCTTTGTCTGTCTAGACGGAGCTACAGCTGATGCTGAGGCTCATTGCACACACAGATCACCAGTGTCGAACAGCAGTAATGGGGAGACAAACATGAGACAGAAATGAGCTTTTGCAAAGTATCTTACAGACAGAGAGAGAGAGGGAGAGGGAAAGAGAGATGAAGAGAGAGAGAGAGAGAGAAAAGAGTGAGATAATCTGAGCCCACACTCTGCGGGAGGATGTTGAGGCAGTCAGTGTGATGGAGTTATTTTTGACAGCCGCGGAGGTGCTGCAGCCGGATCTGTTTATACAAGACAGGAGGCTCTCCTGAGGTGACTGGTCTGTCTATGCAAACACCATATTGTGTGTACCCCTGAGTGTGTTTGAGTGTGTGTCAGTGAGTGTGTGTGTGTGTGTGTGTGTGTGTGCGCCTGTGTGTGTGTGTGTGTGTGTGTGTGTGTGTGTGTGTGAAAGAGAGAGGGAGAGAGAGAGTATATCATTGTGTGTAACTATGTGTGTGTATGTGCTTGCATGTGTATGTGTTATCCAGACTTACAGACATCTACATTCAGCAACATAAACAGGAGGACAGAAGGTGCTCTGGCGGGCCTTTCACACTTCCAGTAGACGCTGGCCTCAGTGATCTGACTTACAAAACAATAACCTGGATGCAAATGTGATGAGACACACAGCCACACACAGATACACACACGCACACACACACTTTCGCCTTTTCTCTCTCTCTTTCTCTTTAACACACACACACACACATGCACACATACAGGCTCCCAACCTTGCTGCCATGCTTATTATCACTGATACACTCCAAGAGGTCCTCCTATGCTCTGCTTTCACTCAAGACTTGTAATTGCTCCGCAATCAATGGCATCAAACAGCGGCCATTGGCCAGAGCACATGAAAAGCAGCATGTCATCTTCTCCGCCCGCTTCTCATGGAGATTGTTTGTTGCTCGTCACCGTGGTGACTCTTTCTTTTGAATTTGCTTTTCATTTATTCTGTTTATTATTGTTTTTTCTTACAGACCTCTACAGACAAACCTATTTTCATCCATCTAGTTCACTTTGGAGCACAGGAGTCACCAAAGCCAGCGTTCTGGAGCTTATAGCTGGGAAACTTTTTTTGAAAAGCCCTGCATCTTTCACAAGAAGATCTTTGAATCTTTTGTATATTTAAAAGATACATCTGGGTCAATGGCAGACACATCTTTACTTCATCTTGGTATGCTTTTTTGGCCCCATTTGCCTGACTGATAAATGGCTAAATTTAGAGTGTCTGGACAGTTTGAGTTGGCAGAAAGAGAGAGAGAGAGAGAGAGAGAGAGAGAGAGCGATAGAGAAAGAGAGAGCACTTGTGGATGTGTCTGTGTGTATTAGAGGTCATCTGTTATTCATAAGCACCATCCTGCTGTCATAGTGGTTTGATTCTGATTCCTGATTTGTTTAGGCGGGTGAGGCTTCCATATGACCGTATGTAAACAGTAAGGACAACAGCAGATGCATCTATTCCAGCCAGTCCAGATGACACTGTGAGCCCAAGAATAGTCCTGTATCATCAACACCTACTTCAGCACTAAATGTTTGGCACATATCATAAATAGGCTAAAGGAAAATAATGACTGTTTTATTATCCACTACATGGAAATGACAAATTGTAAATCCTTTGATTTTTTCAGTTATTTCAATTTGTTGTAAAATATATGTATACATAGTACAGAACAGTGAAACACAGCATACAATGATATAGTATGTTACATACAGTAGGTACAAGAGCTTATGATTAGCCCATGGGAAACTGAATCACAGGTCCTTGATGGAGATTTCAGTGTTCAAATGTGTAACTGTATTTATCCTCCTGTGTCAAACTCAAGTTGTGTGAGCTTGTTCATTTGTCAACCATGTTCCTGATGTTTCTCTCAGAGAAACTGAGAGATGAAAGCTTTGAGAGGAGCAGAGAACGCCAGGCGGTCCAGTGGCTGAGAAGAACAAACAAACACCTCCCGGGTGCTGGTTCACTGTGGGGAGCGCTCATAACTACCCCTGACCACACTTAGTCACAGCTCGATACTCCAGCAGGAAAAAAGCTGAGAGACAGGGAATCAGAGAGTGATGATGTTTGTGCGTGTGGTGTGTGTGTGTGTGTGTGTGTGTGTACAGTATGTGTGTGTGTGTGTGTGTGTGTGTGTGTGTGTGTGTATGTTTGCATGTGTGTGTGCATGTGAGTCTGTATGTGTTTTGTGAGGTGTGAATGTGTGTGTGTGTGCGTGTGTGTGTGTGTGTGTGTGTGTGTGCGTGTGTGTGTGTGTGTGTGTGTGTGTGTGTATATGTGTGTATGCATGTGTGTGTGTATGTGTGTATGTGTGTGTGTATGTGCGTTTGCATTTGTGTGCATAGGCCAAACCAATATCAAAGTAGCAATGATGAAGCGTTGCCTTATATCCATGGGCGGATTATGAACTTTCGGGCCCCTGGGCCCAGATGTATTAAGGGCCCCCCACTAATTGTCGTATATGTGGGGGGGGGGTTGGGGAAAAGAAAATGTTTAATTTGTTTGATGTGATTTTCCTCTATTCTGGTGCATTTTGGGGATGGCCAATACTAAATTCAATCAGATTCATAGCCTACATCCTGATTTGTTGATATTGAGGCAATGATTCCATGCAAAGGCTTGGGCTTCAGGGCCCCCTGACCCCTTGGGCCCCTGGGCCTGGGCCCGGTAGGCCCGTGCAGTAATCCATCCCTGCTTATATCGCCTCTGCCTGGTCCAGAGAGTTGTGCTTGAACACAGAGCAAAGACTGCAGCCAACTATCTTTGGCAATGTCAGCAACACTCAAACAAAGTGATAATGTTAACAGACTTGTCAGAATCCTTTATTGCTTAGAACTGTTGCACAGCGTTAGTTGACAGTTGATCATGTCTGACTCAGAGGCCATTCAGCTATCTTTTGTAAAGCATACTGAGTTCACAACAAAGCGCAAAATTGAGTTTGTCTATTTTCGTATTGGGGCGGATTGTAAACAATACATTAACACAACAGTACAGTTGGGTGTTATAGACTGACAACCTGGTGTCACAGCTTAATGAGAGAAAGAGGGACTTAGAGAGACAGAGAGAGATAGAGAGGGAAAGAGAGAGAGAGAAAGAGAGAGAGAGAGAACAGACAATGACACACACACAACTCAAAACACACACATCCTCAATAGAAACATGCTCTGTTGATAATGACTACTAGTGATTGATTCATTTGCATCCTTGCTAAAAATTACCTGGGAGACCAAAAGTGCTGGATTCATTTATAAAACCGCTTTGGCTAGCAGCAGGACGCAGCAGTAAGCGGCTGCCTCACACCCTCTGCAGAAAATAGTTATTACCGGTATAGTTAAATTTGAACGGTTGCCCCACCATTTGCAGAATTGCCCCTAAACTATTTTCATCCCAGCCGGGATACTGTAGATGAGTTTTGTAAGCTCCATGACCTCTGGAGGCAATGTTAACTCTTTATCAAAAAAGGCAAAGACAGCGAGCCAAATTGAGCCCTTAGTTCCTGTCCAGATATTAAAACTGCAGGTTGAATTGCCTCTGTATTTGATCATCTTATATTTTATTCATTACTTTAAACTCTAGTTTCTAAAGCTCAGCCTTATGTAGCTCGGCATTTCTGTAAATAATGATGTATTCATTAAGGCTGCATAAAACGTGGAGAACTTGTCCTGTGTATGATCATAGAGGTACAATCATCAACATGGGATGTGTTTGCATAGGCATTGCATTGTTTTTGACAGCTCACCAAATGCTCAACTTAAACAACTGCATAAATAAATGTTCTATTTTATGCAGTTCAATTTGAGGGACATACAGATTGAGATCTGAAATGCTCAAATTAAAATGCTGAAATTGAGCGTCCCTACACCATGGGCAAATTATGTCGTTTACAACCCCAAATCAGAAAAAGTTGGGACGTTGTTGGGACGTGTAAAATGCAAATAAAAACAGAATGTAACAATCTGCAAATCTCGTAAACCTCTATTTAGTTGCCAAAAGGATACAGAAAACATATCAAATGTTGAAAATGACAAATGTGACTATTTCATGGAAAATATATGTTCATTTTGAATTCAGTTCAAAAGTTGGGACAGCAGAACCAAAATGCTGGAAAAGTTGTGTAATGATGAAAAGAAAACAAAAGGAGGAATGTTTCACTAATTAGGGTAACTGGCAAAATGATTGGGTATGATAAAGAGCATCCCAGAGAGGCAGAGTCTCTTGGAAGTAAAGATGTAGAGGTATTCATCACTCTGTGTAAACCTGTGTTGAATGATGAAACAATGTAATTTTAATGTTTCTTAACATGAAATTGTGAAGTATTTGGGGAGATCATCATCTACAGTAAATATTCAGAGAATCCAGAGAAATCTTTGCAAACTTGGGATAGAGCTTAAAAACAATATTGAATGGCTATGGTCTTTTGGACATCAGATGGCACTGCATTAAAACCAGACCTGTTTCTGTAAAGAAAATCATTGTATGCGCTCAGGAAATCCTCTGATAACCATTATCTATGAGTACAGTTTGATACTCAATTCAGAAATGCTAGTGTACACTTTACCATGCAACAGCCAAAATTGTATTTAGACATGACTGTCTTATCTGGGCCTGTGCTTGTTTAAAATGGACTGTGTTAATGGAGGTAACGTGGAAAAAGGTCTTGTGGTTAGACCAATCAAAATGTGCAATTCTTTTTGGAAATCATCATCTGGGCTAAAGAGGAGAGGGCCTATCCAAGTATCCAACACATCCAACTTATTTTAGTGCTCAGTTCGAAACCCAACATCTATGACGGTGTGGAGATGCATTAGTGTCTACAGCATGGGCATCTTGCACATCTGGCAAGGCACAATTAATTCTGAATGATGTATACAGGTTTTGAGCAACATACTGTATACTGCCATCCAGGCAATTATTTTTTTTAGGGAAGACCTTGACGGAAAACAATGGCAAAATGAATTTTGCACATATTTAATCAGAATTTCTCCAATGAGGAAGAGTCCAGGTGCTAAAATGGCCTGTCTGCAGTCCAGAAATGTCAAAATAGGTGCATCATGGAATGAACAACATGATCAAGAATATCTCATACTGTTGAGCAACTGAAATCCTAAATCGGGCAGGAATGGGCCAACATTTCATTCTCAAAACTCTAGCAACTGGTCTTCTCAGTTCCTAAACATTTACAGATTTTTTTTAAATGAAGGTGGTGAAGCAGCACAGTGGTAAACATTCCCTGTCCTAACCCTTTTGAAACATGTTGCTGGTATGAAATTCAAAATGATCACATATTTTCCATGAAATAGTCAACATTTTCATTTTCAACATTTGATGTTATGTCTTTTTTGCTGCTAAATGTACAAGACTTATTATCACATTCTGTTTTTATTTGCATTTTACACAAATTCCCAACTTTTTTTGATTTGGGGTTGTACATGTGTCTGAAAAGCTGCAACAGTTGATTAAAGTGAAACACTCACTTTTTCTTCTTAACTGAGATATTACAATATCAGACAGGCTTGCTTAATTCATGGCAACACATATTGATGTAAATATCAATAGCTATACTTGACCTGTCAGATGCTGTGGGCTTGTCTGAGCACTACTCAGAGATTGTGATTAGTGAATGCCACTGAAGGCAGATGGAGAATCCTTAGGTAGGTTTCCAGAAACGGGAAAGAATGTTTTCCACAACCCTAGACTCAGGTCTTTAGGACCCTGTGGACCTGCAGCCGTGTTCTAGTGCAGTCTATTCAGCTGGCACTTCACCTGACTGCTGCTAACAAACAGATGGGTGGGTGGGGGGGGGGCAGGGAGGATGTGTGGGCTCTAGCTGGGGGCAGAAGACAGGCCAGCTCAAGGTCTCGTGCTGAGCCTGTCGATGTTCAACTCACCGGCTCTGTCCAGGTTTCCCTCTCTGCCTGACCCCTCTCACCTTGAAGCACAGAATAATATTCATTTCTGACCTCACATCCTTCAACATGTTTTGCTATAGAACCTGCTCTTCAGCTGCCTCTTCAGTAATTCCCTGTTTCCTTCCGATGGGAGCACCATGGAGACAGCAGAAAGCAGGGTGCCGTCAGGACTTGCCCGTGTTGCAGTGACAAGCCAATGAATTAGGATTACAGAGACATTTCATGATCACACACCAACCCCCTGCAGTCGTTTTTCTCTGATAAAGAATAACAGTTTAATGACAAGCAAAACCCACATTTTTTTACATGATAAAACAACAATAGTGACAAAAATAATGTTACAAAGGCTTCCATTTGGTCTCACTGCTATACATTTTCAAGTGAATAAAAAAAGATGTTTAACTGAATGCTCAGGTTACAACCTATTTAACTGGAAAAAGAAACTTGCATAAGCTGACTGGTAAAAGCTGATTTAAATGATCTGGACTAATGACCAGCAGTGGTGCAGAAAAAAAGAATCAGTTGAAAATTACAGTGCACAAGTGAAAGAGGAACACGGATGGTGACTACATCAAAATGGATACCAAGGCTGATACTATTTGAGCATGTACAATATGTGGAAACAAGGAGCATTGATTCAGGTTCTTGCTGGCACTACCACTTGTGATCATACTGAACAGAGGTGTTATAAACTCTAAATACTCCACAATGTATGATACAGTAATGAGTAACTGTGGTTCAAACAGCTTTTAAATGGCATATCTTGGTTTCTTAATAAACTGTTGAAGAGCTACTTTTGTGTGGCAAAGCAAAATATATCAGATAAAGGTACAAACTTGGTGGATAGTTCAAATTAAAATTTGAAACAAATATCCGTCTCTCTGTATTCCCTGAATGAACTTTGGGTAAAGTAATACCCATGGACAGGATAGGACTCACATAATTCATAACAACCTTAATTAATGAAGCAAAACTTATATTCCTGGTATTCTGGTTATGTTGTTGATTGTGTCCCTTGTCCCTTAAATCATTGAATAAGCTACTGTAATGCGCCCTTTTAAATTGCCCCTTGGGGACAAATAAAGTGCTTTGAATTGATATTCCTGCAAAAAGTAAAATGCACTGAAATGTAATTGCAAACAATAACTGAAGAACATTACACACAAAACAGTTACATCCCTGTTGTATACTTATCAGAGTTTGTAAATGCTTATATTTTTAGGAAACATGCGACCTGCTAAGTAAGTTGCCAATCTTAGACTTGCACTGCTGTGCTCTTCCGCATGGAGTGAGATAATGAGATCATTACTGGATAAAGTCAGGCTCAGCAGCCCTGTTGATTTAGCTTGTCACCATGCACACATAACTGAGGTTAATGGGAAAGCTGACGGACGTGCTTAGATGAACAACCCCCCTACACACACACGCACACACAACCACTCACACACACACACACACACACACACACACACACACACACACACACACACACACAACCACACACACTCTCCAAACAGGGTCCACATTAGCAGATACAAAATAATATCAGAGATTCAAATTTAATGTTAAATGAAGCATATTTATTCTTGTTACTGTTATGGTTATGGGATTTGGCAGATGCTGTTGTCCAAAGAAACTGACAATAAAAACAATACAATGGTTAAAATTAACAGTGAACAGTTTTAAAATGTTGGTAAGACTACATTATGGAGAATAGCAATAATAAACAATAATGTCAGTGCAATTATATTATTGTTGATAATCATGTTTGCGCAAGTAGTCACATAAATGGTGTGTGTGTGTGTGGGGGGGGGGGGGGCAAATAGAAAACAGAAGAAATAGAATACTGGAGAATGAACAACAGAAAAGAATGGATACTGTAAACGTTTATTGCAAAAAAGTTAAATTGCATTTCAGTAAATGCCTATGATGTTTCATGTGACATTGATGAAGAAATACGTTATTTCAGTAGGGTCTCATGTTGTGGAAGTACAGAACCAAAGTAGCTTAAACTGTCTGTCCACCTATCCATTGTCCCCTGATGTGTCTACCTATCTACCCACCCAATGTTCCATCTTTTATCATTTTAGCCACCACCTGACTGAACCCATTGTGAGAATGTACAGTAGCAACCCTGTTATGCTGAACGCCATATTTTTAGCTGACCAGGAATACACGTGGTCTCTAAAGTACCTAGACAACACCTGCTAGTGGAGATGGAAAAAATAAAAAGTTATGGAACGGAAGCTGGAAAATATTCAGGTGTCCAATATAGTGCCTGCAGAGTAGTTTCTTTCTGAAGCAGATGTAGAACAGAGTAAAAATGGCAAAGTAGGAGACACGTTCATTTTCTAGCACCCTTAGGTGCAGGAAGAGGTAACAAATGGTACACACCACCATGCCTCTCACGCTGTGGCATTCTGATGAATGGATCCAGCACTCAGGGAGAACACAAAAGTAGCACTCAGCATTATGTTTTACCTTTCATTTCTTTGACTCAGGCTGCCCCAGTTTTTTGGGCCTCTGAGCAAGTTAGATAGATACATAGATACTTTATATATGTATATATACAACAGAGGCGGACATCCCAGGTCCAGAAAGTAAAAGTCCTGCCATATATTCTTTCTACCTGTGCACTTAACACAGGTGATATCACTAATTATCTGATCTACCTAGTAGTAATTAGGATGAGCTGGTTGACTAAATGGTTGAATCAAATACTTGGCAGAACTTTTACTTTCTGAACAGGAATATCCGCCTCTGTTGAACAATACCCATCAGATTGTATCTCTGCCTGTCACTCTACCAAGGGGAATTAGTGTCTGTTGTGATAATGTATTCATGCTAGATTAAGCTATATGATTAGCATGAAGTGGTTTGAGCCGAAGTGAAGGCTCCATCTCTTCTCCTGCCAGAAAGCTGTTGAATAATGACTATCCATATCCTAATTGCAATTCCACCGTCATTTGAAATAAGCCTTGGATTTGTAACTCATCAGAAAAAGTTGAAGTCTGAGATTGGGATGACAGAAACATTAGGAAGGGAAAATGGAGGACGGTGAAGACATGTAAGGACATATAGTTTCATTTTTAAGTGTGTAGATGATTGCATTTCATATCGATTACTGATGTTGATGTCTCTGAGAGGGTCAAACTCCCATCTCACTGAGAACTATAGGAAGGTCATTCGAAGCGAGAGTCGAATAGAAAGCCAAAGCACATGATTTCAGCACCATGGACAGCGACTGCCCGTTAGCGACGAGAAAGCAGCCGGATGTGTTCTATTAAAACGACTTTCTCTCTCTCCCTCTCTTTCTTTTTTTCTTTTTTTCTTTCTCTCTCCCTAATTTTAGAAAAAAGGGAATGACTTGATTATTTTCCGGAAGCAACAAAGGCTGACGAACCTATGTAACCTGGCTTTTTTAGGGGTTCATTCAGACAGGAAGTCAGCGAATGCCTAATGAATGCTGGAATTGAGCAGAGGCCGAATGATCATCAGAACACCATCTTGTGAGTGAAGTGGTTGTACAGTAATGGCTGTGAAGTGGCATTTATCATCTGTTGTTAAGTGTTGCCAATAACCCTCGATGTAATTGACTTGTACAGAATATGGGATCGATCACAGTTGATGTTTGAAGTACACACTGGTCAAGAATAGACCAATGAAAAAAAGTGTGAGTGTCTTGATTTTCATAACAGTGAGTCTAAACCAAATGTTTCATTATGACACAGGAAGTTAAGGTTCTCAAACGATGTCGTCCTTCTAATAGGTTGACAAAACTTCAGGTGGAGAATTTAATAAATAAGCTCCTAAACTGGAGAGAATGTTCTGACAGAGGGATGGCTAAGTCCTTAAAGACTTCAGATAATTGACAGTTGAGTGCAGGGAAAAGAAGAGATAGCGGTTTGGTGGGCATGTAATTAGTATAAATAACAGTATCCCCTCGAAAGTTGTCTCTAAGGCTTAGAGAGCTGCATCTGGAAAAAAATATTTTCTGGTGTTGAATCATTTCATCAACCAAGGAATTAATCAATTTAGGGATCTCATTTCCATGCCTTGAATATTCTTTTGTATTACCTTTTATATAAAATAATTTCCTCTGAGTAAATACGCATACACAATACCAAAATATCAGATGACACACACATTATTTTCTTCCATATCAACACAGAGATGGGGGGCATGAGCCTGGAGTATTTGCTCCCTCTGCATCCTGTGTTTTGTTTTCTCTCTCTCTCTCTCTTTCTCTCCCTCTCCGTCTGTTATTTTTGTTCTGTTCTTTTCATCATATATGCCTCTGTATGCCAGTATGTGGTGAGAGTGCATAATGCCATCCAGTGCCATGCAGGGTTATGAAAATATGAATAAACACGTACAGGACTGAACGTTAATTCCAAATGGAATTGAAATGTGCGCTGTTAGGAGAGCAGGATTCAGTGTGAATACAAATGAGTGTAGATGTGGCTCCTATGTCCAACGCCCTTTGGGAGGATGAGGAAGCAGTCAACAACAGCTGGCCAATGGAGCAAACAGCATAAGATGATGAAAGGGAAGGGTGAGTATGGGGTAGGGGTGGGGGCCGTTGAGAATGTGAGACACAAAAGTCTGTGAGTGTGTGTGTGTGTGTGTGTGTGTGTGTGTGTGTGTAGGAGAGAGAGAGAGAGAGAGAGAGAGAGAGAGAGAGAGAGAGAGAGAGAGAGAGAGAGAGAAAGAAAGAAAGAAAGAACGAGTAAAAGAAAGTCTTGGTGTGTGTTCTCAAGTTTCAACAGTGTGCTTATCCTTCTGTGTGTGATATTGTGTGTGTGTGTGTGTGTGTGTGTGTGTGTGTGTGTGTGTGTGTGTGTGTGTGTGTGTGTCCTTCTATGATTAGAAGGCACATCTACCCCAGAATCTCCTGAGAAACTAAATGAAAGGGCGGGCAGCTGTCAATCGAAGAAATAGAGTGAGAGAGCGAGTGAGAGAGTGAGAGAAAGAGAGATCTAGGGGTGAGTGCAAGACCCAAAAGGCTGCACAGTAGTTAATGAACACTGCTCCTGTCACATGTCTCTGCATCTGAAAGACCAAAGAAACTGTCAGACAGTGAGAAGTAAGTCTAGTAGCTGCAGCCAAATGTGGACTCGTTATGATTTCCATCAAATTGTCTCACCAGGCATCCTCCCTTTTGTGTGTCGCTGCAATGCCCTGAAGATGGCCCATGAAAGGGTTTGTAAAAATGTCCCTGGAAGGCAGGAGCCATTTCTTGTCAGTAAGTGGCAATGGAGTCAGCTTTGGTGAGTGCACACATGCCATTAACTTCAGAGTGGAATCCATTTATTGATCATTTTGTACAAGCACAAGGCTGCACGGACACAATATGCCCTGATCGAATGCCATGATGTTTGACCCACCTCTTGGTGTACTTGGACAAAGCTAGTTGCTCCGTGTCAATGTGGGTGTTCGAGTCCACGGATGAGTTTTTTTCCCAGTTTGCACAGTGCTGACCAGAGGTCAAGCCTTCCGCTTCTGACATGCTGTAAACAAGCAAATAAATCTATCGCCACCCTGCAGAGCACAGTGGTTGACCTTTTCCTCTGTAAGCACCCATAGACTTCAGGAACACAGGCAGCAGGAGCGGACTGTCCTCTGTAAGCACCCATAGACTTCAGGAACACAGGCAGGAGCGGACTGTCCATTGGGATGTTTGGGAATGTTGCCCCCCGCCCCCCCCCCCCCCTCCAAGCTCCAGAGACCTTTCAGTCTACAGCTTTAGAAAACAAAATAAGAGACCACTGCACATTTTTCTGATGTCAACCTACGTTGCTGAGTGTCATTCGAATGAGTTGGCGGTCATATTCAAATTTGCAGTGGTCTCTCAATTTTAAATATGACCGTCAACTCGAATTCGAATGTCACTCAGCAACTGTAGGATGACATCAGAAAAATTTGCAGTTGTCTCATAATTTTTTCCAGAGCTGTATGTCCTATACAGGTATCCAATTGTCCGTCTTACTGTAGTCAGACAGATTTACAATGTCATTCTGTTTCTCCACTGTGAGCTGAGGTGCTGCAGGATCCAGCCTCTTATCACCACCTGCAGGCCCCATGCAGGCTTTCTCAACCCCCAGCCCCCCCTGTCTACCCACCCTCTGCTGCAGCAGCACCCTCAAGATAGCTTCAGACCACCTCTCGCAAACCCACTCAGC